>NC_077227.1:172705266-173034627 GCF_027887165.1 Monodelphis domestica | reverse complement strand
TTATCAAAAATGGAGTCTGAGCTGTTAAGTTATATGCCTATTTTCTTTTCTATATAAATGGTGTCAATATATTGAAATTGTTTTGAAGTCAGCTTGGATGAAAATCTAAGTGGAGAACAATGAATCATTTGAAAATGGCTTTTTTAATGGAGATCACATTTTCAGAATTACATAATTGATGGAAATATGAAGAGAATTCAATGATTGGTGCTAATGGTATTTCCACTCTGATGGCATATGTCCTTTGTAAAACTGAAACAGAAATAAGATCCCCTATAGATTGTGATAGCATCCACAACTTCTGCATAAATAATTTTGTGCTTCTGAGTCATCTCCTGATATGCTGCAGATTCCTGGCCTTTCACAAAAAATAGAACTAATATCTTGTAGTGTCTAAAACAGGTTAATTTAGACTGTATATTTCTCAGATTGTTATGCAGTTTAAAGGACAATTTGTTAATTTAGCATGTCTCCTCTCTATCCTTCTATCCACCCATCCATCTATGTATCTATTTATGTATTAATGTATCGATCTATCTATCTTTGTATCTATCTATGTATCTATATAGCTATGTATGTGTATATTTATCTGTGTCTGTCTGTCTCATATAATCACTTAAGATGAACAATGATCTGATCCACAAATTAAATATGAGAATGTTTATATTTCATGTTGTCTTTTATGTGGTGCTTTTAACCATTCCCAGCTCTTCCTTGACCAAAACACCCATTATCCTTTTGATATCAGTATTCTTCAATAGATGTATATTATCTCTTTTGAAATTTGGAAATAATAGAACCTACAATGGACCACAATTTTATGTGGCCTAAAATACAATGTAAAGAAGTATGGTAATTATAAGTAGGTTAAAGTATATTACCATTGATGCATCACCATCAAGAAATGTCATAAAATATGTTATCAAGAAACTGTCTGATTGGGAAAGAAGGAGGGTTAACCATTTAGTGAGAATAAAGGATAAGAGCTAATTGCACTCAATTTTTGAGCATGACATTTTACTTTTGGTTTATTATTCTTACAGAATTTAGATTTTTTTTGAAATTGTAACTATTTGGTCAGTAGCTTCAAAATGAATCTCTTGTATTTCTAATCTTTTTTTTTATGTGTTGTGCCTCTTATTTTTTCCATCAAAATAATTTCTAAAACCCCAACTTTCCTCTAATCCACTAAATATTTATTTATCCTAAAGAAAGAGATCGAAGTGTAACTTGTTAACAAAGTAACCATATAACACTTTCCACTTTCCATAGTGTTTCACCTTTCCAAGGAAAGGAGGAAGTGATATTTTCTCATTTATTTTCTGGGTCTGGTTTCATCTTCATTATAGTGTTGTTTTAGTTTATGCTATTGTAGGCATAATATTGTGTACTTTGTCTTATTGAAACTTTACAAAATACATCCCTTCAGAATTCAAGGACTGAGAGAAAGGCCACAAGCATGTTTCACAGATTGTTTATGAATGATTTTTGGATTGACATGGATACAAACTGTACAGAATAAGAGAAAATGATAGATTATGGTCTATGTCACTGGAGTGAGTTTCCATATAAGGGAATCACTAATCCATAAAGTATAAGGTAATTTTTTGGTTTCTAATGCAGATAAAGGGATATCTTTTACATCCTCGACTGACTATTGCTTATTTCCAATGAATCCAAGAATAAGAAAAGAGAACTGTTAGTTTGTTTTGCAGGGGTGTGCTGGTAAATCTTCAGTGGTAGGCTCTCTAAAGAAAAATTTATGTAAGATACATTATAAAAAGCCTAAAGCCTTATCTTCGGCCTTAGAATTGGTTAAGTTCCAAGGCAGAGGAGCATTAAGGGCAAAGCAATTGGGATTAAATGACTTGTTCAGGGTAATATAGTTGGTAAGTGATTGAGGCCAGATTTGAACCTAGGACTCCTGTCTCCAGACCTGCTCTTTATTCACTGAGCCATCTAGCTGCTCCCATGATGTACTTTTAAATTTAATTTGTATTATTCAAATTTTCTCCATCTTTTCCTAATATTTAGAAATTAACAAAATAATAAATCAATCTCTGATTTTATTGATTTCCAAGGAGAAAATCATCACATTATTAATTACAATCTCCAGTACATTGCTGGCAGGACATTGCTGGCTGTTATTCAATAAAAAAGGGAGAATTTGCATCCTCCACAAAAATCTCTAGTATCAAATGTACAGAGAGTGGCCACTATGATTCAGTGGACAAGTAGTCAGCCCTGCACATCTGGAACATGTTGTGTTTTCATTTCTGTCTCCTGAAAGTCATAATTTCCTTTAAACAGAGTGCTATGCCTTTTCTGATCCCCCAGTTGTTAAGGTTTCCACTTTCTTGAAATTTCTTCGTATGATTTTATGGATTTTTATATTTATGATAGTCATCAATGTTTTCAGGGATATGGTTTCACTTGATTCTTACTATCATTGAGCTGAGATACAAGTGAATCAGGATAGGCAAGGCATAAAAAGATAGATGTCCTATCTCATCTGTTAACCATCAGGAGTAGTAGGAGAACACGTCTTTCTCAGTGGTTTTTTATTTACCTTTATATCTCCTCCATAGTTTTTCTGAAGCCTAGCATTTAATCAGTTTTTGTTGAATTGAATTATCTGTAATTAGAGCATAAAACTACCTGTAAAATTGATGTATGCAGCTGTTTTATTCTGAAGCTATCCCCAAGGACCAGCTCACAGACATCAAGATGCTATAGGACTTTATGGTCATGATGGTTGGGTAGTGCAGTGGGTGGCAGATAGCAAGATAATGACCATAAGTCATGATACACAGGAAAAAAGATTCAATTGTACCAAATGAGGAGAAATAAAACAGGAGGATGCAGCCAGCAAAAGAGATAGTTTTGGTCTCTGAGAGGAAGTTTTCCAACATGCTGGGAACAGTGGCATTTATATACCAGAATTCCACGAAGGCCTAGTTCCCTAAGAGGACATACATGGGGGTGTAAAGCCTCTGGTCCCACCTTACTGCACAAATGATAGCCCATTCCCCACCATGGCCAAGATGTAGATTATGAGGAAAAGCACAAAGAATAAGATCTGTATTTCCTAGCGACCTAGAAAACCCAGGTGGATAAATTCATTCACAGTGTGTGTTCTTGACTTGTTAATTAAATTCTGAGCTGTAGAAAAGGCCGAAAAGATCATATCAGTAGTCTTGTATTTTAGATATTATTAGGAAAAGGATTTTAATAAGGCCCTTGTGAGTTCTGTAGAATAAAAATCATTATATGTAAATCAGATTTTAATATTCCCATCTTAACCCATAATCTCTTTATTTCTCTGGCAAACTCATACCTTGGCTTTTTGGTGGTACAAAGGGAAGCTCCAAAGGGAAGAGGCAAAGAGAACTAAGTATTTATTAAATGACTATTCTGGCAGGCCTGGGCTAAGCACTTTACAAACTTCTCATTTGATCCTCAAATTCAGGCATCAAGTGGCTAATACTTCTTGTACCCAAGACTCAGTTCCCTGCAGAGAAAAGACTAAAGAATTTCTTTTTCACTTGTCCAGTAAAGCCATAGCAACTGTTCAGATATTTAAGGAAAATTTATATTTTAAGAAAAACTTTCAGAGTGTAGGTTTTTTAGTTTTTAGAACTTCTATGTTAGTTGTAGTTTTTTGTATTCTATGAAACACTTGCTTTCTCTCCTTAACTCTGAGTCAGCAACTAACACTAACTTCTCCCCTTCTCTGAAACATCAAGAAATAATATTTTGGCTGTATTTTAATTTGAAGTGTTGAGTCTAATTTGAATGAAAAACTTTTCTTGAGGTATCCATGCTTGTTAGGCAATGTCCTATACTGAAACCCTTGATTTCATTCTTATTAACGTCACAGACTCAGTCAAGATTAGGAAGAAATCTTCTCTTAGATTAACAGGGTTATAAGATTAAGTATAGGAATTCTGTCTTTAATGGAGTTAAAAGAAATATCACTTCATTTTAGCTTTGACCAAGTTGAAAGGGACATCTATTCAGTCAGGATTTAAAGAGGGGAATGTTCCTTTGTGAACCAAAGGAACTCTCCCTTAGTTTTATCATGGAAGAAATCAATTATATGCTGGGATCTGACCTTAGTTTCCCAGGAAGAAATATAATTTTTAAGAGTGTATCTCCCAACATAAACTTTTCTATAATTGTGATGGAGCAAATGTGATAATTCTAAAAGTGAATTTTGTGTTCTGTTAAAATCTTAATTGTAGAATTTTGTCTTTGCTTCCTTTTGACTATAAAATATAAGAAGATGTTAATTGTGGCAGAGAGAATTAAAACAAAAATGATGAATCCTTTTGTTCTCTTTCTTTAAGACAAGTTTATATCAAAAGTACAGAGTAGTGAGACACCTTGGTGGTATAATGAATAAAGCTTTGGCCTGCACTCATGAAGATCTGAATTAAAATTTGGTTCTGGACACTTACTAACTATATGACCTTAGGCAAGCCACTTTACTTATGCCTGCCTCATGTTTTTCATCTGTAAAATGGGACTAGTAATATCATCTTCCCAGGGTGATTGTGAAAATCAAATGAGATGTCTGTGAAGAACTCAGCACAGGGTCTGATATATAGTAGACAAAATTCATTAATGTTTGTTTTTTATTTTTTCCTTTCATATCTCTCTTTTGTCTAAAATTCTTTTTGGTCTTGGACTTGTTAGCTTCATGAGCCATGGAACTGGCTGACCTGATCTGTTTTTTTTTTTTTTCCTTCCAGGCATATGGCATTTTCTTTTGTGTAATGGGAGTTAAAGTTCCAGGTAGGGCATTCATCTGATTAAATACTTATCTGATTCTCTTGGAATCTGCCATTCTGTCCCCCTGTCTATGGCCTCTAAAAGCCCATCCTACCCCTCCCTCAAATTTCTAGTAAGAAATTACTCTTCCCTCTCCAAGTCCCCAAACTAATCCTATTCCAATCAATCCTTGTGAAGATTGAAACACCTATTTCATACATTGAGTGGGAAGTCTGTGACTCACTTGTGAAAGAGTGGGCAGTCCTGGAATGGAGCATTGCCTGTGATTGGGAGACGTAAAATTTAGGGGAATTGACACAAGAGAAAAATGTCTTTAAAAGAGCAAACAGAGACACAAAGAGAACAGACACTTGGACTTGGAGTGAAGGGATATTTGAAGGGAGTCACTTGGAATGAAGCCTGCTGTAGTTGAGACTGATAAAAGAATCTGCTGATTGAACTGACAACATGGTGAGTGTAAAGGCTGACTTCCTTTACCTTTCTGGAGGTGTGAGCCTCCAGGAAAGGCCCATTGTCTTGAGACACCTTTCCCCTGACTGGAGCCTTAGAATTTCTACCTGGTTCAGAGGAAGCCTGAGCTTTCTCTTTCTCTCCCGCCCCCCCAATATTTTCCCTCTATTGTAAATTAAACTACCCTAAATTCCATTTGAATTTAGTAAATTCATTTTTGGGATTTAGAAATTAAATCCCTGGTGACCAATTAAATCTATTTGGTCCAACCATAAATTTAACATCCTTCAGGCTCAATTTTCAATTGATAATGGAGCTCAGCCAGAATTGGTCTATCAAAGAAGAATATCCAGACTGATAAACTTCCTATACTTTTTTCATCAGGAAAAAATCTTCATGAGTCCTGTTTCTTCTTTGACAGGTTATAATCATTTCTTATTATAAGCTCTCCCGAAACATCAAAGTAGTCCCTTATTTGCATTTCTTCTCATATCAGACAGCCTATTCTGTTCTTGCTTTTGAACCAGTATTTTATATATGGCAGAAAAGAGTCAATGAGAAATGTTAACTTTTGTTTTTTTTGGTTAGAAATGAGTTTGCAAATATTTCCATAGGATTGGGGGACATGAGATTGCAAACCACTTAGCTTTTACAATTGTTTCTACAAGTAGGGCTATCTGCTTTTAACATTTTAAACATTCTTTAGCAGAATTTTTTTTTAACGACTCACTTTTAACCATACCGTTGTCAATCTGAAGATTGAACTTTATAGTATGCTGATTACCACTTACCAGGATACTTTGTTTTGAAGTCCAGAGTTCATAGACAGTCACATTCTCACATTTCTAACTCAGATCCAACCTGCAGGAAACTCAGAATGATGAAAATCTGATAATGTTTTATAGTGAATATTTTGAAAATCTGCATTTTCTTTGCCAATGTTCAAGGTCAAATATTTCGACAGGTCAGAAGACTTGTTTCCTATTGTGATAGAGAGAGGACATTTGCAAAAGATGTAAAGTCCCAAAGATCTGATCACTGAGGTCCTTTCCAGTTCTTACCTGCTTTGCTTCTGAATTTCTTATCTTTGTTGGTATTCAAAATCCAGTCTACATTTACAATACAATTACAATAGCAAGCAAATCCACTATCATATTTCACATAAGTTGATGTATGACATTTAAAGAAGCCTATGAACTGACGCATATTTGTCAAAATTTTTATAGATGTAGCAAATCTTTCAACTTTGGCAAATACATTTTTAATCTTAGTAAAACTTATTTGGGTCTAGAACATCATCAAGAAATCTAGATTGTTCTGGTGGAAGTAAAGTGAGCTTAAGAGTTATAAATGAGAGATGCTCCCTTTTTGGGAGCCATCCAGGGTACCATGCCCTGGGATCAACTTCCCAGCTCCTTTGGTATGAGACTGTGATGTTCCATCCATTCATATTGTTATAAATGTGGTAGGTGGGGATTATAATTGTATTTCACTTCCGCTACTAAAATGGATCTTACCTCCTGTTAGAGGCAGGTAAATGATCAGAGTTGTTGAAAAATAAATCTAAAAATCATGTCTAAAGACCCCTTAAAATCAATTTGAGATATTTAGCTCATTAACTTTTCCAAAGGTTGTTATACAATTGCAACCAGTTTTTGATGAAGTCCATCCATCCTCTAGGTTATAATTTACAAAGCCAAAATAGAAAAAAAGACTGTTTTTTTAATATATGGGCTTATTCAATAATGTTTGTTCAGTATGGTTATAGGGGAAAAACAACAGAATATAATAGTAGTTAAACCCAGTACATTAAACTGATTCAGTGTAACAGAATAGTATAGAATATATTAATATATGAAGTTAAAACCAACAAAATTAAATCTTCAGCAGAGCAATCAGAAAAATGCAATAAAATACAGAGATCTTTATAAAACATTGGAGTCTGAAAAGTCTTAAAAATATAACCTCCAGTCTCTTTAAAATTCGTATTTTTTGGTTTGTTTGTTTGTTTTTTTTTTTTGCTTCTTTTTTTTAATCCATTGAGATGCCTTTTGTCAGAACTGACAAATATCTCACAGCAAGGGTGAACATGGGTTTTAGTAATCTCAGATTGGGCAGGCCCAAATGGCAATGAGTTGCAGGGAGATGAATTTCTCCCCTGAATCTCAGGTTAGATAAATAAAAGGATCAATGCACTCAAAAAATATCCTTTGAAATAGGAAATGCACTGCTCTTTTGTAGCATTCTTGTATCCATTCTTGTAACTTCTGGTTTGGAAAAGTCTCTTCCTTCTCCTCGTTCCACCTCCCTGAGGTCCCCTGCCACGTGGAGGCTAATTGTTGCCTAAGGAAAGAACACCCCAGTTTTTACCAGTTGGTTTGTGATTCCTGCAGACACAGGGGCAGCTACCAACAGCCTGGGTCCTGGGGCTGGCCTGGGCTGATCTGGGTCAAGAAGCTGATCAGGAGTAGAATTTCAGGGGCCTGAGCCTGGGCCTGGGGCAGGGGCTGGGCCTGGACCAGGTGAGGGATCTTGGTCAAGAAGGTCAAGAGGACCGACCTGAATCAGAGAGAGCTCTGCGAGAGGGGCCGAAAAGCCTTGGCAGGAGAAACGTGGCTTAAAAAAAATTATCTAGGCTATCTTTTAAAAAAAATTGAGAAATTCTCATCTGACTTATGGTTGCCATTAACTGTAAAATTTAAATTAGTATGTAGTAATAAAATATTATATTTTATGTGGTTTATTAAGGATTATTAGAAATCAAGGAATAAAGAAAATAAAGAGAATAATAACCACGTGCCTCTAGCTGATTAGCCAATTCAGAATCCCCGCACTTAGCTTATGTATTACATCATTGCAATGAAATGGAAGAGCGAGAGGGAGGAGGTGTTAATGCCAGTTAAATACCAATTGTGATCTCCCCAACCTGGGGACTCAGGTGAGCTTATAGGGAATTCTGGGAAACATGGGGATTGAAATCTGGGGTTCAAATCTGTATTTTTACACTGTAGGCATTTGCTAGATGTGTGACTCTGGGAAAGTCACTTAATTGCTATCTGCCTCAGTTTCTTTAACTGTAAAATAGTGATAATAGTAGCCCCTATCTTGCAGATCTTGTGAAGATCAAATGAGACGGTTTTGTAAAAAGATGGTTAGCAAAGTTACTGTCACATAGTAAATACTATATAAATATTCATTCCTTTCTCTGCAAAGAAATGATGCTGGGACACCATACATACAAACAAATACAAAAGGGATTCACATTTAAGGATTAAAACACTGGAGATATGTTTCCTTATCCCAATACTAATCTAAAGTCTTTCCTTCTCTTTTCTTTTATTTGCTTCCTATGCCCTGTGGTACTGTGAGGGCCAATAAAAATTAAATTGTTAATTGATGAGTTGTGGCTTACTACTAAAAATGTCTGGTTATTCAAAGCATACAGGCTAGCAGAGATATCAGGGGTATCTCCTGATCTTGTGACTATACAAGCTGAATTCCTTCTCCTATGAAGGCCTGGAGAGTTTTCATTGTTCTAGTAAATCAGCCTTATCTCCTACTCACAGTGATGTGCTGCAATCAGATTAGGGGATTATTTGGTTTTAACTGGGAGATTTACACTTTGGGATTGTCAAACAGTACCAACCAGGAATTACTTTATTATTTTTTTGATTGTCCACACTTAAAATATTGATGGAGAAAATGCTAATAATGCAGTTTAAGCTAAAGTTGTATTGTACCTATACTCACTTCCCCCCAACCAAATTGTAAACACTTCCCAGTACACCTGCTCTCTTACATATAATCTATTCTTCAGTCAAACTGACTATTCCCTCTCTTTGAACATTTCTTGTGTTCATCCATCCTGGTGCCTTGAGGCATGTTGTTTTCTTTCCTTGTTAGCATCATTCCTTTCCAATCCTACTGGTGAAGTTCTATTCTTTCTCCCAATTTTATGTAGACATATTAAAAGTCTCTTTCCAGCTCAGTGTTCAAAATTAAGTATATTTTCTCCCTAAATCTGTATATAACATGATCTCTCATAGGAAACCTGAATGGGTTACCTAGATTCTCTTTCTGGTAGTTCACAAAAATTATGAATAATTTAATCTGGGATTAAGGTAGAAAGAAACATAGATACCCAGTAAAAGCAATAAGCCAGTATAGAGAAGTAAGTAGAGAAAGGAGATCATCTGCACTTGAAATCACAAATTAAAACAGGAAGTCTTAATGGAGGGTATGTTACTGAAACACAATATTGAAGTCATCATAGAATCCTGGAAATGGAATAGAATACCTGGAAAGTCAATTACAAGATATTGCAAATAGACATGATCTCTTAATGGTTAATTCTATTCTAGTAAGTTTCTGCACATCTTATTTATATGTCATAAAGTATACCATATGATTCTGTAGGAAGAAGAGGGGATTCTAAAGTTGAGGATCACTCATGAATTATTGAATGAACGATTCACTCAATATTAGCAGTAACTTATTGGAGTCAAGTTTTAGGAGGAATTGAATTGAAAATGTCAGTTTTTAAATGAAGTAAAGTCCACTTTAACCTGACTGATTACATAAATATTGAGTGGATAATGTTGCTGGATACTGTAAATCTTGAAATTTCTCAGACTTGTGAATGTTAAAAATTTCCCCATTGGGGAATTCTCAATTGGAACAATTCCCTACTGGGAACATTCCCCATTTTGACTGTGAGAACTCGCTAGGATCAGAAATGGGAGGACCTCTACTCCACCCATACTTAAGACTGCTTTAGGGGAGAAAACTCCTTGCTAAACAATGAAAGTACTTAGACCCATACTTATAATGAGGCAAGGAGTTCTTTGAGCCATGCCTGTTTTTAGAATTGATACAATGGGATGCTAGATACCTATAAAGGTCAGGCAACTTGTAAACTTTCCAGGAGCAAAGAGGTGAAAACTTAATGAGGGGATCAGTCAACTCATCTGTGTTTTCTCTGGTTCAGACTTACTGAGGGGATTAGTTGACTCAGCTGTGTTTTCTCTGGTTCAAGACTTACTAATTACTTTAACTGGGGTTGTAGATTTTAATAGACCAGCATCTGTAGAATGAGAAGTCCATACCTGTTCTGATATATCATCTCCCTCTTTCTTTTTCTGCCTCAGCTGTATCTAAGAATAACATTTGGAAAATATCCAGAGCTCTTTCAGGAAGTTCCAACAATATGTCCCCTATTGGTGTACATTGAATAGTTGCTCTTAATTTACATAAAAGATCTCTCCCAAGTAAATTCATAGGTGAAGTGGGCATTAACAAGAAAGAGTATTCTACAGATAAAGGACCCAATAATACCACTTTGGTTTGCAATTTCTTTACCCTTTGTGTTCTCCCAGTTACTCCTATCACCTCCATAGTTCCCATAGCCTTACAATCTTCTGGGAAATGTTTGCAGAAAAGTTTTAGAAGCCCCTATGTCCACAAGGCAATCATAAATCTGTTTCCCCACTTTCAGAGTAACATGAGGCTCTGTGCTTCTTGGTAGAGAATATATTTGAATAACAGGAACTTGCACATCAGGATCATGAAATTGCATCCCTAGTTCCTCTCCATCATCTTTCATTTCCTCATTTAGTATTACATTCTGACTTTCCTCTGGTCCCACATTAGTATCATTCTGCCAGAATTTTTGTGATTCATTCCACCTTCCATTGGTCTCTACATTTCCATTGCTCACATTTACAACTGAATAATTATTTTCTACATTATTTACATTAGTTATTTCATCTACTTTATTATTTACATTAATTATTTTAAAGCTTCCTCAGAGGGGAGAGAGAAGCTTTAAGGTAGGAAGATAGAGAAAGGATAGAAGTTTTAGATACCACGAGGGGGATGACAGAGTCGAATTAGAGATATGAGGTGGCAGGAATGAGTCTTTATTAATTATCAATGAGCCACAGCCAAGCTCTGATCAAAGGACCATTCCGAAAGCTTATACCAGTCCAGAGATCCACATTTAATACCACATAGGTCGGAGAGATGATAGAGAAAGATTAGAGATGCCAGCAAGGACAGGCATCAGTTGGAGCTGGAAGGGAGGAAGAGCATAAGAGAGAGAGGTGGAGCTGGCTGGGCCCTATTTAATCTCTTTGCAACTATACACAGTACATAGGGATGATTATCATTGGTTAATGACAAGGCATAGGTGTGGTTTCTCTTAACCAGGTGATCACAAAGAAACCTGTGTTCCCGCCTAACCTGGGGAAGCTGAGGTCAAGGGTCAGAGGCTTTCCCAGCCACGTGCAATACTGAGCATGCTCAAGACTGAGCATGCTCTCTTCTAAGGCAATCTGTACAGACCAACTGTTTCCCTTGCCCATAGCTAGGGGAGGACTGCTACATATTTCATAATTTCCATTATCTCATTTTAAAATTCTTTTAATTCTGCATCATTAACAATTTCCCAAAATCATTATATAAACTTAATTTAATCATACCATCCTTTTCACACCTTCATGTTGAGCAGGCTTCCCTTTGTAAATCACCCTTCTGGGTATTCCCTCCAGCCACCTGGGAATACTTTGGTCTTGCTCCTGTCCTGATAAAATCTTGTTTGCTTTGTAAGTTCCAAGCTTTCTGGGAAGCAATACAACATCCATTATTACAATTATTATTACCAGTATTATTAAAATCATTATTAAACTGTTTAGACCATTATAATTTTTCCCATATCCATTATATCCATTATTATATACATTGTCTTGGTTTCCCCTTTTCTGAGCTGAAAATTGACTCCTGAATCTACTCTCTCTCACCATGTGGCCAACTTGATTGCACGAATAGCACCTCAAAGGATTTTGCCTGTTATGTCTATGATGGTATTCATGCCTTGTTCTACTTGGAGGGCTGCAACAGTCTTAACCTGCTATATCTCACTCTCTTGGATCTTTTTTGTTAGCTTCCTTCAGTTGCATCCTCAGTTTTTCAATTACCTCGATCTTATCATCAGCTTGCCTGTTTAGCTCATCCTGGTAAATGTAAGTCACTGTTTTCTTTCTTTTTTTTTCCCAACTCACCCAGATCCATGATGAACCAGTTCCAGGCAATTACTTTTGAAATAGGTTTTCACCACAGGGCAGGCATTCTTCATGAACTGCCTCCTTATGTGACTTACATTTTTTTCAGATAGCAGATGGAGGCCAAGTCAACATTCCCCACAGACAATAATTCTACCAAGGAAACTTGCTGGAGTTTCCTCTTTGCCTTGCTTCAACTGCTCGAATTTTGGTCATAATCCTGAACACTTTAAGTTAGTTCTCATGGTTTCTAAGAAAGACTCCCTTTTCATTCCCAGTTGCCTGTAACTCTCCACTGAATTTATGTCAAGATCATTGTATTCAAGCAACCACAAAGTGAGAGCAGTTTTGGCATTAATTTGTTCTACAGTCTGCTGTTTCTCCTCTTAGTTAAGATCTCATCTAAAAGCAAATAAAAATCATGGCAATTTGGATTGTATATCCTAACTCTCCCTAGCACTTTAACTACTTAGATTGGCTCTTCCTCATATTTAGGAATCCATTTCTTTAAAGATTCCAATTTTATTTGAGTAAAATTCTTGTGCTGCCTAAGATGTATGATAGCTTGGTAAGTTGTCACATAAGAAACATCTCACAAAGGACACAATGTAACTAACTTTTTAAAAATAAAGCCTCAGTTTCCAGTTTTAACTTTGTAGAAGCTTATTGTTCTTCAGGCCCTGCAAACTTCACTAGTTCCTGTTTCTTTAGATCCTGAGTCATAACAGTAAAGTTCATTAATTGTTCACAAGTTGTTTCAATTTTATCCAGTTTCACTTGCAAGGCAATAACCACATTCTTTAATTCAGCAATAACAAAAGTCTTTCAGCCATACACATATCTTTGTAATATACATCTTAAATTTCTAGCCAGTAGAGATATAACACAACATATTATAATTACAGATAGTATATAAGACATTCCCCTTCTTATAGTTACCTCAGTAAAAAGCAATATCTCAAATCTAGACCACTAATTAAACCAATCCAGAATAAACACTAGAAGAGTAGAAGGAATTAGGGAGAAATAATATCCCAAACCCATATTTAAAATTATTATAATATGTATTTGAGATAATACCAGCTGTTGTACTACTGTAGAGCAATTAGTAAAACTACTGTTTACTACCACTGCACAATGTATTCAACAGCTGTTAAAATTAAGCTGAGTTAAAAAACAGGCAAATGGTATATTCCAGTACTCCCCTCAGCCCAACTGCACAGTGGTAAGTTCCAGTAGAATGTTCCCTGAGTGCCTGGAACACAAAATTCTATCCAAAATGGCTACCTGCCAATTAGAGTTCACTCCCCTGCTAGAGCACGAATATTCTATGAGCTGCTAGAGGAATGTCAAAAGCTGCTCTTAGAATTCTAAGGGTCTCAAGATGGCAATTTCTCCCCCTCCCCCCAAATTCAAAATCTCTCTTCTGGTCCTTCTGGCTCAGCCAACTGAAATAAAAACCTTTCCTAGATGGATGAGAGATAATAAGACCCACATAAGAACCTTCCCAGTGCCAGTAAAGCACAACCCTTGAATTATTAAAAAACAAGTTTATTAAGGGTAGGGAAATGTTAAATACAGTCCTAAATCTATCCACCTATAGTTCTCCCATCAATATATGCTCCTCCTTGAGTAATTTGCTCTTCTGATCTTCTCAAGTCCTTCCTATAGCTCCCTGCTCTTACTTAAGACCCCCAAAAGCTATCTGACAATAAACTAACCTAATATGGATTACCAAAAAGACAAAGAGGAAGGATTCTCAGATGTATTTTGAGCCCTTACCTAAAGACTGGGGTTGGATTCACTAGATAACCCAAAGTCTCAGGTGAAAAACCCTTGGAATTACCTTGGCCAAGTGGATTTCTGGCAGATGGATCACAGGTAGATGGTCTCTGTAACTTAGGGAAAAAGCAGTCCACTCCAAGGCAAACTCTCAAACCAAGGAATCACTAACCTCTCCAAGAGATTAGGACTGCCAAGGGAAAACTTGCCAGAGCAAAGACCTCTGTTGATAACTCTGGGTCCATCTAAGATAAATATCTAAAAGCCCTTGTTAGAAGTTGAGATCTCACAGTCTGTCTGAGAACAGGTCCAAGTGCCCTTGCCTTCACCTTCTTTTAGTTTTCCATAACAAGACTGCGGACTGTTCCAGGAACCATGGATGATACTTGAAATAATTCCTACCCCAGGTGCCATATCTGTAATTCTTGGAAACATTATCTTACCCTAATTCCTGGAACCACTATCTAAATTCTTATTACCCTTTCCTATGGACTTTTCTCATGAATGATTGTTTTTGCTTTCTGCGGTTTGTACCTTTAAAAGTTGTAGCCTCTATACATTAAAACGTACTCATTGCCATCAGCTGTGAGACCCTTCTGACCTCACACTGTGTCTGTGTCTTTGATTCTTATCTTTCCCCTTGTCTTTATCTACAGGTGAGGTCCCTCTAATTTCAACCTTTGTATTCCTCTATTATTCTCCCCCAACTTTGCCTGGGGAACTCTGATCCCAGTACTCCCCCCCCCCCCCCCAAGGGCTTTTACATTTTGGCACCTGAACAGAGACTTGAGTGACCGACAACCATTGTGGAGCGTGTGCTTCTAGGAGAGAATCACAGGTAAGGGATTTCTCCCCATCGGGGAACAAGATATCCAAAGTAAAACATGGGGTAATCTGTCTCTCATGTCTCTCATGACCAGCAGTCATTTGCCCAGGTCCTCACTAATATATTAAGATTTTATTATTATTAATTATTTATATATTATATATGTTATATATAATATATTATAAATAAATATTAATAATTATTAAGATATTAATATAAGAATATTAATATATTAAGAGCTCGTGGAGTTAAGATTTCTCAGACTTGCATTCAGAGATTCTATGGGGTTAATTAGTGAATCAGTCGATCCAGTACCCTTCCATGTGAGATCAAAGCTAAATTCAGAGTCTCATAAACCCAAGGAGGAAAATGAGAAAAAGCCCAATATTGTAGTCACTCTCCCAGAGAGGTCTTTTTCACAATCTACACCCCAATTATACCCAGCCTTAGCTCTTCATCAAGTTACAATTTCCCATCCAGAACCAGATCATAATGCTGGGCAATTCCTTCTCCCACAGTGTAATATTTATTGGGAAAGGAAATAGGATTGGGAAAAATGAGGATAAATGGGGGTTAATGGGAGGTTTGTATAGGGGTAAGGAGGAGTTATGGGGAGAGAGGGAAGCAGGTGAAGGAGGGGAGGGAGATGCCCCCTGCTGAGAGGGAACAGCAGGGGTCCAGTAAGAATGGTTTGTCTTTGAATGACTGAAACTGATTTTCAGCTCCCTCTATGACCAGAAAAGATAGTCCACTTATCTGACTTCGAATTCAAATAATATAAAGTTTAATAATCCAGTTGGAATTGGAGTTTTTCCTTAGCTTCAGAGTATAGGGCCAGGACCTAGAGGCTGGCGGAGGGTTTGTCCCACTCCTTCTACTCTCGTTGTTCTAATTCAGAATCTTATCAGTAGACAGAAAGCAACCAAGAACAATTCTAACCTTCAGAAGCCTGTGTCTTCGGGCTGAACCAAGAAGAGCATGCCACTCCAGACTGGGCTGAACAAGCTCCTCTCTCCTGCAATACCTGGAAGCAAGACCACCCCTGCAGGAAGGAAGTGCTAGTCCCAAGACCCAACTGCCACTCCCAGTTGGGCCCTTCCACCACAAACTGTCAGTCTTGTTTCCTTTCTACAACAGCCTGAAGTTTCCCCACCTAATTCTCAGGCTGAGTTAGAAGAAGTGGCTAGTTATCACTTGTGTCAGAGTCCAGAATAATCTTCATCCTTCCCTCCCCCTGAACTCTTGGGATAATCTTCACCTTCCTGCTATTCCTCTACCTTTACATCCCCAGACTCCTCAATTCTAGCAAAGAGGATCCCCCTTTTCTATCCCTTGTCATCCACCTCTTCAAGTGCTTCTATTTTATTTATTTATTTATTCATTCATCCATCCATTCATTCATTTATTCATTCATTCATTTGTTCATCTATTTATTTATTTATTTATTTATTAGAGTAAACCTGTCTCATAACACCCCTCCCTTCTCCTGAAGCAGTGAGGAGAATTCTTAGGGAGCACTAAAAAATACTCTCACAAATAATATCATACTAATTTAAAATAGATTTTAAGATAGGATAGGATAGTTTTTCCCCACTATAGTAATGTGAACATAAATAATGCTTCTATGCAGCAAAGTTAGTGAGAGAAGCTTACATTTATATGAAGTAAATATTTTAGCATTTGTTAGGTTATGTGAACATGCAAGCATCTTGTTTTCAAATTATGATAATGATTGGAATTCAAGTATTATTTATTATGGGTAGAATTTTTTGTCCTTTAAGAAGAAAGTAACTACATCTACTACTATGCTTTGTTTTTATTGGTATTTGCTGCTTAGTTTGTGCATCTATATTTCAAAAGAAGTTTTTTCCCCCCGGAATTTCTGAGATTTTCATTGACCTACAATTAAATGTTACAAGTATGAGTTAGCTATTTACAAGGGAAATATAATCTAAATTTTTAGGTTAAAGGTTAGGACCTCAGGAATTTTTATATCTTCTGACGTAGAAGAATTTATTTTATAATATGTTAGTTTTACAAAATTTATTTCTTAATGGAAGGACATATTTAGAGCAACCTGGATCACATAGACCAGAGATTTCAGACAAACAAGATCTATGAAGATGAAGATAAAAGAAGATTCAGCTAAAGTTTCATGTATGTTATTAATTGCTATTTGGGATAGATCTGTAATCCTGCCCGTCATGTTTACCTACACTACCTAGTCCATCTCCTATTGCAATTTACCCCAAATTTCTCCTTCCTAACCACCTATGGCAGATTAATGTCACCTATTCTCCTCCATTTGGATGTTCCTCCTTCATTCACATATCCATGGATACTTTTTCTAGTCTAATTTTTGCTTCTATCCATACAGGTGAAGCATTAAACATGTAATTTCTCATTTATTTTCTGCATTTCAGTTTATGAATATCCCTCAAATACTCAAAACAGATAATGGCCCAGCATATACATCCAAAGCTCTCACCAATTTCACTTCACAATTCAAAATAATTCTAAAAGATAGGAATCCCATATAATCCCCAGACAAAAGGTCATCTCAAATGATGTCTTTATGAATCGTTGGCAGTTGTCAGGCCCTGTCCTCTTCTAGGGATGGGGATCTATTTGTGTTCCTCCGCCCCCCCCCCCCAGGCACTCCAGCACCCATTTGGATTCCAGAAAAACTTACATGTCTTTGCCATGACCTCTAGTCCAGCAATAAGTCACATGATGCACCCCAGAAGAAAGATGAGAAGGAAGGTGATGAGGAAACTGACTTACAAGCTTAAGAGAATGAAGATACAAAGAGACTGAGCTAAAACAATAACTCAGGATGCTTTACCTCTTTGGGGACAAATTAAGGCACTTGCAGCTTAAGTGAAAGAAAGAATGGACCAGCAAGGATTTGTACCTCCTGATTGTATTGCTGCTTTATTTCTTGTCATGTTAGCATTTCTAGCACCTCCTAGCACTTCTGCCTACAACTACTGGGCTTACATGCCCAACCCTCCCTTTGTACATCCAGTCACCTGGGACTTTCCTTTGGCACCCCCTCCCCCCATCCCATGTATCCTATTTTCACCTTGCTATGCCCATTGAATGACATGTTCAGGGAAACTTTAATTTTTCAGCCCAGACAAGAACCCCCATCATCTGTTTTAGTCTCACTTTGCAATCTGGCTGTGTACAGTGGGCCCCTGATCAACCCCTGTACACTCTTCAGTGAATAAGTCTCAGTTGATTACTTCTTACAATAATAACTTTTAGAATATTTTCCATGCTCCATTCATCTCCCAGACAGAACTGAATGAAGGCTCTAATAATTCTTACACTCTGGCAGAACAACCTGTTGGGATATGCCCCCACTGAAATATCATTACTTCCTTTATTTTTTACCAGTGTACCTATACTCTCCCACATGGCCTTCATGCACCAAATTGTTCCCCTGGATCCTTTTTTGATTGGAGCTTGCCTGGCTCCATAACTAATGCATCCATTCAATATTATAACCTACAAGGATATCTTTTGCCTACTGTACAATATAAAAATACCACACCCAGATATCTATGAGCTTCCGTTATGGCTTTAACTCCCCTGATATCATCCTGGATCAATATTTCCTCTGTTACTTGTTTTTCATCCCAATACATGTACTTGTTTGGTAATATTAATATTACTTTCAGTGAATTTTCTTTTTATTATGATTGTATCAATTGTACTCTTTCTAATTGTCTTTTCCCAGGGCTCCATGCCAGAATAATGCTTATAGTTCAACAGCCCATATTCTCATCCTGGTAAATATTTCTACCCCTTGGTATCATTTCCAGGGTGCCTACATGATCCAACAAATCCAAAATGAATTAATGCGTGCCTAAAGAGCTATTGGTCTTTTTATCACAACTATAATTTCCCTTGTTATGATGTTTATATCTACCACTACTGCAGCTATTACTATTACACAAGAAATCCTAACTGCTTACATTAATAAACTCACTGCTAACATATCCAACACCTGGAACACACACGAACAAATAGATTTGAACAAAGAGTCCAAATTAGCCATCTTAGAAAACAACCTTCTTTGGCTTGGAGATCATATACAATCCATTGTTCTTTGGCCACAACTTGCTTGTCATGCTGATTATACTGCAATTTGTGTTTCCCCCCTAACCCTAAATGAATCAGCACGGGACTTAATGAAACAGTACCTCCTCAACCAATGGAGCAAATTCAATGATATTAACTGTCTAGAACAACTTCATATGGATATTTTATACATATCCCAAAGCCATCTAGATAATTTACTCTCATTTCACCCAGCTGATTTTATTCAAGCCTTAAATATATAATCCTTTAGGCCTCCCTCATCTAATTACCATAGTAGCAATAGCCCTTCTGGCTTTTATCCTTTGCCTTTCCATTCCCTGTTTTATTAGAGTCTTCATGGCACCTTATGGTCAACTCTAAGCTACCTCTCATCAACTTAAATTCAAACTTCAGCAATTAAGAAAAGGGGAAATTTGATAAAAAATAATTTTAAATGCAACTGTGGATAACATTTTGCCTATTGTAATGCATAACATAGATTATAGCTTGCTTTTGATTGCTTTGTATTTCAAACTGTATATCTGATAATCCTCATTTTGATTTTATATACTCATGCTTATTATTAGTCATTTGTTAAACAGCATACTTATTATCAATTATTTCTTAAAATTGTTAATCCTGATCACATCCACTGATATTGTTATATTCTCCATCGTCCATTGGCTTCATTCTATGATATGTAGTCTAAAATTGCTTTTTAAACAAACAAAGAAGGAGGAGATGTCACAGGTTGATAACTCTGGGTCCATCTAAGATAAAGATCTGAGAGCCCTCATCAGAGGTTGAGATCTCATGGTCTGTCTGAGAACTGGTCCCAGTACCCTCACATTCACCTTTTAGCTTCTCATAACAAGATTGCTGACCATTCCATGAACCCTGGATGACACTTGTAATCATTCCTACCCCAGGTATCATATCTGTAATTCTTGGAAACATTATCTTACCCCAATTCCTGGAACCACTATCTACATTCTTATTACACTTTCCCATGGACTTTTCTCACAGACTATTGCTTTTACTTTCTGCAGTTTATACCTTTAAAAGATGTAGCCACTATACATTAAAACATACTTATTGCCATCAGTTGTGAGACCCTTCCAACCTCACACTGTGTCTGTGTCTTTGATTCTTATCTTTCCCCTTGTCTTTATCTACAGGCAAGGTCCCTCTAATTTCAACCTTTGTATTCCTCAATTATTTTCCCCCAACTTTACCTGGGGAACTCTTATTTCAGTCCTGCTCCCCCTGAGGGGCTTTTATAGACCTCCAGCTGAGTCAAAAGCAGGAGAGAGAGTGACTGTTAATGCCAGTAAAACTCCTACAGTCCTTTACTCCTTGTCAGAATCCTATCCCAGGGCTTGTATCTAAATTCTCCTATTTTCCTCTTAAAGCTAATCAATAAAATTTACTCTGTCCCTTTCCTACATTCCTACAACTTGTCTAATCACTTCACATCTATCATTGACATCTTAAGGCAATCAAATATAACTCTCTTAACTTCTGTGGCAGAAGACATTATAGGAAGAGAAAGACCAATGGGATAGCTTTAACTTAAGAAGGAGAAGGGAAGAAAAAGAAGATTGTGTAAAGGTATTTTGAAGGGCTTTGAATTTGTAAAAAATGCCAGAAACTGAATTTGAGGAAGACAAGTTTGGGAAGTTTTAAAAAGCATTTAAGGATAAAGATTTGTGTTAAGTAGATTTATGACTAGAACTTAAATATAAGGAATTGACTTGAGAACTTTAGGAAAAGAGAAAAAAATGGAGGATGAAAAAAGAAAAGGGAAACAGGAAGAAAATCATTTGAAAAGAAAGAAGGAAAAGTGGAAGAGATGGAGGAGAAAAAACCCTCAAAGAGAATGAGGAGGTAGTTGGCAAGATAAGTAATACAAACTAAGGGGGTTATTGAGGGGAAGGGAAAGGAAAATTTTAAAATATTAATTGGCTTCTAGAGAGGCAAGGAGAGTGATAACTTCAGACTTGAAGCTATTTATAAATAATTTACCATAAAATTTTCCTATAAAGATAATACTTAGAATTATTATTTATTTATTTATTTTTTTTTGCTGTGGAGAAAATGGAGCTAGGACACACACTTGCCCCCAAGATTATGATGGTCTGAATAGGTACTAATGATTATAGGTATACACTTGAGGATGTAGCAGCTGGCAATGACCAAGGCAAAGGACCAAGGATTTCACTTTCAGTGAGAATCACCTAGAGGGATGATTTTGAATAGCTTGCATTTGGTGTGTAATGTTTGTATTTCTACAACCAACTGTTTGCTATCCAGTTTTAATAAGCCAACGTTTCTTCCTTCTAGAAGAGAAAGTAAAGAGACTCAAGGACTTTTTCCTCCATCATCCAGATTATCAGGGAGAATAAAGTATTCCTTAAAAACATGGAATCTAGGCTTTACTTTTGTCAACAAAGAAGTGAATTTTTCAGAGGAGAAGTGCCAAGACTGTTGGGACCTTAGAATCTTTGCCCAGATCCTGACCCTTTGTCTCCCATGTGACTCTGTCACATGCTTCTGTCAAGCACTCTAATGTTTGCATTACACAGTCTTTTGCAAATGTCCTCTACCTATCACATTCCCCCCTTTTGCACGAAACAAAAATCATGTTGGAAACACGATTTTTGTATTTGTGCACAATTTGAAATACTTACCAATTACCTACAGTAAGAAATCTACCCAAAATAACAAACAACCTACACTAAACTATCTTACTCTAACTAACACTAAAGTATTCTAGGGAATTTAACAAGGAAAAAGGAAAAGGAAAAGGAATTAAATAATGAACAAGTACAAATGTCAAACAGAAGCAAAAGCAAAACAGCAAATAACATCAAACAAAAGATGAATACAACTGCCAACATCAAATTCAAAATACTTTTATCAGCTAATACAGATAATTGCAGTACATTAACATTAAACTTAGGAAATTTTTTTTGAAAATTACAATAAACAGAACATTGCAAAGTTTTACACTGAAAATAAAACCAAACTTTAAACTCACTTATGCAAATACATGTAACACTAGCTATAAGTGAGCTATGAACATAATTTCACATATATACATAAGGTGCATAACACAATATATACATGTACGCTATCCACATGCACGTATATACACTTATGTACACTTCATAATATACATATATATTTACATATATACATACTGTATAATATAATTAATTTATAATGTTATATATCCTATTTATATATGTTTACATATTTATTTACAATTTTGTTTGGTATGTGATGTCATGCTGTTTTTGTTGTGTAATGTATGATATAGTGCAAGTCAGGATCTAATTTTCTTATCTTATTTAATCCTACCTAACTAATCCCTATCTTCAAAATAATTCTGTCTAACTAGAATTTTATACTTAAACTAAATCTAAGTATCTAACTACATTTTGTTAGTAACTAACTTATCTATAGCTAATTATAACACTGTTAATACCCTAACTATACATTGTTTCACTCATTTAAGTAGTGATTCAATATAACCTAACCATGTTTATGTTTTGTATTTATGTCTTATGTTGTTACTTTTGCTATGGTGTATTGTTTTATTATTTTAATGTCAGTGTTACTGTTATGTTGGTTTTATGTTACTGTTGTACACAACATACTTAACCTTACTTTGGATCTTTCTTTCTCTTCACTCCTCCCTCTTGAATAGTTATTCTTTTGCAAGTATCCATTTATCCTGTAATCTTCTTCATTGCAGCTCTATGATTTCCTTTAGCAATTGAATCTCTACCATAAGTATGACTTCTACAATGGATTACTGTTTTGGCTTCTGGATAGCATTGAACAACTAATTTATTATTCCTGCATAAGCAATTGGTTTTCCTGATGCAGTAATAAAACCTCATTGTTTCCAGATCTTTCCTGTAGCACGACACACTGAAAAAGCATAATGGGAGTCTGTATACATATTTGCACTTTTACCATCAGCCAGAAGACATGCTTGCTTTAAAGTGTCCAACTCTGCACATTGAGAACTAATGTTACTAGGTAATGATCCACACCACAGTGTATCAAATTAATTCTGTGACAACTGCAACACCCACACATCTCATTCCATTAAATAAATATGAAGAACCATCTGTGAATAAAACCAAATTTGGATTTTTGATTGGAGTGTCTTTTAAATCCATCCTTAGCATATTCAATAGATTTACTACTTCTACACATTCATGTAATGGATCACTGTTCTTTGGCAAATCAGGAAGAAGTATAACTGGGTTTAATACACTAAACCTTTTCAACTTGATGTTTTTACTACCTAGAAGCATAATCTCATACTTAGATATTCATTGGTCTGAATAAGCTTGAGTACAAAATTTCCCCATTAGTCCTTCTTTTTGATGTGAACAAAATACCATCCATGGACATCCCAAAACTAAGTTTGATGACTTCTGAACTAACAGAGGTCCAGTAGCTACACCCCTTAAACAAGGAACTGTACCTGTAGCAATTGAATCTAGTTGACAACTATAGTATCCAATTGGATGATAATTTTGTCCTAAAGTCTGTGTCAGTAGACCAGATTCAATTCCTTTTGTCTCATTCACTAGTAATTGAAAAGGTTTAGTATAGTCTGGGATTCCAAAAGCTGGTGCAGATAAAATCACTTCCTTAAGCATCCTTAAGGATTGCAGACGTTTAGCTTTGAGTTTCAGAGGTTCTGGTTCTATATTCCTGGTTAGATCAGTTAAATATTTAGTAATTTCACTATACCCAGGTATCCATTGTATACAGAAACCAGTTGTTCCAAGAACAGCTCTGAGTTGCTTTTTGGTCTTAGGTGCACTCAGTTTCTGGATATGAGCTATTCTTTTCTGAGTGTTATTTCTGGAACTCTCTGACAACACAAAACCAAGATATTCAATACAAGGCAATACCCACTGAAATTTTGCCTTAGAGATTTTATGTCCATGTTTATATAATTCAATCAAAAGAATCTTGCTATCTCTGAAACCCACTTTAGTAGATGGAGATGCTAGGAGGATATCATCTACAAAATGTACTACTTTACTCTCTTTGAGTGTTATTGTTTTAAGGTCTTTGTTCAAAATTTGTGAGAATTGACTCAGAGAATCACAATATCCTTGTGGAAGATGAGTCCAAGTCCCCTTGGTTTTCTCTCATGTGAAAGCAAAGATCTTTTGAGAATCCTCATGAATTGGTATCAAGAAAAACACTGAACACAAATCTACCATGGTGAAATATCTTGCTTGACTTGGAATGGATGAGATTATAGCAGCTGGACTTGGTACTATAGGATGAGTCTTTATTACATGATCTTTTACAGCTCTCAAATCTTGGATGAATCTGTAGACAATTCTGCCATCTTGATCTAGCTTTTGCTTTTTTATTGGTAGTATGGGCATGAGAAACATGGTATTATGATCCCTTGTTGAATTAGGGACTCAATGATAGGTCTTATCCATTCTATAGCTTCTTTACTCAAAGGGTATTGAGGAACACAAGGAACTGGTCTTTCCTTGGTTCTCACTGTTATTGGAATAGCTGATTTCAATAGACCTACATCTGTGGAAGACTTTGACCATAAGTCTTCTGGTATTTCCTCATGAATTGGATAGATGGAATCCAACTCATTCTCTGCATTGACTGAATCTAAGAACAGCAATGGAGAAGCTTTCAGAGATTCTTCTGGGAGTTGTAATGACATATCCCCAGTGTCAGTACATTGAATCATTGCTCATAATTTACAAAGCAAGTCCCTCCCAAGAAGGTTCATTGGACATTCTGGCATACAAATAAATGCATGTTCCACAGATGAAGGACCTAAAGTTATCATTTTAGGTTGTAATTTTGCTACTTTCTCTGGTTTTCCAGTAGCTCCAATCACTTCCATAGTACTAACAGTTTTACAATCTTTAGGAAAACTTTGCAAAACTGATTTACTGGCTCCAGTATCCACCAAAAGATCATATATGTGATCCCCTATAGTTACAGAAACATAGACTTCAGTGCTATTTGGAGGTTGGAAGGTTTCAAGAATTGGTGCAATCACAGTAACATCAGTACAAAACTAAGTAATTTCCTGTCCATCCAAGTTTACGTCTGCTTTAATTGCATGACTTTCCCAGGATTTTAAATCATCAGCTTTTATATGACTTTCATTGGTCCTTAAATTATCTATCTTAGTATCATTGTTCCCATTTACAATTTCATTATTATTATTTAGTTTATATTCTTCATTAATTTCTTATTCTACATTCATTAGGATTTTCTATTAAATTTATATTACAATGTTTTTTCTCTGTACAATTATTTACACTAATTATATCCTCCTTTGAGTCAATTAATTCATTTTTATCATCTACCTTATTTTCATTACTCTCAATTTCATTTATTCTCAACTCATTTTCATTTATACCACACTCATTTCTTGATTCATTTTCATATGTCCCTATGGAAAACCTTCATAAAGCACTTGTACCCTTGCTCTGATCACCTTTTAGTACCTGGTTGTATTTTGGTTTAACTCCAGAATTTACCCATGATTGCATAGTATCCAGATTAGGAGCTTGTTGGCCTTGGTGAAATGTATTTTGACATTGATGAACATATCTGCTTTGATTATTATTATTATTATTATTATTGTTTTTCCATCTGTTATTGTTATAATTATCACTCCAATTATTGTATTGTCTATTAAAACCATTACTTGTATTAATTTGCCTTCTGACTTGATTTCTGAATTTGAAGTCTCCTTACAGATGTCCAACCTGATCACAAAGGAAACAGTGCCTAGGACCTCATTTCCTCTCACTAGGCCTATACTTATTATTATACTTTGGCTGCACAGATCTCAAAGCAGCCACAGCCTTTACTTCCTTAATTTCACTTTCCTTAGCTTTCATTTCAGCTTTCCTTAATTTTCTTTTCAAATCTTCAACAACGAAATCCTTATCATCAGCTTTTTCTTCTGGAACATTTGTTAAATAAGTAGCCTTTCTCTTCAATTCCTCCAGATCAAGCTCTTCCCAATCTGGGTAATTTGACTTAAAGAATTGTCTGACCCTTGCAACTGCATCTTCACAAAGATATGTTTGATGTGGGCAGTGGTGCCTTCTTCAAATGCATCCACCGATAGAATTTCAGCAGACTTGGTTATCCTTTCCAGGAAAACTGCAGGTGCTTCAGATACCTTTTGCTTTATGGCCTCAAACTTTGACCAAGCATTGGGCCTTTTTGTATATCTCCCCATAACATCC
The DNA here is from genome assembly GCF_027887165.1 of Monodelphis domestica. Taxonomy (NCBI): domain Eukaryota; kingdom Metazoa; phylum Chordata; class Mammalia; order Didelphimorphia; family Didelphidae; genus Monodelphis; species Monodelphis domestica. Next base: position 173,008,345 of record NC_077227.1, on the reverse strand, counting down.
AGGATTGCATCTCTTGCTTCAATTAGGATACCATATACCCCATTGTCTGCAGTATCCAGCTTCAAGTTCTCTGGCCATGATTGTAACAGAGAGTCTGATCTTGTCTCCTCTATAAACTGATTTTTCTCTCTCTTAGTTAAGACCGCTTTCATTAAAAGAGCAAAATCATTAAAATCAGGATCATTCTACGCATCTCCTTAATCACTTTATTTGGCTTGTCACTAAAATTTGGTGTTCTCCTTTTAGTAGATTTAAGGTCCTCCAGGGAAAATGTTTTGTGAGTTCTAACCTTATGAACCTCATCCTTTGTTACCGCTGGCAAATCTATAAGGGTTCATAGATTCACTATTCCTGCTGCTTCTTCCTGTTCCAACCTATTTAACCTTTTCCCCTTATTGTTTATATTGCTATCATTTCCATATCCCAGGTTCATATTAATGTTATTCATGAAGTGTTCCAGTGTATCCATTTGTTGTTTCATGTGGATGGCCATAATTTTCAAGTCAAAATCCCTTTTAAACCAAGCTACTAGACCTTTTAGTTGATTTCCACACATGCACAAAGAGGCACGAGACTTGTACATGACACACCCACAGATAACAGTAAGGGGAACATAGGCCATTATATCACATAACTTCATGTCCATTACAGTCTTCATACAGTCCATTTGAAATATGTAATGACAATAATTAGGGAAAGATATAAATACAAAATAAGGAATACACATTATATATTCACATAACAAAATTAACATAGTATTTAACATGCCTGATGACATGTTAGCATCCATAATAGGTACAGTAGAATTTAAAATAATATTGTCACAATGTTCTTTATATACACAAAAAATAAGATGTTACAATTTTCAAATTTCAAAAAAAACCCATCAGTTTTTCCAAGATGGCCACTCCAAGATGGTCACTCCAAGATGGCTGCTGGGAGTATGTGATGCAGCTAAACTAATCCCCCTTGGGCAAGCCAAGCCCTCAGAATTGTATTTGGCTTTCCCCCTGAGCTCCTAGTAGCTCAGAGAGGATGTAGAATGTTGTTTCAAACTGAACACTCTATGGCTACTTTACTATACTTAAGAAATACTATACATATACTAAACATACAATAAACCTAGCTGGCTCTGCCAAACTGTAATAGTGGGATTTGGTAGGGGAATGAACAAGAAGGAAACATATAAAAATCAGGTTTATTTTTTTGGGAAAGGGAGGAAGGAAAAGGGGTTAGGAGAATTATTACAATTAATCTTAAACCCCAATTTCTATAAATCTATTTTAACCTATCTTATCTAAGCTAAAACAATAAGTTTCCCCAATAACCAAATCTCACAAGTGGAGTCCAATCAAATGGGCCAGGATCTTCAGATGAAAATTGTCCAAAATAGGTCCAGTGGAGAAGTGAGTCCTCAGTCCTCTTTTCAAGCTGCCAACAGCCAGTTCAAAAGATTCCTCTCTTCAGTTGGTATCACCAAAAGCCAGAAAACTGTTTTCAAACCTCCGACCCAAGGTCCTTCAAGAGAGAAGTGCCCAGAATGTTGGGACCTTAGAATCTTTGCCCAGATCCTGACCCTTAGGCTCCCATGTGACTCTCTGTCACAGGCTCCTGTCAATAACTCTAACATTTGCATTACACAGTCTTTTGCAAACATCCTTTCCCTATCACACTAGTAAGTATCCCAGGAAAAAATGTGTAATGGTGGATGGTGGTTATCTGCTGAGGCGGTAGAAAAATATTTATTAGCCCAATTACAATAGAAATATCTCTTATTTTCCTTGGTTATGTATCCAAGGCATGCAGGAAACCTCCCAAGATTTGTTAGACAAACTAATCATTACTCATGATAATTCATATGTACATAAATGATCCTCTCAGAAAATACCGAGGAAGCATTTTTTGGAAAAATCAATTAATTAATTAATTAATTAATAATCTTTTTCTATGGTTACAAGATCCATGTTCTTTCTCTTCCCTCCTCCAAACCCCCTCATGAAGCCAATGCATAATTCCTCTGGGGTTTTACATGTATCATTGGTCAAGACCCATTTCTATACCATTGATATTTGTACTAGCATGATCACTTAGAGTCTATATCCCCAATCATATCTCCATCAACTCATGTGATCAAGTGTTGCTTTTCTTCTGAGTTTCTACTCCCACAGTTCTTTCTCTCGATGTGGATAGCATTTTTTCTCAAAAGTCCCTTGGAATTGTCTTGTAGTAACAATGTTCATTATATTGGATTTTCCACAATGTTTCACTTTCTGTGAATAATTGAACTAGAGATTTTAAAGGAAGGAGATATTTTGACATTTTATTCATCACTGAGTCTTGTTGAGACTATAAACCTTGACTAATTTTATTTCTCTATTAGACTACTTTAGTCTAAAGATAAAGGATAGGACAAAAGAATCAAATAGCATATTGAGATATATACACAAGAAAGGAAATTGAATGATCAAAACAGGGAAAAATGATGGAGGCATTTGTGTAAAGACTGGAAAATGTCTCAGACTATCTATTGGGGAAGAAGAAATAGAGGGCATGTTGAGAAAATGGATTACAAATTTTATAAAGAAACTTTCTGTACAAGTGACCTTCTACTTCCTTGTTGTTATCTGTCTGGTCTGTTTTGACCTCCCTCTGATTTGTTCTTGGTGATCTATACCTAAGCAGATTGTCTAACTTCTCCAAAATCATTTGAGATGACAAATTCCAGATGAGATGTCACCTTTCATCAATGTATCCGAACACTAGGATATAATTTTGGGGAGGGGATTATCTTCCATAAAAATCTTTTTGTTTTATGCCCTTACTCAAGGAAGCCAAAGAAACTTCAGTATCTGGTTTAATTTTGCTTTTCCAAAAGGTTCCTCAGATATCTTTTAGACATTCAGTCTTATAAAGCATGGATTTAAATGCATATATTAAACATCTAGTATGTCCCAAACACTGTGCTAAGTAAAGTTGTTTTTGTTGTGATTAGTTTACATTTTATTTTGTTTATATCCAATTCCTTGTGACACATTTTGGAGTTGTCTTGGCAAAGATACTGGACTAGTTTGCCATTTCCTTTTCTAATTTATTTTACAGATAAGGAACAAGGACAAATAGGGTTAAGAGATTTATCCAGGGTGACACAGCTAGTAAATGTCTGAGACCACATTTGAACTGAATCTTCCTGACTCAAGACCCCACATTCTGAACCACCTATTTATCTATTGTGCTAAGTACTGGGAATCTATACAAACAAAAAAAGGTAATTAATTCTTGACTGAAGGAACTTACTTTTTAATAGGGGAAGACAAGATAAAAGGTAGTGGTGGCTAGTGAGAATAATTTTTTGTTTTTTGTTTTGGAATATTAGAGGATAAAGGAGAAGACTGACAAACTCTTTCCAGGAGCAATGGGAATATTGAATTTGATTATAGTCAGGCTTGGAATGGCAGTAGAGTGGAGGGAGAATGGGTTGTGTAGAAGGTATATAAAAGGTAGCAAGGCAACTGCTGAAATATCTTATAGTAAACACAGAAAATTTTATTTATACAATAATATACAAGGGAGAGTCAACAAAAGTCTTTCATTGAGGATAGTTGGAAGGTAGTTGGAGTCTATACTTGGAATCTATACAATACACATGATTCATAGCACAATGAAATGACTGCTCAGGTTTCCTCCTACAATCCTGGTTCTATGCTTGGTTGCTCCTTAGCTGTGTGCTCCCCAGTTGTTCTGATCATTCTGTTTTGGTATTCTGCTATTCTGTTGTTACACTATAGATTTTTCCCATTTGGCATCTCCTTCCTATGGACCTCAAATAGTACTGGACTCCCTTCACATTCATATGATGCTGGTTATTTCTATCTAGTTTTGAAAACTTGATGGCATCAGTTCCTTCCCTTGTGGTAGTATGTTAGGAAGAAAATATCTATGAAAGTTTACCTAAACCTAGGGTTTACCTAATTCTTTTTTGGTTCATGCTTGCTACTGTGGAAGGGAAATTGGAGAGAAAGGTAGGGAAAGGAAGGGAAAGAATGGGAAAGGAAGATAACCAGGTCATTCCAGCCTTGGTAGGGAAATTAACCCAAGCAGAGCCTTTTAGAGGTAGGCTAAGGTGCATAACATAATCAGGCTAGACTTCAGGGATATTTGGCAGGGTTTATTTTGTAATATTTGTTGGGAAAAGAAATGGGATGTTTTACATAATTGTGTATTTAAATCTCTATGAAATTGTTTACCATCTCAAAAAGGGTTAAGGGTAGAAGGGTAGGGAAGGAGGGAGAGAATTTAAGACTCAGTGTTCTTTGAAAAATGTTGGAAACTGTTTTTACATGTGTAATATTTATTGGGAAAGGAAATAGGATTGGAAAAAATGGGGATAAATAGGGAATAATGGGAGGTTTGTATGGGGTAATGAGGAGTTAAGGGAAGAAAGGGTATATAGCTTGGTGAGGCAAGGGAGGGAGATGCCCCCTGCTGAGAGGAAACAGCAGGGGTCCGATAAGGTTTTTTATTGCCTTGATGACTGAACTGATTTTCAGCTCCCTCTATGACCAGAAAAGATAGTCCACTTATCTGACTATCTGACTGTGAATTCAAATAATATAAAGTTTAATAATCCAGTTGGAATTGGAGTTTTTCCTTAGCTTCAGAGTATAGGGCTAGGCCCTAGACGCTGGTGGAGGGTTTTCCCACTTCCGTCTCCTCTATTATCAGTCCAGTTTTGTATACTTCAGAATCTTAGCAGTAGATAGAAAGCAAACAAGAACAGGTCTAACCTTCAGAAGCGACTGGGCCTGAATCTTCCAGCTGAACCAAGAAGAGCATGCCACTCCAGACTGGGCTGAACAAGCTCCTCTCTCCTCTAACACCCAGAAGCAAGTCCCACACGGCAGGAAGGAAGTGCTAGTCACAAGACCCAACTGCCACTCCCAGTTGGGTCCTTCCCCCACAAACTGTCAGTCTTGCTTCCTTTCCACAATTTTGGGTTAAAAAAGAAAGATTTTGCATTTGCTAGAGGAAGTTTGATCTCTGGCAGCTATGCAGGGACCAAAACTTTTTTTTTGGAGGGAGGGAAAGAAAGGGAGGGGGAGGCTCTTTGAGGGCAAAAGAAACTTCTCAGGAAAGGATGCCAAAATTTTGGGATTCTCTCTTTCATACTTTCTCAGATACCTCCCACAAAGGAAGTGGGATGTGTCTGAGGAAGTTGAGGTAGAGAGTCCTGGGAGATGTAGTCTCTCAGAGTTTAGAGCCATTCCAAAATGCATACTACCTTACCTAAAATGGTGACAGTACTTCTAACTCATACACCCATTTTCTCATTTATATAAATTGTGATCATAAGTTAAATATATCTTGAAGGTAGTCTGAGTGAAAATGTAAAAATACAGAGGACTTTGAAAATTTCTTATATAGTGATGACATTTTCATAGAGATACAATTAATTGAAAGGCATAAAAGTAAAATGTATGGTGCTATTAAAGAAGTTTTCTTAATGTCTCCCCCTGTCCCTTTAAAAGGCAAAGGAGCAGAAACATTTCTCAGTAAGAATTAGTTAACAGACAGCCTCTGTGAAAGGGAGTTGAAGGTTCTGTTACCTAGGAGACGAAGGAGGTAAATAAGTAAGAGTGTCAGTTGGAAGGGGTCTTTTGTCTCTGGGTTCCCTAGAGAGCAGGAGTCTGTCTCCCTGTCTCTGACAATGGCAGTTGAGACTAACTGACAGTTGGGGATAGAGAAAATGGATTTAAGGCCTTAACAACTTGTAAGGAGGTTGTAGGTAATTAATGCTTATGGATTAGTTTAGATAGATAGTTAGATAGTGATTAAATTCTTAGATAGTCAGTGTAGACAGAGTAGGCCAGACCTGGCCCTGGCATAAGAAACTGCCCTTGAAGGCAGATAGATTTAGGATTTTTTATATATTTTAGTTAGGGTTGGGATTTTAGGTATAATTATAAGATTAAAGTATATTTTTAAAAAGACACTTTTTTCCTTGTTTTGTTTTTTGGTCTGTGTTTTCTTTACAACGTGACTAACATGGAAATATGTTTTGCTTGCCTGCACATTTATAACTTAGGTCAAATTGCTTGCTATCTCATGGAGGGGAGAGAGCTGAGTAGGAAGAGAACTCACAACTTAAAATTTTGAAAAATGATTTGAATAATTTTTTCATGTCATTGGGAAAATTTTAAAAAATGGTACAAGGAGTCAGTGTAACCTAATCTATATAAAATTATTTATTATTTAAACCATTACCAGCTGTCTTAGAATCAATGCTAAGTATTGGTTCCAAAGCAGAAGAGAGGTGAGGGCTTGGAAGTTTGAGTTAAGTGGCTTGCCTAGTCACATAGCTAGGAAGTGTCAGGCTAGATTTAAACCCAGGACCTCCTATTTCTGGACCTAACTTTATATCCCCTGAACTACCTAACTGCTACACCCTAGTAGATTCTTAATTTTAACTTCTAAAATCACAATCCTCAGTAAATGGCCTCAGGCACAAATAGAATGAGTAGATTATATAAAAATGTTATCTATTCCCTGGAATTTATAGGAAAACCAAATAAAATGATTCAAATGGCACAGATCAGTGATACCACAATGACACTCATAAGATCAGATATGTTCGGAAGGTAATGAGTCTACCTGATTCTGTTTTTATGCTTCAAAAATATTTTATTGAAGTTTTTTATTTTATATCACAATTATTTCTAGGCTTATACTATTGTCACCTCAGCACTCCAGCATTAAAATGAAACCCTTCTTTATGATAAAAAAGTTATCAAAAGTATCTCATAGACACCACATCTAATAAAATATACAATGTTCTACACTAATATGCCCCCCTCTAATAGTTATGTCATTTGGAGGCAAGTATGTTCCCTTATTTGTGTTCTAGGATCTTTCTTCTTTTTTTTTTCCTTCTCAGTCAGAACTTGAGTTCTTCTTGCCTACATCAGTACATATAAATCTTCCCATTTATCAATGAATGAAAAATCATATTATATACTTCATATGTTATGGTTTGCTGTTATTCCCCATCTTATGGGCATCTACATTGTTTCCAGTACTTTGCTGCCTCATAGAATCTTTTTCAAAAATTTAATTAATTAATTAAGAATATTTTCCATGAGTACATGAATCATGTTCCTCCCCCTCTTTCCCCCCTTTCATATTATTAATATTTGCACTAGGGTGATCGTTTAGAGTCTGCATCCCCAATCATATATTCATTAACCCATGTAATCAAGCAGTTGTTTTTCTTCTGTGTTTCTACTCCCACAGTTCTTTCTCTGAATGTCAATAGCATTCTTTCTCATAAGACCCTCAGAATTGTCCTGGATCATTTCATTGCTGCTAGTAGAGAAGTCTATTATATTCGATTGTGCCACAGAGTTATCAGTCTCTGTGTACAATGTCCTCCTGGTTCTGCTCCTTTCACTCTGCATCAATTCCTGGAGGTCATTCTAGTTCACATGGAATTCTTCCAGTTCATTATTCCTTTGAGCACAATAGTATTCCATCACCAGCAGATGTCACAATTTGTTCAGCCATTCCCCAATTGAACGGCATCTCCTCATTTTCCAAAAGAGCATGGCTATAAATATTTTTGTACATGTATTTTTCCTTATGATCTTTTTGAAATATAGACCCATCAGTGGTATGGCTGGATAAAAGGGGAGGCAGTCTTTTAACACCCTTTGGGCATAGTCCCACATTGTTTTCCAGAATGGTTAGATTAATTCACAGCTCCACCAGCAGTGTATTAATGTCCCAATTTTGCCACATTCCTTCCAACATTTATTACTTTCCTTTGCTGTCATGTTAGCCAATCTGCTAGATGTGAGGTGATACCTCAGAGTTGTTTTGATTTGCATTTCTCTGATTATACGAGATTTATAACACTTTTTTATGTGCTTATTGATAGTTTTGATTTCTTTATCTGAAAATTGCCTATTCATGTCCCTTGCCCATTTATCAACTGGGGAATGGCTTGATTTTTTTGTACAATTGATTAAGCTCCTTATAAATATGAGTAATTAGACCTTTTTCAGAGGTTTTTGTTATAAAGATTTCCCCCCAATTTGTTGCTTCCCTTCTAATTTTGGTTGTATTGGTTTTGTTTGTAGAACCCCTTTTTAATTTAATGTAATCAAAATTATTCATTCTTAAAACCTATCCTTTCCCATAGATCTGACAAGTACACTATTCTATGTTTACCTAATTTACTTTTAGTTTTCTTTTTTATATTTAAGTCATTCACCCATTCTGAATTCATCTTGGTGTAGGGTGTGAGATGTTGATCTAAACTTAATCTCTCCCATATGGTTTTCCAATTTTTCCAGCAGTTTTTGCCAAATAGTTGGTTTTTGTCCCAAAATCTGGGATCTTTGGGTTTATCGTACACTATCTTGCTGTGGTCATTTACCCCAAGTCTATTGCAATGATCGTCCCTTCTGTCTCTTAGCCAGTACCATGTTGTTTTGATGACCACTGTTTTATAGTATAGTTTAAGATCTGGTGCTGCTAGGCCCTCACCCTTTACCTTTTTCTCATTATTTCCCTTGACGTTCTTGATCTTTTGTTCTTCCAAATGACTTTGTTATAATTTTTTCTAACTCAGTAAAAAAGATTCTTGGTAATTTGATAGGTATGGCACTGAATATACCTCATAGAATCTTGCTGTGACTGTTGTTTCTTTCTTTGGAATTCTTGGTTATATTTCTAGTAGAATAATATGATCATTTTAGTTACTTTTTTCATAATTCCAAATGGATAGCCAAAATGGATGGACCAATTCACAGTTCTAGAAGCAAAATATATGTGTTTATTTTTTTCCTACAACCTCTAAAACCTTTATTATTTATAATTTTTGTTATTTTGGTCAGAGAGGCAAAATTTCATATATGTTTTAATTTGTATTTTTGTATTATTATTGATTTGTAGCCCATTTCTAAATAGCAATTAATAGAATTTATAATATGAAACTCTTAAAAAGTGCTCATAACAATCAAATTTCATAGACTTTGCTACTAATGGCAATACAATGATCCAGAACAATTGTGAGGGGCTTATGAAAAAGAATGCTATCTATTTCCAGAGAAAGAACTTTTGAATTAGGAATGTAGATGAAAGCATATAATTGATCACTTGTTTTTTTTTTGGGGGGGTACATGTTTTGGGGTTTTGGTTTTTATAAGATTATTCACTTAAAAATGAATAATATGGAATCAAAAAGTGCTCATATTTTTGATCATTCATTTATTGAGCAATAAGTCTTGGTTATACTTTTTTTTGGTATCCTCAAATGACAAGACAATGCTATGAACAAACTAATATCTTACAAATTCTTGTTTCAATTCAGCAAATATTGATTGAAATAATTCTAATTTTAATCAATAATGAGAAGGAAAATCTATCATAGCCAAATAATTACCTTTTGAAATTACATAGGAAAGTATTATTTTATTTGTTAAATTAGGTATTTCCTCTTTTACTTCTTTACTAAAGTGCAAATTGAATCTTTCTTTAAGGCTGTGTACTTCCTTTCATTTAGGATACTTGTGGTGTTTGACAGTCTCTGGAACACTAAATTCCATGTGTGCATATACTTGAATTCATCTATTGTTATCTTTCTGAATTTACTTGCACAGTGTATAATAAATGTGAGAAACCAGGGACTCTAGCTGATACCTACTGCACTCTGTCTTCATTCATTCCATGCTTGCAGTACTGGGCAGCCTGAGAGCAGAAATCTGGATAAGGGCATTGTGTGGAGAATGCCAGGTCTGAGTTAGAAGTAGGAAAAGCCAAGAAATTGTTCTGTGTCTCTAAGCAAAATATGTAGAAGGGGGCAGAAAGGATGATGATGATGATGATGATGATGATGATGGGAGTGCTGATTATAGAGGTAAGCTGCTGCATGGGAAAGATATGGCCCTTAAACCTCCAATCATCTGGAAATCTTGAAAAGGATTATGGCAGACAATTGGGAAACCTGTTTGATCTCACAAGTAACAAGAGGAGCAATGATAGAGCTATTCCGTTGAGCAGGGTTTTGTTCTAGGAATGTGAATAGACTTCAGTAGTTAATCCACTATGCCATGTCCCCAACATATCAACTTACCCCCAAAGTATAACCTTCAGTTGTAGCAGGAGACTTTGCTTTTCTCAATTATTTACCTCTCTATCTCCTCTAGGGTTTTCCCCTGACAAGCATGCAATCACTGTTTGTTGAATTGAATTATCCACTATTAGAAAATGGAATCATATGTCAAATATATACATATATTTGGCTTTATTCTGATGATATTCCAATGAATTTTCTCAGGGCAGCTTTCATCTCCTTATTTCGGAGGCTATAAATTAGAGGGTTTAAAAATGGTGTCACAATTGAATAGAACAAGGTTATTATCTTCTGTACTTCTCCTGAGTTTTCAGATGTTGGGCTCACATACATGATCATAAGACTTCCAAAGAAGAGGCAGACCACAGCCAGATGAGATCCACATGTGGAGAAGGCTTTACGTCTACCAGCTGCTGAGGGAACTTGCAACACAGCTCTTAGTAACAGAATATATGATCCAAGGAGGTAGATAATTGAGAGAAAGAGGATGAGGGAACTTATGATATAAAACAGATTTTCAGTGGTAGGAGCAGGGGCACATGATAGAGCCATGAGTGGATCTATGTCACAAACAAAGTGGTCAATGATGTTGGGACCACAGAATGTCAGCTGGGAGAGCTGTACAGTAGTTAGAGAATAGCTTAGGAAACCAAGCACCCAGCACACAGATATCAAGCTGTAACAGCGCTGTAAGGTCATTTTGATTGGGTAGTGCAATGGGTGGCAGATGGCAAGATAACGATCATAAGCCATGATGCATAAGAAGTAGATTTCAGTTGCAGCAAGAGAGGTGAAGAAATAAAACTGAAGGAAGCAACCTGCAAAGGAGATGGCTTTGGTCTCTGAGAGGAAATTTTCCAACATTCTAGGAACAGTGGAGGTGATGTACCAGATCTCTAGGAAGGCAAAATTCCCCAGTAGGATGTACATGGGAGTGTGGAGTCTCTGGTCCCACTTCACTGCACAGATGATGGCCCCATTCCCAATCAACGTCAGGATATAGACTATTAAGAATAATGAAAAGAGTAAAATTTGTATCTCCCAGTCCCCAGGGAAGCCTAGGAGGACAAATTCAATCACAGTGTGTGCTCCTGACTTGTTCATTGATTCCCGAGCTGTGGAAAAGACAAAAAGACTCAATTATAGCAATTGTCTTGCATCTTGGGCTGCCCTAGAACAGGATTTTAATGAGGCCTATATAGGTTTTTTGGGGTAAGCAATAAACAAATGTCACATGGAAACCAGTTTTTAATAATCTTTTCTTCCTTTCACCTCTCTAATTTTTGGCCAAACCAGCCCATAACTCAACTTTCTTGAACCACCTTTCATACTTCAAGGTACCATTATTTTTTGCTTACCTGGCTACAAAAGGCTCGAATCCCTGTAGGGAAAAGACCATAAGATATCCCTTCCATTTCTTCATTAAGATTGTGTCCATCTCTTACTTGGTTAAGGAGGATTTGTTATTTAAGAGAAATCTTAATAGATATAGGATACAGTGACAGCTGGGGAGATAATTCAACTTACAAAGCTTGTTCTATGTTAGTTTTGATACTTTTTCTAGTACAAAATATTTACTTATTTTTTTGTTTTAGTTTTGTGGCAGTACATAACACCACAGTCTGGTTATTTTCTGAAATGTTAATAATATTTTACTTTGAAGTAATTTGTCTAATCTTAATGAAATATCTTTCAACTAGTCATGCAAAGAATATAATGTTCTATTCCAAAGTCCTTGATTTCATTCTTATTAAGGACATAAATTTAATTAAGTTTAGGAAGGAAGCCTCACTCAAATAGATTTAATTGGTTATCAGACTAAATGCAGGAGTTCTGTTTTTAGAATACTTAAATTAAAGAAATTTCTCTTTAACTTACCTTTGACTAAGCTGAAAAACACTACAGGATTAATTTGAAGAGTGAGTTTTTTGTTGTTAAGGAAAGAATTCTTTGTTTTTATAGACTAAATCAAGGGATGTGACCTTTTTGGTACACTATGGCCCTGACCTTAGTTTTCTAGGACCACAGATCATCTTTAAAGGTATATCTCTTGTCATGTAAAAGAGGCATTCAAGGAAGAGCTTTTAGAGTGACTAGGAAAATGGGGTAGTGTTGGCAGGCAACATTGGAACCTCATTTCCATTAGAACTTGTTCAAAGAAGCAAAATATATGTACACATACACATTCACAGTTAGTTGGATATAGAAATCCATCTTATTGTACAGGGAAGTAGGAAGGGAAGGGAATAAGAGGGGGAGATTTTAAGAAGGAGGATAAATTAAAACAATCGGAAGCAAAATTGACTTTTGAAAAGGGAGTAGGGTAAAAAAGAATAGGATGGAGGGAAATGTATAGTTAGCAATTTTTATGGTGAATGTGAATTGGATGAACTCACCCATAAAATGAAAACAGATAGCAGAATGCTTTAGAAATCATAATCTATCAATATATTGTTTACAAGAGATACACTTGAAAGGAGCGGGAGCAGAATCTATTATGCTTCAGCTGAAGTAAAAAGGTAGAAGTATCAATCAGTCTTGGACAAAGCAAAAGCAAAAATAGACCTAACTGAAAAAGAAAATCAGAAAATGACATTTTACTGAAAGATATCTCAGACAGTGAAGTAATATAAAAATATATAGGAAGTTTGTCAAATAAATAGGGAACTGAGTCAAATTTATAAAAATTATAGCCATTCTTTAATTGATAAATGGTCAAAGATTATCAATAGTTTACAGAAGAAGAAATCAAAGTTAACAAGTCAAGAAAAAAATGCTCTAGATTGCTACTAATAAGAGAACTGAAAATTTAAACACTTCTGAGATACCACCTTATACCTATCAGATCCATTAACATTAAAGAAAAGGAAAATCTCAACCCCACATGATAGAGAAGATATAGAAAAGTAGGGACAGATAGTGAACTGGTCCAACCATTCTGGAGAATAATTTGAGACAATGCCCTAAAGGTTACAAAACCGTGTATACCCTCTTACCTGTCAATGCTACAACTAAATATATATCCAAAAGAGATAAAAGAAAAAGAAAAAGTGCCTATATATTAAAAATATTGATAGTAGCTTTTTTTATGTTGGAAAAGGATTGGAAACTGAAGGGATTCTCCTCAGTTGGGGAATGGTTAAAAAGTTGCAATATATGATTGTAATGTAAGGCTATTGTGCTGTAAGAAATGACAATCAGGATGATGTCAGAAAAAGCAGGGAAAACTCACAAATGAACTGAAGTAAAGTATAGTGAGCTGAACCAGGAGAATATTGCGAACATTAAAAGGAATATTGTAATGATGATCAATTGTCAAACAGTAATTCTGATCAATATAGTGATCCAAGACAATTCTGAAGGACTCATGATGAAAACTGTTATTGACCTCCAAAGGGAAAATGTTCCCCTTGAAAATGTTCCCATCATGAACTTAGTGCATATTGAAGTATAATTTTTAAAAGTTTCTTGCATTTTTTGCATCATGATCAATATAGACATATATTTACAAGACTTCACATGCATAACTGATGTAATATTCCTGATTTCCCATTTTGATGGGGGAAGGGTTGGAAGAAGGGAGAGAATTTGGAATTCAAAATTTAAAAATGTTATAAATACTTAAAAAAAGAGTATCTCTCAAATTATTTTTTTTCAAGTTCTATTAGAGCAACAAAATTAACCTCAAAAATGAACTTTGTATCCTTTAAAAAAGTCTTCCTTGTGTAATTCTATCTTTATTTCTGGTTAATATAAAATACAAGATAGCATTGACTAGCAGAAAGAATGCCAGAGGAATGAGGAAAATCTATTCTTTTGACCTCTTTTTTAAAGTAACAGACTTGTTAAAAATAGAACCCAAATTTTTCTTCCACGTCTTTCTTTTGCCTAAAATTCTTATTATTCTGTTTTTGATAGATCTGGTTCCTTAAGTTATGGAATTTTCTGAGCCAAAACAATTTTTCCAGTCACCTGTCATTTTCTTCTAAGATTCTTCCTTTGAGATTTACATCTATGAAACCCCTAGTTTGGTTCTTTTGTGATCTATTTCTCTGACTCACTGGTCATGGCTTAGAAAAGCCTCTCCTGGCTCTTGTATATATTTTCAGCAAGAGGTTACTTTTCTTCTTCTGGTTCCCAAAGCCAATTGCCCTTGAACCGTAAGCCATAACTTTTTTTTTAAAAACCTTTACCTTCTGTCTCAGATTCAATACTGTATATAGGTTCTGGGGCAGAAGAGCCATAAGGGCGAGGCAATGGAATTTTTGTGATTTATCCAGCATTATCCAGCATCACATAGTTTGGTCTGATTCAAGACTTGAACCCAGAACCTCCTGTCTCTAGGTTTAGCTTTCAATACACTGAGCTATTGACTTGTCTCCAACCTGAACTTTTAATAATCCCAATAACACTGGATTCCAGCAAGAAATAGTTCACCAAAGAAAAGTCCCCAAACAGATCAACCCCCTGATTCACTAATGAATCATTGCCTGGAGATCCCTGTTACTTTGAACTGTTCTTATCAATATAATTCCCCTCCTTTAATGTAATGATTATGACTTATGTTGGACCAGAGACAGAACAAAGAGATAGAGTTAATTTTTTTGAGGTTAGAAATGAATTTGCAGAAATTCTTAATTGGTCCGGGGGAAATAAGATTGCAACTCATTTTTTTTTCAGTTTTTTTTTCTGTAAGTATCATCTTGAGATATTTTAATCAGACTTTAACATTGAACATTCTCCAGAAGAATTAAAAAAAATCAAATACTTGTAAGTTTGAGATTAAAGATTGAAGTTTGTATTATATTGTCCAACAACTTACCAGGAAGCATTGTTTTACTGCCCAGAGTTTATGGATAGTCAGATCATCACATTTCTGACTGCTACCTAATCTGCAAGGAACTCAGAATGATGAGAACCCAGTAATGTTTCATATTCAATACTTTAAAAAATAACTTCTTTTCTGGTGATGAGGACCAAATATTACAGAAGTTCAGAAATCCTTATGGAGCCCCTTATCTTGGTGATGCATGAAACATCCTTTTAAATAACATAAATTTCCAAATAATTTTTACAAATGCTATCATCAATCAGTCAATCTACTGACATTTATTGAGTTCCAGTCACATACAAGTATTGTGATACTGTCTAGGCATGCAGGGAAAAATGAAATAATTCTTGCCTTATGGAATCATATCATGTCAAGATATTTATTTACTGTATTTAAAAGTAGCTGAATTGTGTATGGGGTTTAAAACATATCTCCTTTGTTATTCACAATAGCTCTGAGAGGAAGGTGCCATATTTGTCCTTATCTTAAATTATCAGATGAGTAAACTGAGACTCAGTGAGGTTAAATGACATAAACATAGCTACATGGGTAGTCAGCTTTGTTGTCAGGATTTGAATACAAGTCTCTTGACTCAGAGTCCACCATTTCCCCCCATGATAACATGCTGTCTAATGGATCTAACACATGTAAAAATCAGACCAACATATTTTTATTGACATGAACAACAACTACCTTTTAACATCTAGAATTTAATATTTAAATTAGCTTGTCAAGAAGTTTTTAATGATAAAAAATCAAGAGATGATTCATAAAAATTAATATAGATAACTTCCAGAACACTAAATTGATGTGAAACATGATGTGTAACATAGTGTTATCTGAGAATAATTACACACATATACTTTCTGTTATGTCCTGATACATGCCACTTTATAGAATAGTTGCTTTTAGAAGCCTGTTTATGAAGTGAATGTCACTGAATTGTTGGAGGGGATCTCTAGAGCCGTCTAACCCAATAGTTATAAAAATGAGAATCTCCTCCTTATCCTACAAATGATCCTCCAGATTTTGCTTGGAAATATGTGGTGAGAAAAAGTTACTATCTCCTGAGGTAGTCCATTGAATAGGCCTAATAGTTAAGATTTTTTTTTAAAACATCAAGTTTAACTTCACCTCTTTAGAATTTTTTCCCCTTACTGATTATTTTTCCCTCTGAGCAAAGCAAAATCAGTCTACTTTTCAAAGTGATAGCCTCAATGATCCTTCTTTTCTTCTGGATAATACTTCTCAGCAATAATAATAGTTGGGATTGATATAACACTTTAAGGTTTGCAAACACTTTACAAATTTCTCATTTTATCCACATAACAACTCTTTGAGGTAAGTGCCATTATTATCACCATTTTATTGATGAAGAGATTGAGGCAGACAGCGATTAAGTGACTTGTCCAGGTTACACAGCTAGTAAGTGTCTGAAGCTAGACTTGATCTTATAATTTGTTTGCTCCATATCTAGCACATTACAAACAATGCCACTGATCTGCCTTTATTTATTCTACCAATTTCTTCAATCTGTGTTTGGCATGTTCTTTATCCATGAGGCATAACCTTGAGGTCTTTTACCAAACTGGTGGCCTTTCTCTGGATATTCTACAGTTTATCAACTTTCTTTGTACAAGGCACCCATAATTGAACCAAGGACTTTAGAAATGGTCTGATAAAGTCTAGGATTACCATTATTGGACTAGCATTTCTATATACTATGCCTGAGTTTGCAGTCCACTAAATCACTCAGATAATTTCTGTGAAGTCATTATGCAACAAACTTCATTTTTCCTTTATAATTTCTGCCCTCTCTTTTCATTGCCTGGACCACCATAACAGTTTAGGTTTTTGATTACTTCTTGCTAGTACTATTATAATTGTTTCCTAACCAGTTTTCCTCCTTGTCTTTTCCCTCTACCAATTAAATTTATAGAGATTGTGTTAACCTGTTACTCAAATTCTTTAATGTCTTCTTGTTGGCTACTGAATAATGTCAAATATTTCTTCATCCTCATATAATTTGTATTCCTTCTTCTCCTCTGTTCTTTCCTAGGTTATCTTCTTACACTGGTTATACTTCTCCCTTTTTTGTCTTTATCCCTTGATAAACCAGTAAATCAATACTGTCCTCTTGAATCCTTTGGACCCCTCATCTTATCACTGATCATGCTTTGCCACACCCTAACCCTGGATTACTTCCACTCTCCCTCTACTTTCTTAGGTCATATTCACATATTGAGGAGTGTTCTATACGAAACTGTAAGACTGTTTGATTTTCACTGCAGAGTTATGTTATATTATCTAATATCAACTCAGTCCTCACTACAACAAAGCAAACATTCTATCTCTAATTGATTTGCAATACTACTATTTTATAGATTGACACTTTCTTTGAATTACTGTCCCTGGAAACATAAAAACTTTTTCCCTTAAAAGATGCCAGTATACAAAGGGGATCCATAATAAGCTGTTCTTGAAATGAGTATTTTCTAGGAAGAAATGTGTAATGTAGCACATGGAGAGAGAAAATGCATGCCTACTATGCACTCCTAGATCACCTAATCACAGACAGAATAGAAATCCTGAGCATAGGCTTCTCCATTCATTCCCTCACCTGGAATCTTAGCACAAAAAGTCTGAACAGTGTCTTTCTTCTAATCTCTGGTCCACAGTTAGCTGTCACTTGGCATCTTCCAAAGCTCTGTATTGACCCGAACATCAACTCTGGAGCCTCCCTGGATCACTTTTATGTCTTCATTAAATGATGTAATTAGTAGGTTAATGTTTTTTAATAATATGCCCTCTATTATGACTTTATGTTCTGCCATAGATTTTTGTTTTGTTTTACTTCTTACCAATGAATAGGTGGAAACTCTTGGGAAAAAAGTATCTCTTGTGAGTCTGATCCTTTTTTAGGGAGAAGCTGAAGGGAGAATTGGTAAGACTCTCATAGGACACAATTTATTTTTAGTGTAAATGGTTGTTCTGAAGTCTCTGTTCCCTTGTCAGGCATGCTTTTTGGATGATTTGTATTACTTGTGTGCTACTCCTCCCTCCATCATACATACTCCTTATCAATTCAAGAAAAATTTCTCTTTAAGGCAGAACTAGGAAGACTAAAGTAGAGATGTATTTGGGGATGTTTAGAATGACCTCAAGAGAATCCTCATTGAGAAAGCATCTTTTTTTTTTTTTTTGAATGAGGAAGAAATTTGGAGTACACTGGGGTTGTTGCCTTGCTATGAAATGTTTGCCCCCCACACTTTGATCTTCTAAAGGTCTCATTTTGGTATAGAATTCCATTTTTTGGTCCAACATATGTCAATCTGCTTTACTAATTTAAATACAATTCAAACTATAAATATCTGGATTTTCTTCACTTTTTACTCTATTACTTTCATATTTTTCTTTTTTTTGGCAGACTGCAATTAGCTGAATAGTTTTTCTTTTTTTGAGGTATTGAGTCTTTTAATCTCACTCAGATTGAAAGGACATTAGCCACTCATGGTCAAAATCCCACTCTTGGTTAATGCAGAAGCTTCAACTTGCTCTGTTTTCGACCTGGACTGGTTCTCCACTCCCTAAGCAAATGACTGGCCTTTTGTTCCCCAGGGATTGAGTATATCGATATTTATGTGGGAGAAAAACACCCAAGTTTGTAGCAGGGTTTTGCCCCAAGAATGGGGGACTCAAACTCTGTTTAATTAAGAAGCATGAAAAGAATTTTATTTGAAGTAGAAGTGGTATAATATCCTAATATCTGGTGGAATAGTCTGGGGGCTAATCAGGTAGCCATAGGGTTAATGGTTAAGCCCATGGGCTGGTAGAGTAGCTTCTTTGGAGCTGATAGTATGGCATAGCAGCCTCTCTGTAGAATGGTAGATTCTGTTGAAGAGTGGCAGCTTCTATTATAGAGTGACAGCTTCCTTTGAGGAGTGGTGGCTTCCATAGCCTGTGGATCAGGGTTGGCATATTTATTGGGGTCTTGTAGCTTAGGATCTCCCTTTCTAAACTCAGGTGGAGGTATATTTTGGGCTTTGTTGCCAGAGGAAATAAGGAGCACACTCAGGATTGTGGGATTCTTCTTCTTCCCCAGTGTGCAGGTTCCATGTTCCTACATTGTCCTCCTTGTCATCATTTATAATATGGATGAGTTCTTGCTGCTCATATAGAGTGGTAACATGGGGTGTGGGAAGAATAGGGTATATTGAAGGACCACTATAGGTGATTAATTATTTCTAAGAACCCAAAGCAGATGCTATTATAAAATGCTATACATTCAGTACACAGAGTGGATAATTGAACAATCTGCAATTCATGCTTGACTAATGCTGAAAATACAAATTTTGTAGTTGATATTTAACTAGTTCTAACTAGTGAGAAATGCAAAATTTCAGAGTATGAGAGTCTGATATCTATTACTGCTACCCTTTACTGCCCACTGGCAGCTGTGAAGATTAATTTGAAATTCCCCTGATTGTAACAATGAAGGTACTTAGTTCTTCCTTTATTGGGAAGATTGAATTGTTATCCCCAGTCTATTTTTAGATTTTAATCCCCAAAAGTGTTAACTCAGTATTTGAAGTAGATCTACTCATTTTAACTATACAGAAAGGTGCGAACTAACTACTAAATGTGCAAACTAACTATAAAAGGTGTAATATAACCCCAAAAGGTATAATCTAACTAAAAAAGGTGTGAACTAAAGAGTGGGCCATTCTGGAGAGGGTGTCTGCTGTGATTGGTAGATGTAAAATTTAGAGGAAATGACACAAGAGAAAAAGATCCTTAAATAGAGGAAACAGAAGCACACAAGATATAGATAAAGATTCTCTGACTCGGAGTTGGACTGGAGGATCAATCAATCTCTTGAGCTTGGAATGAAGACACTTGGCTGTGGAACTGGACCCCTGGAAGAACTTGTGCTGGATACCTTAGAATGCTTTCTTTTTAGACGGTCACCCTGATGAGTGTAAAGGCTGACTTAGTTCCTTGCCCTTTCTGGAGGTATGAACCTCCAAGAAAGGCCCATTGTCTTGAGACTCCTTTCCCTAATTAGGGCCTTAGAATTTCTACCTGGCTCAGAGGAAGCCAGAGTTCGTTCTCTCTCTCTCTCTCTCTCTCTCTCTCTCTCTCTCTCTCTCTCTCTCTCTCTCTCTCTCTCTCTCTCTCTCTCTCTCTCTCTCTCTCTCTCCTTAATATCTTCCCTCTATTGTAAATAAACTACCATAAATTCCATTTACTTTAGTAATTCATTTTGGGATTTATGAATTAAATCCCTGGCAAACACCAATTTAAATAATTCAAATCCAACCAAAAATAAATTCAACACAGCCCACATCAATATCAGACTAGATTCTATATATATTTTAGATATGAAATATCTATCTGAGAAACTATATATCTTTTCCAATTTGCTACTTTTTTTCTGATCTTGGCTACATTTGTTTTATATGTGCAAAACCCTTTTTAGTTAATGTATTCAAAATTATTCATTTATCATCTCACAATTCTTTCTATTTCTTATTTATACAAACAATCCTCTCCTATCCATAAAATTGATAGGTAATATGTTTCCAGTTCTTCTAATTTACATATGATGTCATACTCTATGTCTAGGTCATGTATCCATTTTGATCTTATATTGGTAAATAGTGTAAGATAATATATGTTCTGTTCCACTGATATGCTTTTTTATTTCTTAACTAATACTAGATAGTTTGGGTAATTAATACTTTATATTACTTTAAAAAATCTGGCACTGCTAGACCTCCTTCCTTTACACTCCCCGCATTAATTCATTTGATATTGTTTACTTTTTTCCTTCAAAATGAATTGTTATAATTTTTCCAGCTCAATAAAATATATATTTTTTGTAATTTAGTTGAGATGGTATTAAATTAGTAGATTAGCTTAGACAGGATTGTAATTTTAATTATATTGGCTCTATCCAGCCATGAACAATTAATATTTTTCCAATAATTTAAATCTGACTTTAATTGTATAAAAGTGTTTTATGGAGGTCTCATATCTAAGGTATATAGAGAGAACCTTGTCAAATTTACAAGGAATGAGTCATTTTTCAATTTATAAATGGTCAAAAAATATGAACAGCTTTGGGAAGAATAAATCAAAGCTTTATATCACTATTTAAAATGTTTTAAATCATTGTTGTTTATCAGAGAAATGCAAATCAACACAACTCTGAGATATCTTATATTTGTCATATTGGCTAAAATACTAAAATGTCAAATGTCAAATGTTGGAGGGGATGTGGAAAAATAGGGACACACTATTACATTGATGATGGAATGGTGAATGAATCCAACCATTTTGAAGACCAATCTGGAATTATACTCAATGACTTTTAAAACTGTGTACTCAATAATACCACTATTAGGTTTATTTTCTAAGGTAATCTGAGAAAAAGGAAAACAACCTATATGCTCTAAAACATCTATAGCAGCTCTCTTTGTGTTGGCAAAGAACTTGAAATTGAAGGGATGCCCATCAACTGGAGAATAGCTATTATAAAAATAAAAGTGAGAATTGTAAAAATAATAAAGCAATGGATGGATCATTGATTTATAAACTAATTTTAGATACTCTGCTTGCTGGGCTTACAAAGTATCTTCAGTTTATATCAGTGAAGTGAAGCTCACAAGTGAACTTCTCTTCAGGGCCAGGCAAAAGAACACTAAGGAGACTCTTGTTATAAAAAAGTAAAATATTTTTTTGAAAATATAAGAAAAAAATATTATTTCTAACTCTAAGGGATTCTAACTCCACCCAAATAATTCTCCCTGGTTCTGCAAGGAACCACTTCTCTGGCGTCCACAGGCTACACTAATCCTTCCTGATCTGACTAACTTGAATTTTTACTATTCTAAATAAACTAACACTATTATCCTTATAATTCTTATCTTTGCCTCCAAGTTATAAAAATAACAAAGGCTAGCTGTTTGAGTCTCAGCAAGAACCAAGTTAGGACTGTGAGCCTTAATATATTTAGAGTCCAAACCAAAGACCAGGTCTCTGTTTGGTCTTCTTAGAGTTAAAACAATCTGTAAAAACAGCAATAGATAGTCAATAGTGTTTTCCAAGTTGGGAAAAGAAAACATGTAGCTCCTTCAGGTATTTCCTTCCTTTCCTCCTACCTCAGACAGTGAGAGAGAGGGGAAAAGATATTACCTTCTTCAAGCCCTCAGAGAGAATCTAACTCTACCAACTGCCAGAGACCGACTGCTCAACTTCCCCAGAGCAATAGTCACACCCAGAGAGAATAACTGTAATTCTCAGAGACAAACTATCAGAGAAAAAGCATTAGACTTTAAACCAGTGGTTCTCAACCTCTGAATTTGTAGCAATGAGAATACATAATGCATATCAAGTATTTACATTCCGAATCATAACTGTAGCAAAATTACAGTTTTGAAGTAGCCACCAAAATAATTTTTTGGTTTGGGGTCACTGCAACATATAATGAGACTGATTTTCTAATATCATCTTTATACTACATAAGTTGTGGCATATGGGATTGTGATGGAATACTTCTGTGCCAGAAGATATGAGAAGCAGGTTAATTTAAAGAAAACATGGAAAGACTTATGTGAAATAATGAAGAGTAAAACAAGCAGAGCCAAGAGAACATTACATACAGCAACAGAAATATTGTTTGAAGAATGACTTGTGAATGTAGTCTTTAGAGAAAGAACTGATAAACAGAAATAAGCAAGACATAGTTTTATATATAGACATGTAGACACATAGACATATATATATATATATATATATATATATATATATATATATATATATTTTTTTTTGGGTCAAATGATGGCTTTTCTAGTGTTGGGAGGAGAGAGTGGAAGGTAGTTACCTGGGAATGTTAATGTAACAAATAAACAAATTTAAAATAAAAAAAAATAAAAAGACACCAGATTAGGCATTGACATCAGATCAGTTTTAGCCCTACTGTAGCTCAGAATTACTAAACTCAAGCAATTCAATGGCCTTAGCTGCTCCTAGTAGCAGAAATTACACATTTTGGCCATCCTGAGTGACTTGGATAGTCTACTAAACATATATTCACGTAAATTGAGTTAAATATAATATGTAATAGTTGTTATCCTAATTAAACAATTAGTACCACCTAATATCAAAGTGCCTGATTCAGTGTTCCTATTTTCAATCCAATTAATATCCTTTCATAACTTATCTCCTGATTTGATTAAGAACAGATAGCATGCTGAATTGGGTCAGGGAAGAGGAAGAAATAGTCAGATAGTAGTTTGTCTAAATAAAAGATGAAGCAGTATAGGGGGAATGTAAAATCAATATCAATCAGCTCTGTAATCTGACATTTGGAAAAAAGGTAATAGGATCTGAAGAGAGGCATAGCTTCCAGTTATAAGGAAGTGATAGTCCTCCTGTATTCTGTTCTACCTATACCAAATCTAGAGTACTATGTTTAGTTCTAGGTGCCAGATTTAGGAAAGATTAACTGAAGAGTTTCCATAGCAGAGCAACCAAGATAGGAAGGGCATTGATCTGATGCCATGTGATAATAAGTTGAATACCCTGAAGTATTTTGCTTGAAGGAGAGAGAACTTAAGGAAATATAACTTTAATTACTTGATGAACTGTCAGGTGGAAGAGGGATACTTTGGGAGGTGGTATTTTCTGTCATTGGAGATCAATCTCCAATTGAGAGAAGCTTGATGACATCTTGTTGGGTATATTGTAAAGGGCATATCTTTTTCAGTTATGAATTGGATTAGATGGCTGCTGGGATTCCTTTCATCTCTAAAATTCTGTTTGGAGAATATAGTGCTGTGCTAAATTATCTTGGGAGAAATCATGTTAAGAGAGCATAAAAATGTGCTAAATTGTGATTGGAGTTAGTCCATGATTCTAAAGAGTCATTTTTCTTTGAGTACTGTGATTGACTAATTTTCCTTTTTTCTTTGTATACTCAGGGTGTAATACTACATGAACTCTGCACATAGTTAGCACTTAATAAATGTTTGTTGAATTCAATTGAAATGTAGATAAAAGTACATTTTTTTCTATCTCACAACTTTGCCAAAGTCAATTTTGTGTATACTCACTAATATTTACTAGGAAATTTTGGGTAGGCAGTATTTTGCTTGTGAGGTAATGGAAGTGGGTTTCTGGGCCAGAGAGAGAGAGTCATAGATAGGATAGAGACAAATAGAAATGGAGATGGATACAGTTAGACAGATTGATTTAAATAGTTAAATTATTTTGTATTTTAAAGTTACTAAGTAAACATCAACAAACATACACTTTGATATACAAAGAAGACCAGAAAAGGGGCATTGTATTAGAACTGTGAATTTCTATTATGGTACTCAAGTGACTTAAAGAGAGAGAATTCCTCATAATTTGTGCCAAAAAGTAGATTGGTTTCCCAGAAGAGTATACAACATTCATAGTCTCATGGAATATTAGTGTTAAAGTAGACTCTGAGGTCATCCAATCCAACTTTCTTTTTATAGACCAGAAAAAAAAGAAGAAAATGACTTGCAAAAAACTCATACAGAAAGTCAGTAGCAAAGTCTGGGTTAGAACTAAATCTATTTTCTGGACTTTCAGTCTTTCCAAACCATGATAGTGCCTCTTTGAGTTCCCTTCAGAAAATTCATAGTGAATACCCTATACCAGGACAAATTCAAAATGGGTAAAGGACTTAAATAAAAAAAAGAGAGAGAAATTATAAATAAATTGGGTGAACATAGGATAATATACCTATCAGATCTATGGTAAAGGAAAGAATTTAAGACATATCAAGAAATGTGGAATATTACAAAATGTAAAATGAACAATACCAATTATATTAAATTAAAAAGTTTTTTTTGTACAAACAAAACCAATGCAGCCGAAATTAGAAGGGAAGCAACAAACTGGGAATTTTTTTTTTAATAACAAAAATCTCTGACAAAAGCCCAATTTCTAAAATTTATAAGGGACTAGGTCAAATGTACAAGAAATCAAGCCATTCCTCAACTGAAAAATGGTCAAGGGGCATGAATAGACAGTTTTCAGATGAAGAAATCAAAACTATCAATAATCACATAAAAAAGTGTTCTAAATCTCTCCTGATTAGAGAAATGCAAATCAAAACAGGTCTGAGGTACCATCTAACATCTAGCAGATTGGCCAATATGACAGTAGAGGAAAATCAAAAATATTGGAGAGGACATAGCAAAATTGGAACACTAATACATTGCATTGCTGGTGGAGTTGTCATTTGATCCAACCATTATGGAAGGCAATTTGGAATTATGTTCAAGGGACTTTAAAAGAATGCCTGCCCTTTGATTCAGCAATACAACTATTAAGTTTGTATTCCAAAGAGATAATTAAAAAAGCTTGTACAAAAATATTCACAGTTATAATCTTTGTTGTAGCAAAAAAAATGGAAAATGAGGGGCTGTCCCTTGATTTGGGAATGGCTGAACAAATTGTGGTCTAAGATGGTGATGGAATTCTATTGTGCTATAAGGAATGATGACCTGGAGGATTTCTCCATGAACTGAAAAGATTGCTCTATTCTAAAAATGAATAATATGCAAATAGGTATCAAGTGATAACATTTGTATAATCCAGTGGAATTGCTTGTCACTCTGGGAGGAGGTAGGGAAGAGTGGAGGGAAAGAAAATGAAACATGGAAACATGGAAAATATATGTAAAAAAGAAAATTCATAGTGACCAGTTGGAGCAGGTATATGGAAGCAGTCATAGTATTGAGGCTTAACCCCAATTTCTCACCCTCAGTGAGTGTGGTACAGGTTCAGCCTATGGACAGAATGAGTGTTAAGTAAAATTACAGTCACAGACTATCCTTGGTGACTGTAAAGAAATTGCACTGTCAGAGAACATTATCCTTCCTTTATTTTATTCTCTTTGTACCTGATTAACCCAAAGATTTGTTTCCTAGGAGTTTAATTTCTCTAAGTGTGTAAAGCATCCAAGCCATGTTTAACTCCAGTGTTTTCTGTGAAATCTCAGGCCTCTCCTTGGTGGATTAAGTATCCTTATCATTTTCACCCTTTAGGGACCATCTTCTGTCATGCCCATGGGTATTTCCATAGTCTTTTCAGATTGGCCCCAAGGGTTTGGCTTGAAAGAACATGAAAGTGAAGAGATATTGTATTCTTCTAAGAAGTCACTTCCAATATACCTGTATCTCTTTGATATATATCACTATCACCATTATCATCTCTATGTCTCACTATCTCTATATAGCTATCTAATCTATGTCTTTTAAAAATTTTATTTAATTAATTAATTTAGAGTATTTTTTCTTGCCTTGCCTTGTCTTTTCTCTTATTTTCCTTTCTCTTTTTGTTGGCACAAATCCTCCCTGTCATGATGGTGGGGTAGTGCAGAGGTTTGTAAACCTCAAAATTTCTCAGACTTATGAATGTTAGGGGTTTCCCCCATTGGGGAATCTTCTACTTAAAAAAATTCCCAGCAGATAGTGAGAATTCTACTTGAATGTGAGGGCTCCTTGCCTTAGGAATATCCCTACTCCACCCTACTTAGGACTGCTTTAGGACAGAGAGCTCCTTGAGAACAATGAAAAGTACTTTGATCCATGCTTATGGAAGGGACAGGAAGTTCTTTGAGTCATGACTGTTTTAGAATTGATACAATGGGATACCTATAAAGGTGGGGCAACTTGTAAACTACTTAAACCTAAAAGGGTGATAACTTATTCAGAGGTTTTTTCTAATGAAATTTGTCAACACAGCAGCATTTTTTCCTGACTTACTAAAGAGATTAAAACTACTCAGCTGTGAATTCAAAATGGGTGGTCCTTTAGAAACATCTACAGTGATTGGTAGATGTAAGGACTTAGGGGAGGTGACAGAGGAGATTTTGCCCTTAAAAATAAGAGCTTGGATCTCATTGAGGGATCTCGATTTCTGATTCTCATTCTGGAGGGTCTCATTCTGAAGGAGAGCTCCTTGAGGAGCTCCTCTGAGGGGCTCTGTCCCTCTGGGGTAGGAGCTCTGGAGGCTCTTGAGAGAGGCCCTTTGAAACAATCTCTGTCTAGAAGACTCTTCGAGGAAGGATGCTGGCCTGGTGTCACTAAAATCCTTGTTTAGTCAGACCTTGTGGTGAGTGTAAAAAAAAACTGACTGATTCCTCTCTTAAGGCTCAGGTCTAGGCCATATTGGCTTGAGGCCCTTCATACTTATTCCTTTCTTACTCTCTCTCTCTCTTTCTTTGATTACTCATTGTATTGTTAATTAAAATCTCTATAAACCCAATTGACTTGGGTATTTGAATACTTGGGAATATTTCCCTGGCGACCACCTTATATTTGATTTTAAAACCCAAGACACTGTAGTGAAACATATTTTCTGCGGTCAAATTTACTCACCCTCTCTTATATCTATCACAATTTATATCTTCCACTATTTTAATCACTACAGTTTAAGACCTCAACCATTTTAAATCTCACAGGTTGGCAGATGACTAGATATCGATCAATTTAGAGTATTTTTTCTAGGATTACAAGAAAAACCCATTATATTCAAATGTACCACAATGTATTAGTCTGTGTATATTGTTCTCCTGGTTCTGATCCTTTCACTCTGCATCAATTCATGGAGGTCATTCTAGTTTACATGTAATTCTACTGTGAATTTTACATTTACTCCACTCTGCTTAGTCTAACAAAACAGCAATGTATACACCCCTACTTAAGGATTAAGTGTTGAGAAGGATGGCCTATGACAGATATGTGCTAGCAAATTGTGATTTTTAAATTTCCTCCATCTTGCTTGGTCTAGCAACCAAGAATGTGCACACTCAAACTACATAGGCATGTGCTAGCTAATGTCAAATCAGAAGCAACTAACTGCCTCCTTGGGCTGTCCTAAGTCAAGCTTGAGCCACTATTGGCACATGTGAGGTGCAGGAAGTGAGGTAGAGAACAGCCTCTGGAGTTTGCTCACTTCCTGTGGACAGGGCTAGATGCCAGTTCGATCCTGGAGCTCAAGCTGGGAGGAGGCCCGCAGTCAGCTTTCCTTCAGATAGGTCACGTGAGTGATAAGGACTCCTTCTCTGCCTTGGCTCTCCAAGGTCTTGAGCTCTTGCTTGGCTCAGCCTGAGCCACAATGGTAGAGCTAACCTATTTTCTTCTCTCTCTATTTCCTTCTATCCCTCTCCCTCTAATAATCTCTCCCTCCTGGTGTAATTAAATTACCATAAAACTCCATTCTGACTTGAGTGTCTCATTCAGGATTTTCATAAGTGAAATACTTGGCAACCTTTAATTAATATATTAAGTCTTTAATCCTAAAATTAACATTAATAGTTTGGCTGACCACTTAAATTTTAACGAGTCTCCTCAAAAAATTTCCTGAATTTTCTTGCCTCTTACTCTACTTCCTCCTCACTCAGTCAGTCCTTTTAATAGCTAACTCAGTTTAAAGACACAGCGGCTAGAACAGCTGAGTATAAAACAATTTTTCTCTCTTCTCTTTTCTCCTTAAGTTAAATAGGAAACAGCAGTTTTTTTCTTTTTAATCTTAAGGGGAGCAGCTGTGTGGCTCAGTGGATTGAGAGCCAGGCCTAGACACAGAAGGTCCTTGGTTCAAATCTGATCTCAGATACTTCCCAACTGTGTGACTCAGATAGCTAGATAGATAGCTAAATCTAATTAGCTGACCCTTGTTGATTAACAGTGAGGAAACTCTGGGAAATGGAGCCCTTGCTTCAATCTCTCGCAACAAAAACAGCTAGACCACCATAGTAAAGATAGTGAGCCAACTTAAAGCCTATTTTCCTGCTTTCCAGCCTCTCTAGTTTAAAAAATTTAAGTGGGCTATGCTCAAGGAGAATAGTACATGGTTCTAGCAGTTTTAGCCTGAGGGCTAAGGAAAGATCACTTGGGCCCTCTCCCAAATTTTTGAAAGGACGGAGTCTTAGCCTTAGGCTTTGTTTTATAGCCTTTTCACTTGTAACCTCTCCCAAACTTACTTTTCAAAAAAGTCTCTGCCCTTAGGTACAAGGCTTTGTTTCAACTACCCTCTTACTTGTGACCCCCTCCCAGACTTTGAAAGAGCCTAACAAAAAAGAAAACAAAGAAGAATTTACAACAGAATAACATCCTTGACAGTAAGGAGAGCCACCTACTGACAAGAGGAAAAAGTTACAGGTAACTTAATGATTGACATTAGAAAAATGTTTATACAGCCCATACATGATTTACTTAAGTATTGGCTTGTGAGCTCCATGACCAAATTTGTAAATTTACTATTCCTTTTCTCTCTAAAATGGCTCAACCTAGAGGATTTATGGCTATACCTGATCGCTGCAATTCTCCTCCTTGGGATTGTAATTGTTGGAGCTGTAATATTATATCTAATTTTCTCTAACAGAGAAAATACCATACATAAGCTAGAGAAACAAATAGGATTATGTTAGTCTCCCCCTCAAGACCATATTTCCCAACCAAACCAAGTGATTGTTCCTTTTATTAATCAATAATTTGCGGAACAAGATGAGCTTATAGAGGAAAGATGGGGGGAGATCGTAGCTTCTATATAAAGCATTAAAAGAGACTTAAGGGCATCCCATAATAGGAGTGATTTATCTCTCCACTTTCCATCATTATCAGATTCCCTGTCCCATCCTGCCCTACACAATTTGGCTCCTAGTTCTCAAATAGCACCCACCACTCCTGACCAACCAGCTCCTCCCACTCCTAACCAATCTATTTCTCCCCCAGACCCCTCAGCTCCCACTTCTAATCAACCCTCTCCTGTCCCCCCACCCCTCAAACCTAGGCCTGCCCACAATTCCTGCTGCCTACCCTGCCCTCTTAACCCTAGCCCTGCCCAACATTCCAGCTGCCTGTCCTGTCCCCTTAGGCCCAGCCCCTCACCCTCACCCATGCCTCCTGCCCCACCCCCTCAGCCTTAGCCCCACCCCAACTATGCCTCCTACCCTGTCCCCTCAGCCCCCCCACCCATGCTTTTACCTGCCCTGTCCCCATTACCTTTAACCATCCCAACCCTTTCCCTTCACTTACCTACCCCATTGAAAATGGAGCAAGAAGCCTAAAAACAGGAACACTAGATAATTTAGATAGAAGTTTATTTCTATTAAGGGAAGTACCCACCTTTAATAAAGATGGGAACTTGGTGTCTGTAAGACACTATACACCTTTTAACTCTGACGATTTAGAAAAATTCAAGCAAAATGTTCCATCATTTGAGGCAGAACCAATATTAATTATAGAAAAATGAGAGAATATATTCAGAACCTTTGACCCCTCTTGGTTGGATGTTGAAAATTTGTTAGGTAAATTTTTGACAAAGAGAAAAAAAAATAATGTCATCTCTCTGGTCAATCAGAAAAAAGGTAAAGGAGTACACCATTGTCCAACTGTAGATCCACACTGGAACTCCAATGTTGCACCAGATCACACAAAACTAACCGTGGCCAGAGAAGCATTATTGTAAGCCATGAGAGATTGTTCTGATAGACCTGAAACATGGGAAAAATTTGAACTGTCCTGACAGGAAATTGATGATACCCCCTCCCAATTTATGGACAGAATTATTGAAATAGGAAATGCATATATGGACCTTGAGAGAAAGGGACATTAAACATATATGCAGGCAATTTGTTAAGAATTGTTGTTCAGTGGTAAAAGGCTACTTTAAAACTAGCTGTCCTAATTGACACTCTATGGACCTCAAAGAACTGAGGAAAGTAGCAACCTATGTCTATAAGGGTCATGCAAAAAGACCTGGGACTCACAATAAGTCAGTGAAAGACTTAATGAAAGAAATTGAAAGGATACAGGGACAATTGAAAAATAAGGGAGAGACCATATTCCCTTTGCAGAAATCCACAGATAAATCATTAACATGTTCTTTAACATGCTCTTTCTGTGGGAAGAGAGGCCATGCAATGATGGTCTGTAAGATCTGGCTACAGGAAAAAAAATAATAACAACTTGAGGAATAATAACTATAGGAACCATAATGCTAATCAAAATAATGACAGTGCTCCAAATGAGGAAAATGATAATACCCAACAAAATGCCCAATAACAATATATAAAAAATGGAACTCGACCATGCTATAATCAGAGTGAAAACCCCAACAGCATGGAGGATCCCAAAAAAACTGCCAAAGCATCTTTATGAAGGTGTGAAGGTGGGCTGAGGGCCTTGGAATCAAAGAATGAAACCTTTGATTTTTCAGACCCTGATATTTTAATGCCAATAATCCCATTATATCCCCCCCCCCAATTGTAAGGAACCTCATGTCACTTTAAAGGTGGGAAATTCATACTTTGATTGTCTTTTGGACACTGGGGCATCCAGGTCAGTTTTGGTAAGCCAACCAGATGGAAAATGTGACTCTATTGGCTCCCTAAATGTAGTAGGTGTATCAGGAACACCGTTAAAGGTTCCAAAACTTTCTCCTCGCATGGTATGCATGGGACCCCTAACTGTTGAACATTCTTTTCTTTTAATGCCTGGATCTCCCACAAACTTGCTGGGGAGAGATTTACTATGCAAATTACAAGCTGCCATAATGTGCACCCCAGATGGCTCTATGTCCTTAGAAGTGCCCGAGGAATCCTTAAATTTACTCTTTGTACTTCTCTCAGAGAGCCAGGAGACAAAGAGCCTCCCACCTTTGAAATATCTACAGATATACTGGAGTCTCTTTGGGCCACATCTTCTACTGATGTAGGCTTACTTAAACCAGCTCTTTCTGTGCAAATAAAAACTAAATCCAGTCCACCTCCTTCCATTCCTCAGTATCCTCTCTCAAAGGAGGCAACAGAGGGCATTTCCCCAATAATAAACTCATTAATTGTCCAGGAAATAATAATACCTTGTAAATCTGAATTTAGCATGCCCATTCTATCCATTAAAAAAAACAAAAAGGGGGCCTGATGGCAAGCACCTCTATAGGTTCATATAGAATTTGAGGGCTGTGAACAATCACGTTATAAAGAGATATTCAGTAGTTTACAACATCAATACTGTTATTTCCTCTATCTCTAGCACAGCTACATACTTTACAGTAGTGGATTTGTGCTCGGCCTTCTTTTCCAAACCCATACATGAGAACTCTAGGCATATCTTTGCTTTCACCTGGCAGGGCCGTTAGTATTCATGGAGTCATCTGCCACAAGGTTTCGTAGACAGCCCAAGCTTATTTGCGCAAATTTTGAGCCAAGATACAGATAATATAAAATTTAAAAACAGCAAATTATTCAAATATGTAGATGATCTACTATTGGCATCAACAGATGCAGAAGCGTGCCAGGAAGATAGTAAACACCTTTTTTTTTGGAATTTCACAAAGGAGGGCATAAAATCTTGAAAGATAAGGTTTGGTGGTGCCTCCCTAAAGTAGAATATTTGGGGTTCATCCTGACTGCAGGTGCCCGCTTGATTTCTCCCAAATGAATTGAGAATATTCAAAATTTAAGTGCTCCTACCACTAAGAAACAGTTGAGAGCAATTTTGGGAGCAACAGGGTTTTGTAGACAATGCATTCCTTGCTATGGAGAAATTAATAAACCCCTTATAGCACTAACAAGGGATTCGGTCCCTGAGCCCTTAAAATTAGAACCAGAACACCTGTCAGCTCTATCAGATCTAAAAAAGGCTATCCTGTCTTCCCCCACTCTAGGCATCCCAGATTACAACAAGCCATTTACTTTGTATGTACATGAGTGAAGAGGGGTAGCTTCAGGTGTTTTAACTCAGACTTTGGGACCTTCTCAGCGCCCAATTGCTTATTATTCTGCTCAACTGGACCCAGTAGCAGCAGGAGCACCACCATGTCTTAGAGGAGTAGCTGCTACAGCCTTACTAGTGACAAAAACTGTTGATCTAGTATTGGGATGGCCATTAACAATTATGTGGCCACATGAGATAGAAGCATTGTTGCTAAGACATAGAATAAAAGCATTTTCTGATCAGTGAATTACAAGGTATGAAATAATCTTGTTAAACAACAAAAACATTACCTTGAAATGCTGTTTAACCCTTAACTCTACCACCTTGCTTCCAGATTTACCAACTTCAGGAGAACCATTACATAGTTTTGAAACACTAGTGTCCATGGCAGAAAAGCCTCGAGACGATCTCTGGGACACTCCCTTAAACAACTCATATCTGGTCTTATTTACTGATGGTTCGTCTTTTATGAGGGATGGCATATGCTACACTGGAGCTGTTGTAGTCACAGAATTTGCCATTGAGTAGTCAGCTTCACTGGCCTCTAACATTAGTGCTGAAGGGGAAGAATTCATAGCTCTGAAACATGCCTGTGTAATTGCCAGGGGTAAAAAGACAACAATTTATACAGATTCTAGATATGCTTTTGGCATTTGTCACTCAGTCCAGATGTTTTGGCTCCAGAGAGGATTTTTAACCTCAGCTGGAAAATCCATAGCTAAAGCAGAAATTATTAATGAAGTTCTTTATGCTCTCCAGCTGCCTGAAGCCCTAACTGTAGTTCATTGCTCTGCCCATACAGGTGGCACTGACCCTGTCTCTAGGGGAAATGACTGAGCAGATACTGCTGCGAAGCTAGCAGCCATAGAAGGGCCTGAATTCATTTTAACATTAACAACCACCGATGACTTAAATTCATCACTTTTTTATAATGAAGAGGAAGTGGAAAAATGGAAAGAAAAATTCAAAGCAAAAGAGATTAATGGAGTATAAGTGTCATCTGAAGGAAAACCCTTGCTCCCTAGAAGTTCCTATCACCAAATTTGCCAATCTGTTCATAAAAATGGCCACTTTGGTACCCACAGCATCATGGATTCTGTTAAGAGTGTATGGATAGCCCCTGGTATAACTACCATAGCCTCTAAATTGTGTTCAGTCTGCTCTACCTGCCAGGCATATAACCAACACTCCTTTCGTGGCAAAGCTTTTGGTTGATGTCCTCTGGCTTACACACCTTTTAAGCACCTTCAGATAAATTTTATAACAATGCCAAAGGCTGGATAATATAAATTTTGTCTAGTCATAATAGACCAACTGACCAGCTGGCTGGACACATTTCCTACAGCCCAATCTATGGCAGCTTTCGTTGCTAAGGTGCTTTTAAAAGAGATTATTCCTTGCTTTGGCCTGCCAGCACATATTGATTCAGAAAGAAGTCATTTTACTGATTCTGTTCTAAATCAGATATATTCTTGCTTAGAGATAACTCCCAAAGTCCATGTTCCATATCATCCCCAGAGCTCAGGCCAAGTTGAAGGGATGAATAAAGAACTTAAAACTATGACTGGCAAATTATGCACTGAGACTCATTTAAAATGGCCTGAAATTCTCCCTCTCGCCCTATTTTATCTTAGAAGCAGTCCTAGAAACCTACACATCTCACCATTTGAGATGCTTTTTGGACATCTTCCTATACAGGCTAAGCCTTTCTCCCCGGCATATACATCACTATTAAGGGGGAGATACTACTATTGCTTCCTATATACAGGAATTACAACACAAACTGCATGAACTCCATGAATCTGGAACTGCAGTACAAGCCGGACCACTAGACATACTTCATGACCTGAACTTAGGAGACAAAGTTTATATAAAGGATTTCCAGCATACTGAAGCAACTCAGCCTTCCTAGGAAGGACCATTCCAAATATTGTTAACTATTCCTACATCTATAAAGATTGGAGAGAAAGATGCTTGGATTCATTGCTCACATGTAAAGAGAGCATCTTCTGTTGAGACTGATTGACTGGATCCATTCACATGCATTGGAGATAATAATCTAAAGACAAGTGGATACTGTTTTTCAGGAACAAATTGAATTCCTGACTTTCCCCCCTTATTTTTATTATTGTTTTTCTTTTCTTTTGATTAGTATTTTTTATTTTTTTCTTCTTTATTTCTTGTAATTAAAGTACATAAAATTAATATTATTTTTCTATTCAGCAGCAATATGTTTTATATATATATATGTATATATATATATACTTGCTATAATATTAATGCATAACCCAAAGCTTTAATCTATGGGAACCTACCATTTATTGATAAAATGTTATGGGACTGTGATTAATGTTTCTGTCTGATTCTAGGAAATGCAATAAAAATAAGAAGCACAGACAACCTGAATAGTGCCAAAAAGAGCACACAGTTAAAAAAAAAAAAGAAACCAACCCAGGTAGGATTGATGCACTTCTAAGAAAATACAAAAGGACTTATAACCTAGTATGAGACTATGTTAAGGTGTAGGACTTCCTTGTATTTTCACTCTTTGTAAAACTCACAGACAAGTACTGAAGTGTGGCTATCATCCGGGCTTCCATATCCCCGAGAATGACAAGAAATCAGACCAGGGAATGTCACTTCCCTTTCAAAATAAAAATCTAGTACTTTTTCTCTCTTATAGTATGGTAACTTCCTGTAGTCTTGGCTGCAAATGGGTAAGTGAAATATTATTGCATTTCACCCTACAGACTTGTGGGATAGAAATTACTTTAAATTGGACCCTAATACAAGGGCCTGTTAGGAATTTATTGGACTCTAATACAAGAGCTTATTATGAATTTATTCTTGTTTACTCAAAATTTTATATACATATATTTTTGATATTTTGATTCTGATTTTGAATTCTTCCTTCTTAGGAAAAATTGTTTAATTTTTCTTCCATTTTTTAAATTTTATTTTTCTTTTATTCTTTTTGTTTATTCTTTTGATAATTAACTCATACACCCCCATAATTCAACATCACATCCTGAGATGAACTGGATGTTTCTTAACACTCACTTCTTGGGGGGGGTTTGTATTCTATTTTATTTTTAATTTTTCAAAATTTTATTTATTTATTTATTTTGGTTATAATACTCACTTTCTTTCCCTCCCTCCTTTCTGCCCACCCTTCCAGCAGCCAACATAAAATTTCATTGAGTATTACTTGTGTCTTTGATCAGAACCTATTTCCACATTGTTGTTTTCACTAGGATATTCATTTAGAGTCTACATCCCAAACCATATCCCTTTGATCAATGTATTCAAGCAGTTGTTTTCCTTCGGTGATTTTACTCCCACAGTGTTTCCTCTGAATGTGGATAGTGTTTTTTCTCGAAGATTCCTCCAAGTTGTTCAGGGTCACTGCATTGCCACTAAAGGAGAAGTCCATGACATTTGATTGTACCACAGTGTATCAGTCTCTGTGTACAATGTTTTCCTGATTCTGCTCCTCTCACTCTGCATCAGTTTCTGGAGGTTGTTCTAGTTCCCATGGAATTCCTCCACTTTATTATTCCTTTGAGCACAATAGTATTCCATCACCAACATCTACCACAATTTGTTCAGCCATTCCCGAACTGAAGGGCATCCCCTCATTTTCCAATTTTTTTTTCACCACAAAGAACGCAACTATGAATATTTTTGTACATGTCTTTTTCCTTATTATCTCTTTGGGATATAAACCCAGCAGTGCTATGGCTGGATCAAAGGGCAGACAGCCTTTCATCACCCTTTGGGCATAGTTCCAAATTGCCCTCCAGAATGGTTGGATCAATTCACAACTCCACCAGCAATGCATTAATGTCCCAACTTTGCCACACCCCTTCTAGCATTCAATACTTTCCTTTGCTGTCATGTTATCCATTCTGCTAGGTGTGAGGTGATACCTCAGAGTTGTTTTGATTTGCATCTCTTTGATTATAAGAGATGTAGAGCACTTTTTCATGTGCTTATTAATAGTTTTGATTTCTTTGGCTGAGAATTACCTATTCATATCCCTTGCCCATTTATCAATTGGAGAATGGCATGGTTTTTTGTACAATTGATTTAATTCTTTATAAATCTGAGTAATTAGACCTTTGTCAGAGGTTTTTGTAATGAAGATTGTTTCCCACTTTGTTGCTTCCCTTCTAATTTTGGATGTATTAGTTTTGTTTGTACAAAATCTTTTTAATTTGATGTAATCAAAATTATTGATTTTATATTTTGTGATTTTTTTCTAGCTCATGCTTGGTTTTAAAGTCTTTCCTTTCCCAAAGATCTGACAAGTATTCTATTCTGTGTTTGCCTAATTTGCTTATAGCTTCCTTCTTTATATTCAGGCCATTCACCCATTCTGAGTTTATCTTGGTGTAGGGTGTGAGATGTTGATCCAAACCTAATCTCTCCCATACTGCCTTCCAATTTCCCCAGCAGTTTTTATGAAATAGGGGGTTTTGGTCCTCAAAACTGGGATCTTTGGGCTTATCATAGACTGTCTTGCTGAGGACATTTACCCCAAGTATATTCCACTGATCCTTGTTTCACTGTCTCTTAGCCAGTATTAAATTGTTTTGATAACCACTGCTTTATAGTATAGTTTGAGATCTGGTACTGCAGGTCCTCCTTCCTTTGTATTTTTTTTTCATGATTTCCCTGGATATCCTTGATCTTTTGTTCTTCCAAGTGAACTTTTTAATTTTTTTTCTAATTCCGTAAAGAAGTTTTTTGGTAGTTCAATGGGTATGCCACTAAATAAGTAAATTAATTTGGGTAGGATTGTCATTTTTATTATGTTAGCTCATCCCACCCATGAGCAATCAATGTTTTCCCAATTGTTTAGATCTAGTTCTATTTGTGTGGAGAGTGTTTTGTAGTTGTGTTCATATAGTTCCTGTGTTTGTCTTGGCAGATAGATTCCTAAGTATTTTATAATGTCAAGGATAATTTAAAATGGCATTTCTTTTTCTGTTTCTTGCTGCTGAGATGGATTGGAGATATATAGAAATGCTGATGACTTTTGCAGGTTTATTTTCCATCCTGCAACTTTGCTAAAGTTGTTGATTATTTCGACTAGCTTTTTGGTTGATTCTCTAGGATACTTTAAGTATACCATTATTTCACGCACAAAGAATGATAGCTTGGTTTCCTCATTGCCAATTTTAATACCTTAAATTTCTTTTCCTTCTCTGATTGCTGCTGCTAGTGTTTCTAGTACAATTTTAAATAATAGGGGTGATAATGAGCATCTTTGTTTCACTCCTGATCTTATTGGGAAGACTTCTAGTTTGTCCCCATTGCAGATGATGTTTGCTGATGGTTTCAGATATATACTGTTTATTATTTTTAGGAAAGATTCTTCTAATCCTATACTTTCTGGTGTTTTCAATAGGAATGGGTGCTGTATTTTATCAAAGGCTTTTCCTGCATCTATTGAGATAATCATGTGATTTTTGTCAGCTTGGTTGTTAATACGGTCAATTATGTGGATAGTTTTCCTAATGTTGAACCATACTTGCATTCCTGATATGAATCCTACCGGGTCATAGTGAATAACCCTTGTGATGACTTGCTGGAGTCTTCTTGCTAGTATCCTATTAAAATTTTTTGCATCTATATTCATTAGGGAGATTGGTCTATAGTTTTCTTTCTCTGTTTTTGACCTTCCTGGCTTTGGGATCAGTACCATATTTGTGTTGTAAAATGAATTTGGTAGAACTCCTCCTTGGCTTATTCTGTCAAATAGTTTGTATAATATTGGGATTAGTTTTTCTTTGAATGTTTGATAGAATTCATTTGTGAATCCATCTGGACCTGGGGATTTATTCTTAGAGAGTTCTTTGATGGCTTGTTCAATTTATTTTTCTGATATGGGGTTGTTTAGGGAATTTATATATTCCTTTGTTAATTTAGGCAATTTATATTTTTGTAAGTATTCATCCATTTAACTTAGATTGCCACATTTGTTGCCATATAATTGGGCATAGTAGTTTTTAATGATTGCCTTAATTTCCTCTTCATTACAGGTGAGGTCTCCCTTTTCATCTTGGATACTGTCAATTTGGCTTTTTTCTTTCCTTTTTTTAATTAGACTGACTAGTACTTTGTCTATTTCATTTGTTTTTTCAAAGTACCAGCTTCTAGACTTATTTTTTACGTTTATTTTATTTATTTATTTTTAACATTATTTTATTTGGTCATTTCCAAACATTATTCATTGGAAACAAAAATCATTTTCTTTTCCTCACCCCCACCCCTCCCATAGCCAACACATGATTTCATTGGGTACCACATGTGTTCTTGACTCGAACCCATTTCCGTGTTGTTGGTATTTGCATTAGAGTGTTCATTTAGAGTCTCTCCTCAGACATGTCCCCTCAAACCCAATAGTCAAGCAGTTGCTTTTCATCAGTGTTTTTACTCCCACAGTTTATCCTCTGCTTGTGGATAGTGTTTTTTAGATCCCTGCAGATAGTTCAGGGACATTGAATTGTTCCTAATGGAGAAGTCCATCACTTTCGATTGTACCACAGTGTATCAGTCTCTATGTATAATGATTTCCTGGTTCTGCTCCTTTCACTATGCATCACTTCCTGGAGGTTGTTCCAGACTCCATGGAATTCCTCCACTTTATAATTCCTTTTAGCACAATGGTATTCCATCACCAACATATACCACAATTTGTTCAGCCATTCCCCAATTGAAGGGCATCCCCTCATTTTCCAATTTTTGGCCAGCACAAAGAGCGCTGCTATGAATATTCTTGTACAAGTCTTTTTCCTTATTATCTCTTTGGGATATAAACCCAGCAGTGCTATGGCTTGATCAAAGGGCAGACAGTCTTTTATCACCCTTTGGGCATAGTTCCAAATTGCCCTCCAGAATGGTTGGATCAATTCACAACTCCACAACTCCACAACTCCACAACAATGGATTAGTGTCCCTACCTTGCCGCATCTCCTCCAGCATTCATTACTTTCCATAGCTGTCATATTAGCCAATCTGCTAGGTGTGAGGTAATACCTAAGAGTTGTTTTGATTTGCATCTCTTTGATTATAAGAGATGTAGAGCACTTTTTCATGTGCTTATTAATAGTTTTGATTTCTTTGGCTGAGAACTGCCTATTCATGTCCCTTGCCCATTTATCAATTGGAGAATGGCTTGATTTTTTGTACAATTGATTTAGCTCTTTGTAAATTTGAGTAATTAAACCTTTGTCAGAGGTTTTTATGAAGATTGCTTCCCAATTTGTTGCTTTCCTTCTGATTTTAGTTACATTGGTTTTGTTTGTACAAAAACGTTTTAATTTGATGTATTCCAAATTTTTTATTTTGCATTTTGTGACTCTTTCTAAGTCTTGCTTGGTTTTAAAATCTTTCCCTTCCCAAAGGTCTGACATGTATACTATTCTGTGTTTACCTAATTTTCTTATACTTTCCTTCTTTATGTTCAAGTAATTCACCTATTTTGAATTTATCTTGGTGTAAGGTGTGAGGTGTTGATCTAAACCTAATCTTTCCCACACTGTCCTCCAATTTTCCCAGCTGTTTTCATGAAATAGTGTATTTTTATCCCCAAAGCTGGATTCTCTGGGTTTGTCATATACTGTCCTGCTGAGGTCACTTACCCCAAGTCTATTCCACTGATCCTTCTTTCTGTCTCTCAGCCAGTACCAAATTGTTTTGATGACTGCTGCTTTATAATATAGTCTGAGATCTGGGACTGCAAGGCCCCCTTCCTTTGTATTTTTTTTTTTTATTGTTTCCCTGGATATCCTTGATCCTTTGTTCTTCCAAATGAACTTTGTTATGATTTTTTCTAAATCAGTAAAAAAAGTTTTTGGAAGTTCAATGGGTATGGCACTAAATAGATAAATGAGTTTGAGTGGGATGGTCATTTTTATTATATTGGCTCATCCTGCCCTTGAGCAGTTAATGTTCTTCCCATTGTTCAAGTCTAGTTTTAGTTGTGTGGAGAGTGTTTTGTAGTTGTGTTCATATAGTTCCTGTGTTTGTCTCGGGAGGTAGATTCCTAGATATTTTATTTTGTCTACGGTGATTTTGAATGGGATTTCTCTTTCTAGTTCTTGCTGCTGAGCTGTGTTGGAAATATATAGAAATGCTGATGGCTTATGTGGGTTTATTTTGTATCCTGCAACTTTGCTAAAGTTGTTGATTATTTTGATTAGCTTTTTGGTTGAATCTCTAGGATTTTTAAGTAGACCATCATGTCATCCACAAAGAGTGATAACTTGGTGTCCTCCTTGCCTATTTTAATGCCTTCAATTTCTTTTTCTTCTCTAATTGCTACTGCTAGTGTTTCTAGTACAATGTCAAATGATAGAGGTGATAATGGGCATCCTTGTTTCACTCCTGATCTTATTGAGAATGCATCTAGTTTATCCCCATTGCAGATGATATTAGTTGATGGTTTCAGATATATACTGTTTATTATTTTTAGGAATGACCCTTCTATTCCTATGCTTTCTAGTGTTTTTAATAGGAATGGACGTTGTATTTTATCAAAGGCTTTTTCTGCGTCTATTGAGATAATCATGTGATTTTTGTTGGTTTGCTTGTTGATATGGTCAGTTATGTGGATGGTTTTCCTAATATTGAACCAGCCCTGCATCCCTTGTATAAATCCTACTTGATCATGGTGAATGACTCTTCTGATCACTTGCTGGAGTTTTTTTGCTAGTATCCTATTTAAGATTGTTGCATCTATATTCATTAGGGAAATTGGTCTATAATTTTCTTTCTCTGTTTTTGGCCTGTCTTGCTTTGGGATCAGTACCATGCTTGTGTCATAAAAGGAATTTGGTAGAACTCCCTCTTTGCTTATTATTATGTCAAATAGTTTGTATAGTATTGGGGTTAGCTGTTCTTTGAATGTTTGATAGAATTCACTGGTGAATCCATCAGGCCCTAGGGATTTTTTCTTAGGAAGTTCTTTGATGGCCTGTTAGATTTCTTTTTCTGATATGGGATTATTTAAGAAATCTATTTCTTCTTCTGTTAGTCTAGGCAATTTATATTTTTGTAAAATTTCATCCATGTCACCTAGGTTGGTATATTTATTGCCATATAGTTGGGCATAGTAGCTTTTAATGATTGCCTTGATTTCCTCTTCATTAGAGGTGAGGTCTCCCTTTTCATTTTGGATACTGTCTATTTGGTTTTTTTATTTCCTTTTTAAAATTAGACTGACTAGTACTTTGTCAATTTTATTTGTTTTTTCAAAGTACCAGCTTCTAGTCTTATTTATTAAATCAATAGTTCTTTAAATTTCAATTTTAATAATTTCTCCTTTGATTTTTAGGATTTCTAATTTAGTCTTCATCTGAGGATTTTTAATTTGTTCACTTTCTAGTTTTTTAATTTGCATGCCCAATTCATTGACCTCTGCACTTCTTAATTTGTTTATATACAAACTCAAGGATATAAATTTCCCCCTGAGTACTGCTTTGGCTGCATCCCATAGGTTTTGAAAGGATGTCTCACCATTATCATTTTCTTCAATGAAGTTATTAATTGTTTCTACGATTTGTTCTTTAACTAGCTAGTTTTGGAGAATCATAATGTTTAATTTCCAATTAATTTTTGATGTATCTCTCCATGTTCCCTTACTAATTATTATTTTTATTGCATTGTGGTCTGAGAAGTTTGTATTTATTATTTCTGCCCTTTTGCACGTGTTTGCAATGATTTTGTGCCCTAGTACATGATCAATTTTTGTGAATGTACCATGTGCTGCTGAAAGAAGGTGTATTCCTTTTTGTCCCTATTTATTTTTCTTCACATGTCTACTAACTCTATTTTTCCTACGTTTTCATTCACTTCTCTTACCTCTTTCTTATTTATTTTTTGGTTTGATTTATCTAGTTTGGATAGAGGAAGGTTCAGGTCGCCCACTAGTATAGTTTTTCTGTCTATTTCATCCTTGAGCTCCTCTAGTTTCTCCTTTAAAAATTTGGATGCTCTGCCATTTGGTGCATACATATTGAGTACAGATATTTTCTCGTTGTCTATACTGCCTTTTATCAGGATGTAATTACCTTCACTATCTCTTTTAACTAGATTTATTTTTACTTTGGCTTTGTCAGATATCATGATTGCTACTCCTGCCTTCTTTTTATCATTTGATGCTCAATAGATTTGGCTCCATCCTCTTACTTTCACCCTATGCGTATCTACTTTCCTCATGTGTGTTTCTTGCAGACAGCATATGGTAGGGTTTTGGATTCTAATCCACTCTACTATTCGCTTGCATTTTATGGGTGAGTTCATTCCATTCACATTCAGAGTTATGATTACTAGCTGTGTATTTTCCAGCATTTTGATTTCTACTCCTGGTCCTGCCTTTTCTTCTTTCACTATTTCTTTCTACCCCAATGTTTGTTTACAGTCAGTCCCCCTAGTTTCCCCCCCCCCTTATTTTACTTCCCTTTCTACCCCCCTCCCTTCTTATTCCATCTCTTATTTTCCCCTGTAGTCTTTTTTACCCCCCCCCCCACACCTTCTCCCTCCCTTGTACTGCTTCCCTCCCCACCAGTCCTTTTTTTACCCTTCTACTCCCCTATAGGGCACAAATCTATTCTCTTCCCCAATGGATTGGATTGTTCTTCCCTCTTTGGGTCAGTTTCAAAGTATGTAAGAGTTGAGTGTTTCCTATCTCCAACCTCTTTACCCTTCCAGTGTATTGATGTTCTCCCTCCTCCCGCCAAGAGTTTCTTTGTGACATATAAATTTACCCCCATTAGTTTCTTTTCCCATTTCTTTTAGTCATAACCTCTTTTTTTAGCTCTAGTCATGTATATATATATATACATACATACATATGTGTATGTATTTATGCATGCATATATCTATATACCTATTTATGTCTTGTCCTTTCATCCTATACAGTTTGTCACTGTTCCCTCTGAGTGTAATTCTTCTATCTGCTTAGA
The DNA here is from genome assembly GCF_027887165.1 of Monodelphis domestica. NCBI lineage: Eukaryota > Metazoa > Chordata > Mammalia > Didelphimorphia > Didelphidae > Monodelphis > Monodelphis domestica. The sequence goes on along the minus strand of NC_077227.1, from coordinate 172,964,650 downwards.
TGACAGCAATAGTTTTTAAGAGTTACCAATGACCTCTTTTCTTATAGGGATACATATCATTTTAACTCATTGAGTCTCTTATAAAATTTTTTGTTGTTGTTTTGTTTGTTTTTTCCCCTCTTTTTTAATTACCTTTTGATGATTCTCTTGAGTTCTGTGGTTGGACATCAAATTTTCTGTTCAGGTCTGGTCTTTTATTTATGAATGCTCAGAACTCTTCTGTTCTGTTGAATGACCATACTTTCCCCTGTAAGAATATAGTCAGTTTTGATGGGTATTTTATTCTTGGTTGTAGACCTAGTTCCCTTGCTTTCCGGAATATCGTATTCCATGCCTTTTGGTCCTTCAGTGTGGATGCAGCCAGATCCTGTGTTAACCTCACTGTGTTTCCATGGTATCTGAATGGCTTCTTCTTGGCAGCTTGTAATATCTTTTCTTTCATCTGATTGTTTTTGAATTTGGCTATAACATTTCTTGATGTTGTCAGTTGGGGATTAAATACAGAGGGTGATCTGTGGATTCTTTCAATCTCCACTTTCCCCTCTTGTTCTAGGATCTCGGGACAGTTTTTCCAGATAATTTCCTCTAGTATTATTTCCAGGCTTTTTCTTTTGTCGTGGTCTTCTGGTAGTCCAATTCTTAAATTGTCTCTTCTTGAACGATTTTCTAAATCGTCTGTTTTGTGAATGAGATGCTTCACATTTTCTTCAAAATTTTCATTCTTTTTGTTTTGTTTTATAGTGTCCTGCTGCCTTGTGAAGTCACTTAATTCCAGTTGTTGTATTCTGGTTCTTAAAGATTGGATTTCTTCTCTCGCTTTTTGGTCGCCCTTTTCCTTCTGGTCTGATTTTCTTTGAAGATCATCTTTCATCCTCTTTACCTCGTCTTTCATCTCCTTTGTGTCATCTTTCATCTCCTTTGCTTCATCTTTCATCTCCTTTGCCTCATTTTCCAGCTGGTTGATTTTGGCTTTCAAGACACTATTTTCTCGTTTTAGTTCAAGTGCCTCTGTTTCCATATGACTTATCTTAATTTTTAAGTTCTTTCCCCAATTGTCTTCAGCCTCTCTTAGTTGTGTTTTGAGTTCTTCTACAGCCTGTATCAAATTCGCTGGGATTTCTGGTTTATCGTTTGCTGATCTCTCCCCCTCTGTTCCATTTGCTGAGTAGTAGCTGTCTATTGTAGTTTCTTTCTTCTTTTTCTGTTGTTTGCTCAAATTCACCCCTTATTTACTCCCGGTATTTGTCTGTGCTCTTGTTCCTCTCATTTTTTTTGTTTTTTGGGGGACTTCTAACAGAGGCTCTCTTGTTGTAGTGTCTGGGGGAGGGTTGTTGGGGGTTTGAGCTTCCCTGTCCTCTGGAGGCTTTTTATTGGATTAAAGTCTATCAGTCAATGAGGATGGGTGTGGATCCTGGGCTTCCTTGAGTTCTGGAGACTTTTGATGGGATTAAGTTCAGCTTGGTTGGGCTGGGTTTGCTATGAGTTCTAAACTTCCTGGACGGCTGGAGCAAATATGGAGGATCTCCAAAGCTCTGGCCAGGCTGCCAGGTCTATGTTCCTTCTAATTCTCCACAGAATTCTTTAGGATAAAATTGTCATGACTCTGACTCTAGGTATCTGTTCTTTCAGAAGACCCTGCTCTCTAAGGGGGGGAGGGGTCGTGGCCTCCCTGGGGCTCTGAGGGCTCTTGATGGGATTAGGTTGAGCTGGTTTGGGCCGAATGAGCCCTGAAGCAAAAAATCTCTGCCTCCACTTTCTGTGTTGAATGCCTGGTGACTGGCCCAGGTTGCTTTCAAGGAATACCCTTTGGAGTAACCTCTTTGCTGGCCCTGAGATTTCTGTCCTTTCAGAAGCTCTGAGGGATCCTGATGGGATTGGGTTCAGCTGGTGCCCTAAAGCTGGAACCTCCCTTGAGACTCAGATGGAAGGACCCATCCAGGGGGCTACAGGCTTCCCCCTTCTCTCTATGTTTCCCTGCCATCTGTGTTGGGGAGACTGGCTCAGGTTGTTTTTAAGGTGAGTCTTTCAGAATAGCCAGCCCTGAGGCCCTTTTGTGGGCCCTGAGGTTTCAGCTGCTGCTGTGAGCTCAGCACTCTGGGTTGGGGAGGGTGGGTCCTGGGACCTTCCTTCTGCCTACCCGTTAGATCCGACTAATCTAGGTTCTGGCTTTTGGGGGGCCGTACCTTTTGATCCAGGTCCAGGAGGAGGGTTCCCTGGGTCTGTCCTGTTGTTCATTTTGAATTTCCATGTCCTGAGAGCATTCAGTTTGTGATTGGTAAGGAAGTGGTTTCAGAGCTCTGAACTTTCACAGCCTCTAAGCTGCCATCTTGACCAGAAGTCTATATGGATAGACTTATTTTCTAAATTAATAGTTCTTTGACATTCAATTTTATTAATTTCTCCTTTGATTTTTATGATCTCTAATTTAGTCTTCATCTGAGGATTTTTAATTTGTTTGCTTTCTAATTTTTAAAATTTGCATGCCCAATTCATTGACCTCTGCACTTCTTAATTTATTAGTATATGAACTCAAGGATATAAATTTCTCCCTGAGTCCTGCTTTGACTGCATCACATAGATTTTGAAAGGATGTATCATCATTGTCATTTTCTTCAGTGAAGTTATTGTTTCTATTTTTTGTTCTTTGAATAACAGGTTTTGGAGAATCATATTGTTTAATTTCCAATTAATTTTTGATTTACCTCTTCATGTACCCATACTAATTATTATTTTCATTGCATTATGATCTGAGAAGGTTGCATTTATTATTTTTGAACTCATTTCCAATGCTTTTATGCCCTAATACATGGTCAATTTTTGTGAATGTACCATGTGCTACTGAAAATAAAGCATATTCCTTTTTGTCCCTATTTATTTTTCTTCACATGTCTACTAACTCTATTTTTCCTACGTTTTCATTCACTTCTCTTACCTCTTTCTTATTTATTTTTTGGTTTGATTTATCTAGTTTGGATAGAGGAAGGTTCAGGTCTCCCACTAGTATAGTTTTTCTGTCTATTTCATCCTTGAGCTCCTCTAATTTATCCTTTAGAAATTTGGATGCTCTGCCATTTGGTGCATACATGTTGAGTACAGATATTTCCTCATTGTCTATACTGCCTTTTATCAGGATGTAATTACCTTCACTATCTCTTTTAACTAGATTTATTTTTACTTTGGCTTTGTCAGATATCATGATTGAGACTCCTGTCTTCTTTTTATCATTTGATGCCCAGTAGATTTGGCTCCATCCTCTTACTTTCACCCTATGTGTATCTATCTTCCTCATGTGTATTTCTTGTGAACAGCATATGCTAGAGTTTTGGATTCTAATCCACTCTGCTATTTGCTTGCATTTTATTGGTGAGTTAATTCCATTCACATTAGGAGTCATGATTACTAGCTGTGTATTTCCCAGCATTTTGATTTCTACTCCTGGTCCTGCCTTTTCTTTTTTCAGTATTTCCTTCTACACCAATGATTGTTTATAATCAGTCCCTCTAGTTCCCACCCTTATTTTACTTCCCTTTCTACCCCCACCCTTCTTATCCCCCCTCTTATTTTCCCTGTAATGTTTCTAAAATTTGCCCCCCCCTTTATACTGCTTCCCTCCCCACTAGTCCGTTTGTTACCTTTCTACTCCCCTATAGGACGCAAATCTATTCTCTGCCCCAATGGATTGGATTGTTCTTCCCTCTTTGGTTCAGTTTCAAAGCACATAAGAGTTGAGTATTTCCTATCTCCAACCTCTTTACCCTTCCAGTGTATTGATGTTCTCCTCCCTCCAGCCATGAGCTTCTTTGTGATATATAAATTTACCCAAATTTGTTTCTTTTCCCATTTCTTTTAGTATTAACCTCTTTTTTAGCTCTAGTTGTATATATATAATATGTATATATACATACACATGTATATGTATTTATGCATGCATATATCTATATACCATACCTATTTATGTCTTGTCCTTTCATCCTATACAGTTTGTCACTCTTCCCTCTAAGTGTAATTCTTCTAGTTGTCCAGGTGATAGCAACAGTTTTTATGAGTTACCAATGACCTCTTTTCTTATAGGAATACAAATCACTTTAACTTATTTAATATATTAAAACAATTTTTTTGTTGTTTTGTTTTGTTTTACCTTTTCCCATCTTTTTAATCACATTTTGATGATTCTCTTGAGTTCTGTGCCTGGACATCAAATTTTCTGTTCAGGTCTGGTCTTTTCTTTACAAATGCTTGGAATTCTTCTATTGTGTTGAATGACCATCCTTTCCCCTATAAGAATACAGTCACTTTTGCTGGGTAGTTGATTCTTGGTTGTAGACCTAGTTCCTTGCTTTCTAGAACATCCTATTCCATGCCTTTCGATCCTTCAGTGTGGATGCAGTCAGATCCTACATTATCCTCACTGTGGTTCCATGGCGACTGAATGACTTCTTCTTGGCAGCTTGTAATATCTTTTCTTTGGTCTGGTAGTTCTTGAATTTGGTTATAACATTCCTGGGTATTGTCATTTGGGCTTAAGTACAGGAGATGATGTGTGGATTCTTTCAATCTCTACTTTTCCCTCTTGTTTTAGAATATGGTGGTAGTTTTCTTGAATAATTTCCTGTAGTAATTTGTCCAGACTTTTTCTTTTGTCATGGCCTTCTGGTAGATCAATGATTCTTAAATTGTCTCTTCTCAAACGCTTTTCTAAATCGTCTGTTTTGTGAATGAGATGCTTCATATTTTCCTCAATTTTTTCATTCTTTTCATTTTGTTTTATAGTGTTCTGCTGCCTTGTGAGGTCACTTAAGTCCAGTTGTTGGATTCTGGTTCTTAAAGACTGGATTTCATCCCTGGGTTTTTGGTCATCCTTTCCTCCTGGTCTGATATTCTTTGAATTCATCTTTCATCCTCTTTACATTGTCTTTCATCTCCTTTGTCTCATCTTTCATCTTCTTTGCCTCATCTTTCATCTCCTTTGACTCATTTTCTAGCTGGTTGATTTTGGGTTTCAAGACACTATTTTCTTGTTTTAGTTCAAATGCCTCTTTTTCCATATGACTTATCTTAATTTTTAAGTTCCTTTCCCAATTGTCTTCAGCCTCTCTTAATTGTGTTTTGAGTTCTTCTACAGCCTGTATCCAATTCGCTGGGATTTCTGATTTATCATTTGCTGATAAATCTGTTTGCTGTTCTGTTTGCTGAATAGAAGCTGTGTACTGTAGTTTCTTTCTTCTTTTTCCATTGTTTACTCATATTCACCCCTTCTTTACTCCCTGTATTTATCTGTGCTCTTGCTCCTCTCATTTTTTTTTTTTTGGTTTTGCGGGCTTCTGTCAGTCTCCCCTCTTGGAGCTTTAACAGAAGATCTCTCGGTGTAGTCTCTGGGGGAGGGGTGTTGGGGGTTTGAGCTTCCCTGTCCTCTGGAGGCTTTTTATTGGATTAAAGTCCAACAGTCAATGAGGATGGGTGTGGATCCTAGGCTTCCTTGAGTTCTGGAGACTTTTGATGGGATTAAGTTCAGCTTAGTTGGGTTGGGTGTGCTCTGAGTCCAAAACCTCCTGGAAGGCTGGAGCAAATATAGAGGATCTCCAAAGCTCTGGCCAGGCTGCCAGGTCTATGCTCCTTCTCTATCTCCTTCCTATCCATCTGTGTTGGATGCTCTGAACTTGACACAGCCCTGCTCACAAAGTACACCTTCCAGATCAGCACCTTTGTTCACCCAGAAGTACCCGTTGCTGCTGGACTCTCAGAGCTATGGGTGGGAGGGGAGATGGGTCCTGGGACCTTCATTCTGTCTTCCCCTTCAACCTGAGTGTTCTCGGATTCTGGCTTTTTGGGGGGCGTACCTCTTGAATTATGTCCAGCAGGAGGGTTCCTTGGCTCTGTCTTGTTGTTAAGTTTGATTTTCTGTCTCCTAGAAGCATTCAGTTTGTGATCAGTTAGGAAGGGTATTCAGAGGTCAGAACTTCTGCTCCTTCTAGGCTGCCATCTTCAAGAGTGCCTGGGGGATTGTATTTTAATAAAAATCCAAGATTTAAATTTTTTTTTTGAGAAAGATCTTTAAAGAAAGAAGCTTGCTAACTCCTAAATCCAGAGAATGATCTGTTGCAGAAAGATGCCTGAAAACCCACACTACATCAAGAAGATCCAGAATTAACTTTGGGTGTGGTTGATTGAACTGAAGTTTTATTTTGCATTTATTTAAATGTATACTCTTTTACCAAAAGGGGACTTCCCCCTAATTGGTTTTTGTCCATGCACCCAGCAAACATTGGTTTTGCTGTCTTTCTCTCTTCTATTCCCCCTTTCTATCTAACTATTGTAGTTTCCTCTTAGAAGGTGAAATTTTGTATGTACCTGTAGTTAGATGAAAGAAGAGGTGCAGGATGATTATGTTTAGTGATCAATTGGGGAGACTAGTCCCTAATTAAAGCTTAGTAGCGCAGTTCAGGTGAGGTGTCTTCCCTGAGCTCTCTTGGAGTTTAGGCTGATTCCTTTTTCCTTTACCTTTCCTAAAAATGCTATCCTCCTAGGAGGCCCCTCATCTTGGAGGAGGCTTCGTGGCTGGAAGGTCTCTGAACTCCCCTTGGCTCAGGCTAGGCCGGAGAAATCTTATACCCTTTTTCCTTTCTCTTCTTCTTAATTCCTTCCCTCTATATTAATTAAAACACCATAAAAATCCCAAACTGACTTGAATATTTTTATTGGGATTTGAATGAATCTCTGGCGACCAACTAAATTCATATTTCATTCAAAACCCCCTAAATTTACCTCTTACACTACCAGTTCATTGTTTCTTTGAGCTTAATAGTATTCCATCACCAGCAGATAACTCAATTTGTTCAGCCATTTCCCAATTGGAGGGCATCTCCTCATTTTACAATTTTTTTTTGCCACCACAAATATTTATAGCATTGCTATAAATATTCCTGTCCAAGTGTTTTTCCTTATTATCTCTTTGAGGTACAAACCCAGCAGTGCTATGTCTGGATCAAAGGGCAGACAGTCTTTTATCACACTTTGGGCATAGTTCCAAATTGCCTTCCAGAATGGTTGGATCAATTTACAACTCCACCAGCAATGCATTAATGTCCCAGTTTTGCCACATCCCCTCCAATGTTTATTACTTCCCTTTGCTGTCATGTTAACCAATCTGCTATGTGTGAGGTGATACCTCAGAGTTCTTTTTATTTGCATTTCTCTGATTATAAGAGATTTAGAACACTTTCTCATGTGCTTATTAATTAATCTGTGTATAATAGCTTGTTTAATATGTCTCATAGCACTTACATAACACTCAATATATATGAGGTACCCTACTATTTTATAAATATTATTTCATTTTTAACCTTATAATAACTCTGGTATGTAGGTGTTATTATTATGCCCATATTATAGTTGAGAAAACTGAGGCAAACTGAAGGTAAGCAATTTGTTCGGGATCACACAGCAAGGTAGTGTTCAAGACTAAATTTAATTTGAATTCAAGTCTTCTCTACTTTAGTATGAGCACTCTACCCACTGTGCTAATCTAGCTGCCACCTATATAATTTATATATGTTATTTCTATATCAATGCCCATAACTCTGTTATCTATATCATTTATACCTATACCTAGATCTATGACTATATCTCTATTTTCATTGTCTCTTTTCCTCTTCCCCCCTAAATATGGAACTAAAATTTTAGTACTACAAGAAATTCTCAGGTGAGGAAAATCCTTACTACTACTAATAGCTACCATTTTTATAGTCTTTTAAAGTTTGTAAAGTAGTTAACAAATATCTCATTTATCCATCCAACAACCTGGGATGTAGGTGCTGTTGGTTCCAATCTTATAGATAAGGAAGCTGAGACAGACAGGGGTTAAGTGAGTTGCCCTGGATCACACCACTGATAAGTATTTGAGATCTGATTTCAATTCATGCCTTTTTGTCTTCAGGTTCAATGTTCTATTCACTAGGTCATCTAGCCGTATATAGTGTTTGAGAGGTGCCTAAAAGCACTAAAGTTGAAAAGTGATCTGCCTAGGATAACAAATGAACTGTGCCAGAGATTGGACTCAAACACTGATCTTCTTTGCCTCAGAACACAGCAGGTGGTTAATAAATTCTTTTTTCCCCCTATCTTTCTTCCTTATTCTATCCACTGTTAGTCTATATCCCTGGGCCAATGTTACAATGAATAAAGCACTTGACTCCAGCTCAGAAGATTTCTAAATAATAATAGCAATGAAACAGAAAAAATCATAACTCAAATGAATATTCTGTTTAACCATTTAATTTGGTCAAATAATAATTTTGTCCATTGTATTTGAAGTCCAGTGGAAGATAATTTGAAACTGAGAAGATGGGAAAGGGAAGGAAGGAAAGAGAATAAGCATTTTGATTATACCCACTATGTGCTATGAGTTTCTAATTTTTAAATAAATATTATCTCATTTGATTCTCATAAAAATCTTTTGTAGTAGGTGCCATTATTTTATTCCCATTTTATAGGCAAGGAAACTAAGAAGAAGATATTTAAGATGACCTTTTCATATATAAATAGCTTTGCATTTTATTTGTAAGCTTCTTTTTTTTTTTTAAACCCTTACCTTCCGTCTTGGAGTGTATTGGCTCTAGGGCAGAAGAGTGGTAAGGGCTAGGCAATAGGTGTCAAGTGACTTGCCCAGGGTCACACAGCTGGGAAGTGCCTGAGGTCAGATTTGAACCTAGGACCTCCCATCTCTAGGCCTGACTCTCAATCCACTGAGCTACCCAGCTACCCCCTATTTGTAAACTTCTCAAGGACAGCATAATAAAAAGCAGACATCACTTTGCTGACAAAGATCTATACAGTTAAATTTATGTTTCTTTTTTTTTTTTTTTGTGGGAGGCAAAGTCTGAGACCCCACTGAACAAAATTCTGGGGACATGGAAGGCACAGCCTGAGGCCTATCAAGCATACCTCTTGACCATAGTGCAGCTGAAGTTTGTCACCTTATCTCACCTTTTCACCCTGAGGCTCACCTTTTCACCCTGAGGCATGTAGCCTCAAGCTCCTCCTCCTTCTCAAACCCCTGCACAATATGCTTCATACAAAATCACCGATGTATGTATTTCTTTTGAACACTGAACATAGGTTGTTTCACATAATGATTTATCTTCCTATAGAAATCATTGTGTAAGACTTGATGAGTTAAAAAGATTACATTGTAACCATTCTATAAATTATTACCTTTACTGGATAGGAGAAAAATCTTGTGCAAAATCCCCAGCTTGCTTTTCCCCCCTATAAAAGTAGATGTAACTTTCAATAAAGTTGCTTTTTGTTGCCATCAGCATCTTAGCCCTCCTAATTGTGCTTTCATTCTTCTTACCCTTTCAGACCCCAGATTTTTGTCAAGCAGGATCTGCCAGCTGGTTCCTGCAACTGACAAATGGTGCCATAACATGGGGCCTCCAGGAGAAACATTGAGGAATTGCAGGCAAGCAAAATCTTGATCCCAATTGGGGGAATTATTGATGTTGCACGTAAAATGAAAAGTCAGATAAGAAGAACTCCCTTCCCCAACTGGCAGGGGGATTGAAATTAAATAAGGGGCAGGGAGTGTAATACATTTTTTTGTTGTGACCTTCCCAAGGTCACTTATTTTTTTATAGTTACCAATTTACTAATAATCCACTATAGATCACACACAGGGGCTAATGACCATGTGTCCTTAGGAAACCATAGAACTGACATTACAGCAAAATTTGGAGCTAGAGAAAGACCTCTACATGCATTGAATTTCTCAATAGTTGAACAGGACAATCTAACTAATGCCTACAATGAACAGGTAATTCAATCATGGATAAAGAACTTAGGGGTGAAACAAATAAGAGGCATATTGTTTTTGCAACTAGGCAAGCCCATCCTGCCTAGAATGTTATTTTATCATGTGTGCAATGCAATACATGCACAAGAACACAATGGAACCGAAGCCATGATTGATTCAGTGAGATGATTTTGGACTGCACCAGGAATATCCTCATATGCCATAAGAATTTGTCAAAAAATGTACAATTTGTATGCAGTACAGTCATGGAGTTTATAAGACCAAAGGGTTAGGAGGTCGATCCTTAGCATATACTCCATTTGAATGCATACAGATAGATTTTATCAATATGCCAAAAGACAAAGTGTTTAAGTATTGCATTGTCATCATAGACAGACTGACTAGATGGACAGAAGTTTTTCCTGCCAAAAGGAACAACCCCATATATCTCATAAGGAACTGAAGAGGTCATTCAAAATATTTGAGCCAAGTTTTGATGATACAGAATTCCTTTTGCCTGAATTATTTAGCCCCCATGAACATAGGCAGTTCATTGAAAAGACTGAGACTGATAACACCCTAACTAGATGGCCTACAGAGGAACAGAGGGAAGATTTTGACTTCTCAAATTCTGCTTGCATGACTTATCTTAGAAAGTGTAGAGAGGATCTGCTTCAAGCTATAAAAACATTTTGCTCTAAACCAAGTGCATGGGGGTAAATTTGACAAACTAGTTCAAGAAAAGATGGAGCATCCTGAAAGCTTTATAGATCGCCTGTCCAAAATTGCAGAGTCTATTATGGGCATAGAAAAAGATCCAGAAGAGTCTGTACTCATGTAAGAAGACAATTCCTTAGGGGTTGTACATCACACTGTGAATTTCAAAACTACTCAACCCTGTTCAAACCATTTTTTAGAGGATGGGATTTGGCTATTTCCTGATCAATAACAATAGAGATACTTGGAATGACAGAATCAGGTCTTGGAAACTACAATCTCTATCCTACTCAGGGTAACAGGATTTAGGAAGGGCTGCAGCAAAGCTTAAGATTTAATTATTTGAGAATATGACCTTCAACAGACATGTGCAAAGGAGACAGACCTCTGGGCAGTCTTGGGTGAAGCTAGAGCCACCATTGGCATAGGTGAGCCACAGGAAGTGAGGTAGAGGACAGCTGAGGAGCCTGGGGACTTCCTGTGTGGGGGAAAGGAGATAGTTGGAGCCTGGTGCTTGGAGTGGAGGCCCTCAGACTATTTCTCCATTTTGGTCATGTGAGTGATAGGGACTGATCTCTTTTCTTTGCCTCGGCTATCCAAGGCCTTGGGCCTTTGGCCCAGCCTAAACAGAGTGGGTATTTAAGCCCTATTCCCTTCTCTCCCCTTTCTCTCTCTCTCTCTCTCTGTCTCTCTAATACCTTTCTTCCTCCAGTTACTAATTAAAAAAAACTCCATAAAAGGTTGACTGCTGACTTGAGTTTTCATTTTAGGAATTACATAGCTGAATTCCTTGGTGACCTTAAATTAATATATATCAGTCTTTTAATGTGATTTCCATATCACAACACCTAAGAAATTTTTTTAAGAACTATTTTCCAAAATATGACACAGTTACTCTGTCTGAACTTTGAGAAGCTGAATCCTATTTATTTGACAGTCATAATACCAACAGAAACAAATGACAAAATTGAAACAGAAATTGCAAGACACAGGGGAAAATTTAAGACAGAAAGAAATACAGGAAATTAAGAATTTACATACCATGAAAACATACTTCAGACCCTCATACTAACAGAGTAGGGGACAAAGAGAAACCAGAAAGTGTTTCTTATGCCACATGTAGGACACCTAATAAAGGATTGCTATTTGAAAAAAAAGTATTAGGCAAATAACAAAAACACATAGGGAAAGCCATATTAAAAATCTAGAAAAGACACATGCTGCAAACATTGCCAATTACAAACAACTGAAGAAGCTTCAAACATTGAAGAAATGCATCCAACTATTAATTCAGGGGCTAGACCCAGGTATTCAGAGGTAGTAGTTCATGGAAGAAAGGATTTATGTAGCCAGAATTATAAGTTATTGAGTTTGATACATGGAGATAGAAAAAGGGTATTGCATGATGTAGCAAGCAAAGAGGGACTTGCTGGAGCAAAACAAAATAAAAAACAGAGAAAAGAAAATACAAAGGGTGAAGCAGAAAACTAAAATTATTAAGTCTGTGAGAAATGATGATGAAAAATCAAACAAAATGTTAAGTGAAAAGCAGAGACAAGTACATGAGTTAGATAAAGAGATTGAAAATATAATTACATAGATGCAAGCTGATATTAGAGACTCAGACAGAAGGAGCATAGTAACTAGTCATGAAAAAAGCAGAAAACAAATAAAAACATATTTAGAAAACTTTTTTTCAGTGCAGATTGGGCATAGGGATTGAATTTTGGACAAAGGATTCAGAAAAACTCACACGAACATGATCAGGAGTTGTTGAAAGAGACAGTAAAACAAAATTTCAATTCCCTGCAACAAAATGACTGTGGGAAATCACATACAAAAACTGTCATTGGAGCTATACAAAACTTATGAAAACTCACAGTCAAGCAGAAAACCCCACATGAACTTGTTAAAACTTCAAAAAGCTATATGGTACAGACTTCCTTAGAAAAAATATCTAGCTTGAACACAGAAGCTGAAATTTTTCATCTTACAGTGAATAATTAGGAAATTTTAAATCTAAATGAAAAAAGAACTGAAATTACAATAAATAATACTAATCATAGTCAATTTAATGGGAGTGAAATAGCAGTTAGATTTGAAAGTATGAATAGAATGAAGAACTTAACAACTGTTGGGATAGCTAAGGATTCAAGTGACTTCCATGAAGTCAACATTATAAATGGAGGGGGCAGGTCTGGCCAAGTAAAACTATATGAAATTAAATAGCTATGGTTTAAATTCATATTCCAGTGAAGTAGAAAACATAATACAATCAAACTTAGATGAAGAGCACTTAGGAAATGATTTAATCCAAGAAGATTTAATAAGTTCAATCATACAAATGGCAGAAAACAATAGTGCAGTGCAAAATGAATCACTAACAATTAACTCAATACCTACACAAAATATGTATGCATTAAAGTGGGGAAGAAAAAATACAAAGCTCTTGTGGATACCGGTGCTTCAAAATCAGTCCTATAGACATGTCCAGGGGATACCAATATAGGGGGTATGGTTTCTGTGGCTGGAGCTACAGGACAGATAAAACAGGTCCCCAGCTCAAAAGCACAATGGTTAAATTAGGTCCTCTCACCATTGATCATATATTTCTATTGATCCCTTCATGTCCAGATAACTTTTTAGGATTAGATTTTTTATGTAAGATCAGGGCAACCTTGCAATATGAACATTCTGGGAAGATATACCTATATTTACCCAAACATTCTCTAAAACACTACCTATTATTATATCTGGAGCAATTGGAAGAAGAACCTGAGAAAATAAAAATTTTAACATCTATATATGAAATACCAAAAGATATTCTACAAGGGGTGTTTGCTAAACATCAGAATGATGTGGGTAGAATAAGATCAGTTACATCAGTAAAGACAGAAGTCAGGGATTGTGTTCCTCCTAAGATACCTCAGTACAAATTAAGCAGAGAAGCCAAAGAAGGCATAACATCGATTATAAACAGCTTGTTGGAACAACGCATTTTAAGACCTACAGTGTCTGAGTTTAATAGTCCAATCCTGGCTATTAAGAACAAAATTAATGAATATGGAAAACAATCCTGGAGATTTGTGATGGATCTTAGGGTCTTAGTGAACAACTTTATAAAAAAGACATACACTGTAACACCTTCACCAAATGAGATAATCACACAGATACCTCCTGATGCCCGGTGGTACACAGTGTTGGACTTAAGCAATGCATATTTTACTATACAATTGCACCCTGACTCTCAGAACATTTTTGCTTTGTAATGGGGACAAAATCAACTCTGTTACATGAGATTAGTGTAAGGATGTTGTGAATTAGCTTCTATATTTTGTCAACTTCTACAAAGAGATCTAGCTAACATAACTTTCAAACAGAAAGATAGTACATTATGTAGATGACTTATGTGAGCATCACCTGACCCAAAAACATGTTTGGAAGATTCAAAGAAGTTATTAATAGAGCTTTATAAGAGAGGACATAAAGTTTCTAAAAAGAAAATCCAGTGGGTTCTCCCAAAAGTCAACAATCTTGGATATGTCCTGGAGGGGGGGGGCACCAGGAAAATCTCAAGTAAAAGGATAATAGATATACTGAAGCTAGGCATCCCTAGGGCCAAGAAAAAACTTAGGGCATTTCTAGGGGTGGATGGTTTCTCAAGTCAGTACATAGTAGGGTATTCTCATATTTCCAAGTGTTTAACTGACTTGAAAAAGAAAGAAGTTAAAGAACCTTTGCAATTAAACAAGGAACACTTGCACGCTTTGTCACAGTTGAAAGAATCCATTTTGACAACTCTGGCTTTGGGAATACCAGACTATAAAAAGGAGTTCCACTTATATGTCCATGAAGCTAAGGGCATTGCTTCTGGAATGTTAGCACAATATTTTGGCTGAATTTAAGGGCTATAGCATTTTACAGTTATATCCTCAATCCTGTTGCACAAGGAATGGTGCATTGCCTGAGAACTATTGTGGCAACTGCTCTCATGGTGAATACAGCATATGATATTGTACTGGGATGCAAGTTACATGTATATTCTGCACATCAAATAGAAAAACTGCTACGATTGCAGAATATGCATTCTTTTACAGATGCAAGACTATCTCAGTATGAAATCATTTTGCTAGGGAATGAAAACATCACCTTTCATAGTTTGTGCACCATTAAACCCAACTACTGTGATTCCAGATTTGCCTTTAGGTGTAAAGCCACTGCATGACTGCAACCAAGTTGTGGAAATGATGTATAAGCCTACCAAATATCTTAAAGACACACCTCTTAGTGATCCTAATATGGAGTGATACACAGAGAGATCCTCATACAGTCACAGAGGATGCAGGGTCACAGGGGCTGCTGTAGTTAACAACGACAAAATGCTTTGGTATGCATCATTACCAAGTCATGTTAGTGCCTAGGGCCAGGGTTGAAAACTCTGCTCAAATCTCTAGAGTTGTCAAAAGGCAAAATAATGAACATTTTCTTAGATTCAGCTTATGTTTTTATGACTATGCATTCATCTGCATTTATTTGGAAAAACAGAGGGTACAGAACATGAGCTGGGAAACCAATAGCATATGGCAAATTAATAGACCATCTTATAAAAGCTGTAGAACTTCCACTGTAATCCAATGCAAGGCACATACTCATGGAAGAGATAGAATATCCCTAGGGAATGAAAGTGCAGATATTACAGCAAAATATGCTGCAAGATTTGCTCCCCATCATGTGCTGAATTTCCCTCTGCTGGACAAGCATAATCTCACTGAAGCTTACCGTGGAGATGAAGTTCAGTCATGAAAAGAGTGACTAGGTGCTAAATTAATTAAAGGCATCTGGGTTGCTCAAGGAGGTAAACCAATTCTCCCTAGAAAATTATATCAACATCTATGCACCGTGACTCATGCAAAAGGACATTATGAGGTGCAGGGTATTCTGGATACAGTACAGTGTTTTTGGATGGCACCTGGAATAACAATAAATGCCATTAGAACTTGTCAGGCATGTGAAACATGTAGAAAACAAAATCAAGGAAACTTTAAAAACACAACTTTGGGAGGCAGACCTCTCAGCTACATGCCTTTTCAATGTATCCTATATTATATATATATATATATATCCTATATGTAGACTATATTAACATGTCCAAAGCCAAGGGATACAAGTATGCATTGGTTATTGTGGATAGACTGACAAGATGAGTTGAAGTATATCCAGCCAAGAAAAATGATACAGCCACAGTAGTAAGATTTCTACTTAAAGAAATTATCCCTAGACATGGCATTCCTAATACCATAGACTCGGACGGGGGGGGGGGGGAAGGTCTCATTTCACTTTCCAAATTCTGCAAGAAATATACAAGAACTTAGGTATCAAATGCAATTATCACAATGTCTATAGACCCCAAAGGTCAGGCCAAGTGGAAAGAATGAACAAAGAATTAAAAACACAAATAGGGAAACTCTGTTTAGAAACCTACTTGAAATGGACAGATGTTATACCTCTTGCTTTGTTTTACATAAGAACAAGACCCAGAACTGATTTACATGTATTGACATTTGAAATGCTGTATGGTCAACCAGTTTGGCATGGTAGGACAGTAAAGCCATCATATCTTTCCATGTTAAGAGGAGAATGTGTTCTTCATGAGTATTTAAGGAAAACACAGAATAGGCTGGACAAAAACTAAGAAAGCTAGGATTACTAGTGCAAAGAATACCATTAGATTTTTCATTGAATAAGATAAAACCAGGAGACAAAGTATATGTCAAGAATTTTAATAATCTCCTACAGAACCAAAATGGATAGGTCCTGTAACTGTCATGATGATAACACCGACATCTGTAAAGGTTGAAAACAAGGATCTATGGTTTCACACTTTACATGTAAAACTACATTATACCCATAACATTACTAGCAATGAAGAAGAATAAAATAGCAGCAACAGCAAGAATAGCCCTAGCAATATTTAACAACAGTCCCTATAAATGGAAAGCTATGAAAGAAAAAACATAAAGAACGCACATGAAAGCATTTCATATGTTAATATGGAGGAAACACATGATAGTGCAAATTAAAACAGAAACAAGCACTGCAAAAAGCAAAAAATGTAATAGCTCCAGACAGACAGAAATATATACACATTAGAAATAGTTCCAATGAAAAGTGTCTCTGCCAAACTATCAACAATTACAGCAACAATGGAAATGTATCAAAGTTACTTGACTAGGAAAACATGACTATATGAAATACATTATATCATCACCCACAAGCTAATAGCAGAATTCTATCTCAAAAAAAAATTAAAAGTCAAGAAAATCTCTTAACATGAACATCTTAGAGAAACAACTATGCAAATAAAAACCTCTTGTGAAAATCAAACATAAAGTTATATAAGATATCATAGTTAAATTCATAACACTCATCCTGAAAATTTATACAGTATAACATATTACATATACCCACACATGAAGATTATCATATATAATATCATACTTCCACACATGAAGAACCAACTCATGAGCACTGACAAACACACATGAAGAACTTAAGCCTTACTTACATGCACAAGGAAACAATTCAATCTTACATACACACACATGAAAAACGTACATGCATGCATGTTCCTGTATGTTAAAGAACACAGTACTTCAATCAAGGTGAGACAACAGTCAAAACGTGTATCCAGAACAGGGGAAAAACCCAAGACACATATGTCTACAGTCAACACTAAAGACATGGAAAGACTTTGAAATTTTGAACTGATGGTCATGAGGTCATGCAAGAATGCAACATACATATTAACTTCACATGTAGGTACATACATACATATGCAACTACACATAAGCACAACGTGGAAGGGAATCTCATGGATTGGGTAAGTATATAATATATTGCATAACGGTAACATACACAAAATTCATACTGATATACTTAATTTCTGTGGAAAATTCAAACAGAAATGAAATTTTTCTTATCTGCATGACTTTGAGGAGAAATCACATTATATTATACTTGTACATATGTAAAATCTGCATAGATACAGCCTATGTACATATGTAAATACTAATGGAGTAACAGACTAATAATATTAGGGTAATTTATTAATGTTCTAATGACTAACAAAGGGAAATTAAAAAATTTTTTTTCAACTTTCTAGGTGATGTAGGGAAATATATATAGCATTAATTATAGAAGCTGATACCTAATAATCTTAGTAACAATTGTTATTCATAAAACTTTTACTTAGTATAAATTATAGACATTAGGAGATAAGATAGTTACATTGTCAAAATATTGTTTAAATTGTTACATTGTTTGCTATTATGTTCAAAAATCATATTTATGTACTGAATCCCTATTACCTAAACCATTTTCCTACACCCAAAATTTAGCATAGAGTTAGTTAGTCAGAATAGTTAAGACAGACTAAGTTTTTTTTTTTTTAATTTTGGGGGTAGTACAATAGTTTAACATAGTATAGGGTTAAAATTAGACAGGAATTCTTCAAGATAAACTTATGAGGTAAGTAATATT
Source organism: Monodelphis domestica (assembly GCF_027887165.1). Classification (NCBI taxonomy): domain Eukaryota; kingdom Metazoa; phylum Chordata; class Mammalia; order Didelphimorphia; family Didelphidae; genus Monodelphis; species Monodelphis domestica. The sequence continues at coordinate 172,946,604 of NC_077227.1, read as the reverse complement.
AATGCAGAATGCTGGTTGCATTCTGGGCAAATGCAAAATGGAGGGATTGTAAGAGAAGAAGACTCCAGGAAACCTGAAGAAACGAATGCAAGGAATAGAACTGTGGAGAGCCGTCCATCAAGGAAGAATTCCAGGGAAGAATGTGACCTGGGAAAAGTCAGTTAAAAGAGGATAACACAAATGGTTTCTCACTGACTCCTTTTCCTGAGACCACTGGGTTAAGGATCTGAGGATTTTCCTCTGACTTTGATTACTAATTTCCTTCTGGAGATACTGTAATTTTGACTCTGATTATGCTTTAAAGTTGACAAGAACATCCCTCTCAAAGACTATATATTTTCTTACTTATTTAAGAATTATATATATTAGGGAAAGTCCCAAACCCTTTTTTTCCTATTCAAATCCCCCTTACCCTTCCTTCCTTAAATAAACCTCGTGTTTTACAAATTTAAACAGTGAGTTGTCTATCAGATTATCCATTCAACTTGCTCAGTCTGAATCCCAGTTTGACACCAACTGAAGAGACTAACGGGAGGAACGAGCAGGGAGACAGAGGGAAGAGGGAGGTAGAGTCTGATTCCTCATTACCTCATTGGTCTGTAGGCTTGTCTAGCAATCTAACATTATCATAATCCATTAAAGAAACAACCACCTGATACAGGAATGTTTTTCCTGTGAATCCTAGTAGCTTCAAAATGGGTTTATTATATTTGTAACTCTTCAGCTTATTCTATCATTTCACCAGGATAATCTAGATTCTTGGTGACATTTTTGGACCCACGAGGTTTTCATCAATGGTACAGAGGTATTTTGGTTTCTCTCCTACCAAGTTTTGGAATGATGGTAATAATAGACTTTGTTAAAAATATCTTTGCCAAAGTTGAAAGATTGGCTACATCTGTAGAACATGTGACAAATATTAATGTGTTCATAGGTTTTTAAATGTCACACAGCAAGTCATGTGAATCCTAATGATAGTTGGTTTGTTTGCTATTGTCATTAAATGGGCTCTTATAAGTTTGGGGATTTTGGTACTTCTTAGAATCTGCATTGTTGTTGTACTACTGTATTTTAAAAGGCTTTTCCCTGGTGAAAAAAATTATGTACACTCACACTGTGGATCCTGGCCAAGTTAAGAGGAATATAAACTTCATTTTTGAGTGAGCACCTTTTGTATTGTGCCTCTGCTTGGCTAACACATTGTTATATGGAATATGAACTGTGAAACTTTGATGTTCAAAATTTTTTTTCTCTTTATGTTTGTAATATGATATTTGATTTTTTCTTTCTTTTTTTTCTATCCTTGGTGATATGTGAAGTACATGAAATCAGTATTAATATTTTTTCACTTGAAGGATATAGTTGCCAGTATGTTTATGGTATCTATTAGCCCTAGTAACCATGCATACCCAAAAGCTTTAGACTATGGAAACCTGCCATTTATTGATAAATGTTATGGGACTTTTTTTTTAAATGATTATGTCTGATTCCAAGAGAAGGGAACAAAAGAGACACTATACAGAGCCAAGTAGTACAAGGTAAAAAAGGACAAAACACAATCCAGGGAGGGTTGTTGAACTACTATGCGAATACGAAAGGACTTGAACCCAGTGTGAGAATCTATGTTGCAGTGCTTGACATATGTTAAGATGCAGGACTCCATTGTACTACACTCCATGTGCAATATTCTGAGTCAAGTACCTCAGTTTGGCTATTATCCTGGCTCCCCCTATCTCTGAGAGTGAAGGTAAAAACAGAGCAGGGAATGATTTTCCCCCCATTTTCTGCTGAAACTTAGTCTTTTCTCTCTTATAGTTTGGCAATTTTCTGTAGTCCTGGCTGCAAATGGGTAAAGTGCTGTATTGTTGCTATTGTCCTACAGGCTTTTGGGACATAAGTCACTTTAATAGAGCCTTCCTGTGATTCAAGAACCTGTTACAGGTTTATTTTTTACTCAGGATTTTATACACGTAAGATTTTTAAAAAATAATTTCTATACTTATTTTTATGCATAATTTAATTTTTGTTTTCAATTTTTGAATTTTTTTGGGTGGTTTGTTTTTGTTTTGACAATTGTTTCCTATACCTCATAACTCAGTCATGTATCCTGGGGTGATTTTGGTGTTGGTCAACACCCTCCTGAGGGGGGATTGTGTAATTATCCCCCAAATCCATAATTTAAAATTTTTGGAGAAATTTCAAGAAAAGAAACTTGCCAAAACCCTGAATCAAGAAAGTGGATCCTTTTGGAGAAGGTGCTGAAAAGATGCCTGAAGACGCCACACACTGCATCAAAAAATCCAGAATGAATTTTGGAATATAATGAATTAAACTGAAGGGGGTTGAATATACTTATTCTGAATGTAAACTCTTATGCCAAAGGCAACTTCCCCTTAACTGGCATTTTGCCAATGCATCTATCAATCAGTTTTTGTAATTTTCTTCTCATATTTCCTCTCTCATCTCTAACTATTGTAACTTCCTCTTAGAAAAATTCAATATTATATGTACTTTTAGCTAGAAGGTATTTAGAGTTATAAGATAGTTATATTTAAATGATTCATTGGGGAGGCTGGTCTCCCAAAGGATCACAGTGGTATTGTGTCAAAGAAATTCATTCCCTCCCCTTCCTGAGTAGCTTGACTTATCTGTCAAAATTCCTCACATAATTCCTCACAAAATTCCACACAGTTAGGCCAGGTTTTGAGTCCGTGTATGTATTGTTTGTCAATAAAAGGAAGGGGGCAGGTCTTTTCTAGGCTTTTGGCTTGTGGCTTGTGGGTTTGAATGAATGTGGGAATAGAGCAGGCAGTAAGGGAAAAGAGGAAGGGACTAGCAGACTAGGCAACTCGTGGCCAGGTTACTTTAGAGGAATGATGAAATTTAAAACTATGATTGTCTACCCTGTCTAATAAACTTTTATAAAATATATATCTGGTAGAAATATTAATTCAATTCTTACAATATAACTTTGGAGACTTGCTAATGATTTTGATATGTACTGATGGTACAATGTAATTTCATTCATTGTGATAATTGGTAATCAGTTAAAAATAAACATTTTAGCTAAATTTAAGAAGGCACAAAACTTATTGTGGGAGAATTGTTTATTCTCATTAGGACTTTCAATGTATAATGTTTAAGGAATAGAATGTTTAGACTTACCAATATACTTGGTAAATGGAATTTGAGAATCAAATGAATGTAATTAATGGTCAGCTTAATAGCAGAAAGGGGACCTTTACTTTACAGATGTAAGAGTTTAAATTTAGGTTTTATGTGTAATATTTAAAGGAATTGTAGGGATTAAAGAGGTACTGGGGGTAAGGAAGGTTTTGTAACAGGGAATGGAGGAGTTGAAGGGAGAAAAGGAATATGGTTGCTAAAACTTCCTGGCCCGCGAGAAGTTTTAAGGTAGGAAAATAGAAACAGGATAGAAGTTTTGAAGCCCGCGGAGGGCGTGAAAGAGCCGACCTTAGAGATGTGAATAAATGAGTCAGTAATCAATTATTAATATTCGGGAGCCACAGCTTGCTCCAACCACTGGACGTTACTATCTAGGCTATTCCCATCCAATGATCCCAATTTAACACTGCACTGGTCAGAGGATAATACTAGCTCAGTAGGAAAGGAGATTAGAAACTAAAGGAGTAGGATAATGCTAGGTATTAGCATTGGAAAAGAGAGAGAGACAGGAAGGCCTGACTGAAGGGCCAGGCCTCAGGGAAAAGGATAGAGAGGAGAGAGAAAGGGGAGAAGTTGCTCCTTGGCAAACCTGTTGACGTCCTCGAAATGGGGGGAGCTGGCTGCGTCCCTTTCTTTTTATTCTCTTTGATATACAAATGAGATCAATACATATTGATAAGTTACATGACGCCTCAATACATTTAGAGGAGTTACATAGTGTATTGCCATTGGATAATTGCAAATTATGACAAGGTGAAGGTGGGGTTATTATCCTCAGGTGAGTGAGACAAAGGGAAGCAAGGTTTCGTGCCCTAACTTCCACCACGCTGGGAATAGAGTCCGTTGCCATGCACAGAATGGCCATGTGCTCACTCACAATCCTTGTCTTTCCATAATACCTATGGGCTGGACTGCTACAGTTGCCATTGAGGTAAAAGGAGAGTGATACTCCCTGATGAGAGGCCATCTTTGAAAATTGGGTTTCCCCAAAAATGGGCCACCTATGATAGCCTGAGGGGATGTCTTCTATATTGATTGATGTTGAAGATATCCTAGAGTAGGTAAGCATGGACCCCCCTGAGGGACAAGCCTCATCTTGGTTCAATAAGGACCATTTATGGTTGAATGGCTGTCCTTTCAGCTCCTTCTATGTCCCCCTGAAATGACAGTCCTCTTATCTGACTGCAGTTATTTAAATAAAGATGAATTTTAATAACAAGTTTGTATTGGGGAGGTATCAAGGAAGAGGGAATAGGGATTTCCCTAGACTGGGTTTGAGCTGAGGCCAGGCCTTGCAAGGTGGTGGAGGATTTCTTTTATTCCTGTCTATGCTTATCTGTGCTGCCTTTCTTAAGTTCAAAGTCTATAGAAGTAGACAGAAAGAGGAAGAAAAGTTCTGATCTTCAGAGCTGGTTAGGCCTGTCTCTTCAGACTAAAGCCCCTAAACACCAGCCTTACAGTTCAAATTGCTCCCCTTAAATCCGTCTGTTTGATGACATGATCACAGGAATCCAGGTAGAATACTCATTTGGGAAAGATCCAGGAATAGAGATACTTTATCACAAGACAGGGAGATAGAGCTCCTTCCAGTCTGAGGGCCAGGAAAAAGAGTCTAGACCAACTGTCATTCCAAGTTCCCCTCCCTCCACCAAATTTCATTCTTGTCAATATCTTCTCTTTAACATTCCAAATGCTATTTGTTCCTCCTGAGTGGCAGAAAGTCCAAAACTTGCTTCAGGTTTCCTTTCTACATATGTTAAATATGACTTATAAAGTAATATTATGATCTCTGATTTTAAAATATTATAGCTTAAGTAGAAATGACTTTTAGCAGTTTTTATTTACAAAGAGGAGGAAATGGTAAAAGTGTAAATGTAGATAAAGAAACAGATTCCTGAGAAGCCTACCAATCTTTCTCTGGTGAAGTCTGGCTCAGCACTGGCAGGGGCTTCCCCAAGGCTCTGTTCCTGGTAATCCTCAGCTAGAAGTTCCAGTGGTGTCTTCAGCCAGGGTTCCACCAACACAGCCTCCTTCAAAGCCAAACTCAGCCACTCATCCAGCAGGTTGATGCAGGATCCAGGGAAAATGTCTCCTTCAAGGTAAGAAAGGACTCTCTGGAACCAATCTTTCCAAATGCCAGGAAGGGAATTTCTGGAACCAATCTTTCCAAATTCCAGGAAGGGAATGAATGTTAGTCCATGCTGGTCTCTTCTTTTATTCTTCTTTTCCCACATCACTTCCTGTCACTCCTCCTTCTTCACAAAAACCAGTGGAAGTCTTTCAATTTGCCTACCACTGCCCAAGTAGGGGCAGGCAGTAGCCTTTGGAGGTGTGAGCTTACTCTAATTCTGAATTCTCATACCTAATGGTAAGTAGGGGTATTTTAAGTTCTTGATTTGATTAGCTAAAAATAGACAAGGGGAGAGCTAATCCTATTTTCACACAGAGACAAAAATGTACTAGAATATAAAATCTATGATATAAATGTAAAATCCATTTAGAAAAAGTTATCCTGTAATGTGGAGGACTTTTCTGTAGGATCTTAATTTTGGGTTTCAAGTGAGATGTTGTTTTAATGAATGTACTGTCAATATTAGCAACAAATGGAACTATAATGATATGTAAGATAGAGAAAACCCAGAGACTTTGGAATAAAAGCATGGAAGAGCTGCAAGGATTCTCTCAGCAGTGAGGGTTGGGTACAGAAAAGATTTGTAACTTAAAAAGAGAGAAAACTCTGGAAGAGACAGTTGACTCTGCTCTCTTGATTGAGACTTGCTGAGGACAGAGTTCATTCTCTGACTGTATCCCAATCCCAGAAACCTTCCTCTCCCTGAATCCTGATCCCAATCCTCTCAAAAGAACAAGTGGACAAAGACCTGAAGAAGGAAGTACTCTACAAGAAGACTTGTTAAAATCTCCCTTCACCCTGAACTTGAGGACACCTGCTGTGCCAGTCAAGAAGCTAGGGTTAATTACTCTGAATCCCTCAGGGGCTCACACCACCACATCTGAGTTACCTAACTTTGGGGGGGGGAAGGGTATTATCTAGATAGGGACCCCTTTTTCCCTCTTTCCCTCCTGACCCCCAATCTACCCTCCATTCAACTTTATCCCTTATCCTTGTCTCTCCTGAAATAAACCTGTTGTTAGGACCCAGAACTGACTCAAACTTCACTGAAAGGTAGCCTAGCTGAAGGGAGAGGAAAGTGATCTATCTCTCCCCTGTAAGAAAGAAACCTGTTACTTAGGAGAACCTGGCTGTTGAGAGTGAAAAGGCAGCCATAGTGAGGGGGACTTAGTCAGAGAGGGCTGAAGGGGGAAAAGACAAACTCATCCTCCTTCTCCATTTTGGCTTAACCTCAACAACACCTCCTCTTCTTCCTTTGTCCTTGCCTTGAGGAAGAGAAGACTCCATTCTCTCTCTCCTCTCCCCATCCCTTTATTGCAGATATTAAGGAAGAATTTGGATCATTACAAAAATGGAATTTTTCTAAATGAAATGGTTTTCTAAACAGCATTTTTTATTAGGATAAATGAATTGCTATGAAAGAATGTGCAGTGTATAAGCAGGAATTCATGGTCTAAAGATTAACATGCATTTAAATACAATTTGTTAGAATGTAATTATGCGTAAAAATAAAATATGCATGCGGTTGTACTTTAAAGAAAATTTATTTTTCAGTTGAATTGGATAAGGCTAAAAGTACAAAGGTGATATGCAAATGGTGCACATGAATAATGCAATTGATGAGAAAAATTTGACCAGTCCAGAAATCAAATAGTACTTGGAACAAGATTATTGATTATATGCAATTAAGTATAGTTACCTCTCCTCTGTTGTTATAAAGGTAAAGAAGAAAAGTCAGATGTGATAAGAGAAATAGAAAAGTTGATACGGAGTAGAAAAACTAGTACAAAACAGACTCAGCAAATGTTACATCAGAACATTATTGGTGGGATATAATCATTTATGTAGAAATATTTTGAGGTATCCATTTGATAGTTCTGAAGTTTTAAATCAATATCCATAGAAAATAATTTAATATCAAGATGAAAACATGACTAGGATATGAGACCAAGATAAATCACAAGCAAGACACCTTTTAGATAATATTGCTAAAGACTTAGAACTTCCTACAACTTATTAACTCCTTCTTCACAGTGAATGGAAATTTAAAAACCAAGATGTTAGTTAGCAGCTTCATTAAATTTTTATCCAGTATATAAGATAATATTGTAACCAAAACCAAAAATAAACAAATATTTAAAAAATAGTATACATATAAAAGAGAAATTTTAAAATAAAAAATAGCAATTTAATAAACCATTTAGATACCTATATGGAAATGTCAGAAATGAAAGATTATAAATTTATGGGAAAATATAGAATGCATCTTTATACCAAATGTAAATTGTACAGTAAGCATTTCCAATTTTTAAACAAGCAAAGCAGATTCATAAACTATTTCAACAATGACTTTAGACCACCAAGCCTGATTAATTTCCAATTAGCATGTCACTGGTATAGATAACTACTTAAAAAAGAAATAAAATCTAAATTTTAGACTAAGGGTTTGGATTTTTGACTATATTGTGATATATTGAATATTACCAAAACATGTACTTTGTTTAAGCATGATTCTGCTAAAACTGAAAATGTGTGTTTAAATGTAAACAAAGGTTTAGAAGCAATTTGTTAGGATCTGATCATGTTTACTTGCAATGATAAAGGATTTGTACTGTAAACTAAAAGTTTGAGGTAAATTGGTTATAGCAATGTACAAAAGATATGTTATATATAAAAATGTTGGTTCTCTTTCAAGTCACTAACAAAGGCAGAAAAGTAATTCTTTACAAAGTAAACACTTAGAAACTAGGCAAATAGATTTGTGGTAAGGTAGAATTTAAAAAGCAGATATTTTCTTTGCAAATTTGTAAGGTAGTGAGAAAACAGAGGAATAGATGGTAAAACAAATGGTTGTTTGGATTATGGAAATTTTAAGAACAAAACTGGGTTATTAAAAGTAGTCCTCTCTAAACTGCAATAGGTAAGACTTATGCAAGGCAAAAAAGGCTTTTAAAATCTCATTTGAGGCTGTTGTAAGCCTGACATCCAACTATGTCTATAGAAGGTGCTCAGAGGAAAGCCCTTAAGAAAATTCAGGGGAGGAAACTGAGATAGGACCCTCCTAATTTATGTAAGACTAATGGTCCATGCATAGAAGTTATGACATTAATCTGTAACAATTTTGGCTTGTATGCTTAAGCCAAGTGCAGTCCTTTTGAGACAGGACATGTTTTTTTTTCCTCCTCCACTATTTCTCCTTGTGACAAATCCCAATTTTCAGTTCAAACAGCAAATTCTAAGAAGATTGAAAGTTCTAACTTCCATTTCTCAAAGAAAGTAAATTAGTAATTAAAGGATAGAGTTTAGTGACCCACCCAAGCTCCCCTTTTTAAACTGTTATATGCTGGGGTTTGCAACTCAAATTTGTAAAAATTAAATTAGTGTCTAGTAATAAAAACATTATATTTTATGAGGTTTATTAAAGATTATTAGAAATCAAGGATACAAAATAGTAAATGTGTCAGGGCTGATTAGCCCATTTACAGCCTACTTCCTACATGTTCCAATCTCTGAGAAGAGAAGAGAGAATCAGAAGTAGGTGTTACAGCCAGTTTAAATACAAATTGTGATCTCGACCAGGTGGGGACTCAAGTGAGATTATATGGAATTCTGGGAAGTACCACGGACTTCTGGGGATTGAAGTCTGGGGTTCAAATCTCCATTTTACATTACCCCCCTGAGGCCCGAGGAAGACTAGTCTCTCCGTTGGGGCTTGTAAACACACCAACTTTGAAATTACAATAATTTGAGGATAAGAGGAAAAGAGAACAAAACCAATAATTGCTAGGCACATTGACAAAAAGCCAGTTAGGGGCAGTCCCCTTTGGCATAAGAGTATACATACAAATTAAATGTTCAATCAACCACACCCAAAGTTCATTCTTGATCTTTCTCATTCAGCTTGTTGTCTGTGGAGGCATCTTCATGGTGTCTTCTCTAAACAATTCAGTTTCTGGATTTGGAGAGGTATCATGTTTCTTAACCTAAAATTTCTTTCTCAAGAAATTTAAACTTTGCAATTTAAAATAATAATAATTACACATTCCCCCCCCCCCCTCCAAAGAGGGTGATTGAAAAAGCACAGGGATCACTTAGGGATGCTTGGCTGAGTTATGAGGTATATGAATCAATTTGTAAGAGAAATCAAAAACATAAAAAAAATCCAAATTAAAAAATAATTTCTGGATAAAACATAGACTATCAATATCTTATGTTTAAAAATTCTAAGTAAAGGAAAAATAAATCTATAACAGGTCCTTGAATCAGGGACCAATTAAAATGATATAAGCATTTACCCAATCAGTAGCCAGGACTACAGAAAGTTGCCACATTATGAAAGACAGAAAAAGGGACTAGATTATAGGAGCCAGGTTGGAGCTAAATTTGAGATACTTGTCTGTAAGTATTTTCAAGATGAGTGTGGATACAAGGAAGTCCTACGTCTTAATGTGTGTTAAGCGTCGCAAACTTGAGTCCACATTAGTATTTCCTGTGTGCTCTTTTTGGCACTATTCAGGTTTAGCTTTGTGCTTCTTTGGCCCTGTGCAATGGTTCTTTTGTATATCTTGTCCTGGAATCAGACAGAATTGTTAAGCAAAGTCCCATAATTTTTTTTTATCAATAAATGGCATCATTTTTTATAGTCTCAAGCTTTTTTTTTTTGGTCATGCATTGACATTATAGCAAATGTATTTTAAACTTATATTACTGCAAAATCAAAAAAGTTAAAGAAAAATCTTAATACTGGTAACATGTGCTTCAAATATAAAAAGAAGAGAAAAAAATAAAAGACCAAAATATTATATTGCACATGCAAGAAAATATAATAATAAAAGAGTTTTAAAAATAAAAATATAGCTTATAATCATTGACACACTGTGTCAGCTAAGAAAAATATAGAATAGAATGCTTTCTCACCAAAAATGAGATCCATTTCCTCTTCATACCTGGCCATGATCCACTGTGAGTACAAGCAAATGAATTTCACAAGGTAACAGTTTTTTAAAATAAAGAACAGTAGTAAAAATATGCAGATATCAATATCTCCAAAATACTCAATAGCTCAATTAATCACAATAGCAAAAAACATACTATCGTTTTTTACATGAGTCTGCTGCATGACATTTAAAGAAAATGGATACTTTTCACAAGTTTTACAGACAAAGCAAATCTTTCAACCTTGGCAAACATTTTTAAACAAAGTAAAACTTATTTTGTTTTAGATCATAATCAAGAAATCTAGATATCATTAAAAATGTGTCAGAGGAGTCTAGGAAAAACTCAAACCTCTGTACTGTTGATGTTGGGTAAAGTGAGCTGAAGAGTTATAAATGAGACATGCTCCTCTTTTGGGAGTCATCCAGAGGGGTCCAATGCCCTGGGATTAACTTCCCAGCTCCTTTGGTATGAGACTGTGATGTCCCATCTATTCACATTTTTATAAATGTGGTAGGTGGGGATTATAATTGCATTTCACTCTAGCTACTAAAATGGTCCTTACCTCCTGTTAGGGGCAGGCAAAATGACCATAATTGTTGGAAAAAATATAAAAATCATGTCTAAAAGACCCCTTAAAATCAATTTGAGATATTTAGCTAAAACTTATTAAATTTTCCAAAGGATGTTATACAATTGTAACCAGTTTTTATGAAGTCTATCCATCCTTTAGGTGACAATTTAAAAATTCAGAAATTGAAAAAGCTGTTTTTATATGGATTTATTCAATAATATTTGTTCAATGTGGTTATAGGGGAAAAGCAACAGAATATAACAGTAGTTAAAACCCAGTACATTAAAACAATTCAGTGTAACAGAATAGTATTGAATGCATTAATATATGAACTTAAAATCAACAAAATTAAATCTTAAACAAAAGTCAGTAAAATGCAATAAAATACAGAGATTTTTTATAAAACACTGGAGTCTGAAAAGCCTCTCAGTGGATTGAGAGCCAGGCCTAGAGATGGGAGGTCCTAGGTTTAAATCTTGCCTCAGACACTTCCCAGCTGTGTGACCTTGGGCAAGTCACTTGACCCCCATTGCCTAGCCCTTACCACTCTTCTGCCTTGGAGCCAATACACAGAATTGACTCCAAGATGGAAGGTAAGGGTTTAAAAAAAATAACCTCCAGTCTCTTTAACTTTCCTTGGTTTTTATCCATTTAGATGCTTATTGTCAGCAGGCAGAAGATTGGTAAGGGGTAGGCAATGAGGTTCAAATGACTTGCCCAAGGTCACACAGTCAGGAAGTGTCTAAGCCCAGATTCTAACCCAGGACTTCCCATCTCTAGGCCTGGCTCTTAATTCACTGAGCCATTGAGCTGCTCCCTCATAGTGAGGGTGGGTTTTTGGAATCTCAAATTGGGCCAAAGAATGGCAGGGAGCTGAATTTATCTCCTGAATCTCAGGTGAGATAAATAAAAGGCCCAATGCACTCAAAAGATATCCTTTTAAATAAGCCATGCTTGTAACTTCCTGTTTGGAAAAGTCTTTTCCTTCTCCTCATTGTCCCCTCCATGTTCCCCTGCCACCATGTGTAAACTAATTGTAGCCTAAGGAAAAATCACTGCCATTTTTACCAGTTGGTTTGTGATAATCTGGGGCCAGGGTCAGAGCCTGGAGATCAGCTGGGGCTGGGTTTGGAGGCTGGGGCAGGAGAGCAATCTGGGTCAAGTAGTTCTGGAGAGGTAGTCGGGGATAGTAGGAAGCAGGAGGAGGAAGCAGGAGTGAGCTGATCAAGAGGCTTTTCTGAAAATTCTTGGAGAAATGTGGCTTAAAAAAAATCTAGGCAGTAGCTATTAAAATCTGAACTTAGTCACAGTAGAGAAAAGATTTAGGAAAGTTAAGAAGATTGAAGGTATTTCATCACAACCGACATGGTCAGCCAAACTCTAAAAATTAAATTAGTTTCTAGTAATAAAAATATTATATTTTATCATGTTTATTAAAGATTATTAGAAATCAAGGATACAAAATAATAAACCATGTGTCTATGCTGATTAGCTCATTCACAGCCTACTTCCTACATGTTGCAATTTCTGAGTAGAGGAAGAGAGAGGCCAAAGTAGGCGTTACAGCCAGTTTAAATACCAATAGTGATTTTGTCCAGGTGGGGACTCAAGTAAAATTATAGGGAATTCTGGGAAGTACCAAGGACTTCTGGAGATTGAAATCTGGGGTTCAAATCTCCATTTTACAAGTCTTCCTAGCTAGAAAAGTCATAAAATTAGCACCAAGAAAATTAGCACCAGCCAAGAGTAAAAAGTTTGTTATTTATGTTTTGCAACTAAGAGAAACTAATTAAGCATTTTCCTCTTCTCTCTATAGGAACACTTGGGAATTGAATCCATGATTAATCAAAACAATGTTAGTGGAAATTTAACTCTCAGCAAAATTATTAGTCCTTTTCCTGTCATTTTTTATGGTACCTTTTAGCAAATTGTATTTTCCTGATTATTCCTTTTAATTAGGTCCATTTTTGCTATTCCTTTGACTGAGATCATGATTGTTACTCCTCCCTTTTTTTTAGTTCAGATGAAACATTAGATTCTGCTCTAGCCCTTTATTTTAACTTTGTGTTTTAAATTTTTTTTATTTCAAATGTCTCTTGTAAACAGCATATTTTTGAATTCTAGTTTCTAATCTATTCTGCTCTTTGCTTTCCTTTTATGGATGAATTTATCCAATTTCTTTTCAGAGTAATGGCTACTAACCCCCCCCCCCCATTTGAATTAGTTTATTTAGTCAATTAAAAACATTATTCCTTGGTTACAATAATCACATTATTTCCCTCCCTCCCTTCCCCCCACCCTTCCCACAGCCAACACGCAATTCCATTGGGTATTACTTGTGTCCTTGATCAGAACCTATTTCCATGTTGTTGTTTGCACTAGGATTTTCATTTAGAGTCTACATCCCCAACAATATCCCTTCGACTCATGTATTCAAGAAGTTGTGTTTCTTTGGTGTTTTTACTCCCAGTGTTTCCTCTGAATGTGGATAGTGTTTTTTTTTTTTGGTAGATTACTCCAAGTTGTTCAGGATCACTGCATTGCCACTAATGGAGAAGTCCATTACATTAGATTGTACCACAGTATATCAATCTCTGTGTACAATGTTTTCCTGGTTCTGCTCCTCTCACTCTGCATCAATTCCTGGAGGTTGTTCCAGTCCCCATGGAATTCCTCCACTTTATTATTCCTTTGAGAGCAATAGTATTCCATCACCAATATATACCACAATTTGTTCAGCCATTCCCCAATGGAAGGGCATCCCCTCATTTTCCAAATTTTTGCCACCACAAAGAGCGCAGCTATAAATATTTTTGTATATGTATTTTTCCTTATTATCTCTTTGGGGTAAAAACCCAGCAGTGCTATGGCTGGATCAATGGGCAAAGAGTCTTTTATTGTCCTTTGGGAATAGTTCCAAATTGCCCTCCAGAATGGTCGGATCAATTCACAACTCCACCAGCAATGAATTAATGTCCCAACTTTGCCACATCCCCTCCAGCATTCATTACTTTACTTTGCTGTCATGTTATCCAATCTGTTAGGTATGAGGTGATACCTCAGAGTTGTTTTGATTTGTATCTCTCTGATTATAAGATATTTAGAATACTTTTTCATGTGCTTATTAATAATTTTGATTTCTTTAACTGAAAACTACCTGTTCAAGTCCCTTGCCCATTTATCAATTGGAGAATGGCTTGATTTTTTTGTACAATTGGTTTAGCTTTTTATAAATTTGAGTAATTAGACCTTTGTCAGAGGTTTTTTTAATGAAGATTGTTTCCCAATTTGTTGCTTCCCTTCTAAATTTGGATGTATTAGTTTTGTTTGTACAAAACCTTTTTAATTTGATGTAATTATTGATTTTTCATTTTGTGATTTTTTCCCATCTTTTGTTTGGTTTTAAAGTCTTTCCTTTCCCAAAGATCTGACAAGTATACTATTCTATATTCTGCTTTCTCCTCTCCTCTCCTCTCCTCTCCTCTCCTCTCCTCTCCTCTCCTCTCCTCTCCTCTCCTCTCCTCTCCTCCCCTCTCCTCTCCTCTCCTCTCCTCTCCTCTCCTCTCCTCTCCTCTCCTCTCCTCTCCTCTTCTCTTATTTCCTTTTCTTTTTTTCAATAAAGTAATTCCATTTCATATTTTTAAAAAACAACCTCTTACCTTTTTCTTAAATTTGGTACTAAATGTCAGCTCCAAAGCAGAAGAGCAGTAAGGGCTAGGCAATTGGGATTAAATGACTTGCCTAGGGGTGACACAACACTGTGCTAAATTGTTTTTGTTGTTGTTTAATTTACATTTTATTTTGTTTAAATTCAACTCCTTGTGATCCATTTTGGAGTTTTCTTGGCAAAGATACTGCATTGGTTTGCAATTTCCTTTTCTAATTTATTTTATAGATAAGGAACAAGGACAAATAGGGTTAAGAGACTTATCCAGGGCACACAGCTAGTAAGTGTCTGAGACCAGATTTGAACTGAATCTTCCTGACTCAAGACCCCACATTCTATGTATTGAACCATTTATTTGCCTATTGTGTCAAGTCCTGGGGATCTATACAAACAAAAAAAAGGTAATTAATTCTTGACCTGAGGGAAATTACTTTTTAATAGGGGAAGACAAGATAAAAGGTAGTGGTGGCTGGAAAGAGGAATTTTTTTCTTTTGTTTTGGAATGTTAGAGGGATATGGAGTAGAGAATATAAGGGAGAAGACTGACAAACTCTTTCCAGGAGCAGCTGAGTATTGAGTTTGATTATAGTCCTAGGTTGGAATGGCAGTAGAGTAGAGGGAGAAAGGATTGTGCAGAAGATATATAAAAGGCATCAAGGCAACTGCTGAAATATCTTATAGTAAACACAGAAAAATTTTATTTATATAATAATACACAAAGGAGAGTCAAGAAAAGTCTATGCCATTGAGGATAGTTGGAAGGTAGTTGGAGTCTATACTTGGAATCTATACAATACCCATGATTCATAGCACAATGAAATGACTGGTCAGGTTTCCTCCTGCAATCCTGTTTCTACGCTTGGTTGCTCCTTATATCTGGGCTCCCAAGTTGTTCTGATCATTCTGTTTGGGTATTCTGCTATTCTGTTTTTATACTATAGATTATTCTTACTCATCTGGCAGTGGCTCCTTCCCATGGCCATAAAATATTAGTACTAGACTCCATTCACTTTCATATGATACTGGGTATTTCTATCTAGTTTTGAAAACCTGCATATGTGTTCTTTTCTCTGGCCTGAATAATCTTTCTTAGATGGGAACAATTCCTTCCCTTATGTGAATGTCTTAGGAAGAAAATATCTATGAAAAGTGAGGGCTTACCTAATTCTTTTTTTGGTGTATTCTTTCTACATTACCTAAAATGCTGACAGTACTTCTAACTCATATGCCTACTTTCTCATTTATATGAATTGTGATCATAAGTTAAATATATCTCAAAGACAGTCTGAATGAAAATGTAAGAACACAGAGGACTTTGAAAATTTCTTACATAGTGATCACATATTCATAGAGATATAATTGACTGTAAGGCATAAAAAGTAAATGTATGGTGCTAAAAGTGTTTTCAACTAGGCTTGATATGTCC
Source organism: Monodelphis domestica (assembly GCF_027887165.1). NCBI lineage: Eukaryota > Metazoa > Chordata > Mammalia > Didelphimorphia > Didelphidae > Monodelphis > Monodelphis domestica. The sequence goes on along the minus strand of NC_077227.1, from coordinate 172,930,685 downwards.
ACTATGGATCCCTACTGGATAGTGAAATCCTACTGAGAATTGTGCTGATTGTGTCATGACTCTGAATACTACAGATTCATGGACATATGTATATGTATTTTATACTATTATGCAGTTCAAAGAATAGCTCATTTATTTAGCCTACTGATATATATCTAAATATTTTAGACAAGTGCTAAAGATAGACATTTAGGGAGAATAAAGGAGAAAAAAAGATTGAACTAAGTTTTTTTGAGTATGTTTACATTTTGGTTTATTTCCTTTAAGAAATTTCATAATAAAGTATACATATGCATGCAATAGCTTCAAAGTGAATATTTTATATATTTAATATTTTAAATTAATATTTTATTAATACCTTTTATTTTTACATCATGGACATTTCTGAAAATCCAATTTACAACCCAATTCAATAAGTATTCTTATTGCTATGAAAAAAGATTAAGGGTACATAACCTATTAACATAGTAAACATATAACATTTGACAATCCAAGAAACAGAAAAAAGAGCATTTCTTCTTTTTTCTCCAAAACCAAGTTCATCTCTGTTTTATTGCTTTTTTTTTAGTTTATGTTATTATAACTGCTTCACTATGAATTTCAGCTTGCTGAAACCTTGCAAAGTGAACTCATTCATAATTCAGAAGAAATGCAGTCAACAAGTTTATTTTATAGATTGTGTATGAAAGATACACAGGATGATACGGATAAGGACTGAATAGAATTAGTGGACATTAAAGGTCCTCTGTATCATTTCTAGATTGACTGTGCACATTGGTGAAATCACTAATCCATTAGAGTAAAAAAGAAATAAGCTTCTTGATAGCAGGGACCATTTTGTTTGAAATTTTATGTTCCCACTATGTAATAGTGTGGAGAAAATATTGCACATAAAGGGTTTGAAGTGTTGGAGTGAGGATTTATGGACAACAAAGGCAGTTGAGGGGAAAGGGGAGACTTGGAGAGTGACAGTTGCTCTCGAAGGAAGTCTTTCCTGGACCACAAACTGGAAGGAGTTCTCCCTGCCTCTTGGAATTAGAAACCATCCCCATTCCTGGATTTTCCCCAACTATTTGCTTTCCCTGGATTCCTGGGGATTGCTTATCAAACAAAAGGATTTCAGGGGAGCGGCTTGAACTGTAAGGCCAGTTTTTAGGGGCATTAGCCAGAAGAGACAGGTCCAACCAGCTCTGAAGCGAATTGTGTAGAAGGGTGCAGATAGGAGAGGGATAATGATGATGGGAGTGCTGATTATAGAGGTAAGCTATAGCATGGTAAATATTGGAGGCACCAGATCAGATGGCTCTTGGAAATCTTGTAAGGGATTATGGCAGGCAACAGGGAAACCTGCTTGATTCCACAAGTAAGAAGAAGGGAACAGATAGAGCTATTTCCTTGAATGTGGTTTTGATCTCCTTTAACTCTGCTCTAGGAATCTGAGTAGAACTCAGCAGACAGAAGCTTAATCCAGCATGCCAAGACCTAAACAGATCAACTCACCTTCTGAAGTATAACCTTCAGTTGTAGTAGGAGACTGTGCTTTTCTTAATCATTTATCTCTCTATCTCCTCTAGTGTTTTTCTCCTGACAAGCATGTAATCAATGTTTGTTGAATTGAATTATACACTACTAGAATATTGAATCACATGTCAAATTTATATATTTGGCTATTCTGAAGATATCCGAATGAGTTTTCTCAGGGCAGCTTTCATCTCCTTATTTCGGAGGCTATAAATCAGGGGGTTTAAAAATGGTGTCACAACTGTATAGAACAAGGTTATTATCTTCTGTGCTTCTCCTGAGTTCTCAGATGTTGGGCTTACATACATGATCATCAGACTCCCAAAGAAGAGGCAGACCACAGCCAGATGAGATCCACATGTGGAGAAGGCTTTTCGTCTACCAGCTGCTGAGGGAACTCGCAGCACAGCTCTTAGTAACAGGATATATGATCCAAGGAGGTAAATTGCAGTAAGAATGATGATGAGGGAGTTTATGATATAAAACAGAATTTCAGTGGTAGGAGCAGGGGCACATGATAGAGCCATGAGTGGATCTAGGTCACAAATAAAGTGATCAATGATGTTGGGACCACAGAATGTCAACTGGGAGAGTTGCACAGTAGTTAGAGAATAGCTTAGGAAACCAAGCACCCAGCACACAGATATCAAAGTGTAACAGCGCTGTAAGGTCATTTTGATTGGGTAGTGCAATGGGTGGCAGATGGCAAGATAACGATCATAAGCCATGATGCATAAGAAGTAGACTTCAGTTGCAGCAAGAGAGGTGAAGAAATAGAATTGGAGGAAGCAACCAGCAAAGGAGATGGCTTTGGTCTCTGAGAGGAAGTTTTCCAACATGCTGGGAACAGTGGAGGTGATATACCAGATCTCTAGGAAGGCAAAATTCCCCAGTAGGAAGTACATGGGAGTGTGGAGTCTTTGGTCCCACTTCACTGCACAGATGATGGCCCCATTTCCTATCATGGTCAGGATATAGACTATCAAAAATAAAGAAAAGAGTAAGATTTGTATCTCCCAGTCCCCAGGGAAGCCTAGGAGGACAAATTCAGTCACAGTGTGCGCTTCTGACTTGTTCATTGGTTCCTGAGCTGTGGAAAAGACAAAAGACAGAATTATATAAATTATCTTGTATCTTGGGCAATTCTAGAACAGAATTTTAATGAGGCCATTGGAGAGTTTGTAGGATAAACAATAAACAAAGCTCATATGGAAACCAGTTTGTAAAAATCTTTTCTTCCTCCCACCTCTCTAATTTTTGACCTTTCTTGAGCCACTCCTCATACTTCAAGGTATCATTATTTCTTGCTTACCTGGCTACAAAATGCTCGAATCCCTGTAGGGAAGAGACCATAAGATTTTCCTTCCATTTGTTTATTAAGATTGTGTCCATCCCTTAGTTGGTTAAGGAGGAATTTCTATTTAAGAGCAATTTTAATAGGTATAGGATACAGTGATAGTTGGGGAAATGAACAATTTAATTTTCAAAGCTTCTGCCAGGTTAGTTGTGATTCTCTTCCTAGTATGAAATATTTACTCATTTTCCTTAGTCATGTCAGCACATAATACCACATAATCTTGTCATTTTATGAAATATCAACTTTATTAATCTTAATTTATTAATAAAATCAAAATATTTTATTCTGAAACATTTATTCTTATCTAAATGAAATATCTTTCAACTAGCCATGCCAAGAAAACAATGTTCTATTCCAAAGGCACTGATTTCATTCTTATTTAGGGCATAAATTTTATTAAAGTTAGGAAGGAATCCTCACAGAAACAGATTTTGTTGACTATCAGACTAAGTTCAGGAGCTTTGTTTTTTGAATTCTTAATTAAAAGAAATTTTCCTTTAACTTACCTTTGACCAAGTTGAAAAACACCATGGAATATCTTTGAAGAATTTGTGTTCCTTTGTTAATCAAAAGAATTCTTTGTTTTCATGGACTAAATGAAGTGGTGTGACCTTTTTGTTACACCCTGGACCTGACCTTAGTTTTCTAGGAAGACAGATCATCATTAAGGGTACATTCCTTCTCATGTAAAGAGACATTCAAGGAAGAGCTTTTAGAGTGTCTGGGAAAATGGGGTAGTGGTGGCAGGCAACATTTGAACCTCATTCCCATGAGATCTGGTTCAAAGAAGCAATATATCAATTATGGTGAACTTTTTAGAGACCAATTTCCCAACCCTCATGGCACATGTGAGCCCTTCCTGGCTACTCCAGACAGGATAGGGGGGAAGTACTCGAATTAGAGTGCTTGGTGGAGAGGTTGAAGAGAGGAATGTCCTCAGGCATGTGGAGAGGGAAAGGGGAACATCCTTCTTTGTCCCACATGTGGAATAGGTTCAACAGTATAGCAATACACATTTATACTTAGTTGGATTTAGAAATCTATTTTACTGTTCAGGGAAGTAGAAAGGGAAAGGAATAAGATGCAGAAGTTACAATTACGAAGATAGATTAAAGAGACAGAAGTCAGAAGCAAAACAGATTTTTTTAGAAGGGAGCAGGGTAAAGAGAACAGGATGGAGGGAAATAAAGAATTAGTAGTCATAAATGTGAATATGAATAGAATGAAATCACCCACAAAATGAAAGAATATAGTAGGATGAATTAGAAATCAGAATCTATCAATATATTGTTTATAAAAGATGTCCTAGAAAGGGGCTGGAACAGAATCTATTATGCTTCGATTGAAATAAAAAGGCAGTGGTAGCAGTCAGTGCAGGATAAAGCAAAAGCAAAAAGTGGACCTAATTAAAGGTAAAATCAGGAAAATGGCATTTTACTAAAAGATACCATGAATGATGAAATAATATAAAAATATATAGCAAATTTCTCAAATATATAGGGAACAGAGTCAAATTCATAAAAAATAATAACCTTCATTAATTGGTAAATGGTCAAAGGATATGAATAGTTTTCAGAAGAAGAAATAAAAGCTGACACATCATCTGAAAAATGCTCTAGATCACTATAATATAGAGAATTGAAAATTTGAATAACTCTGAGATACCACCTTAAATCTATTAGATCAGTTAACATTAAAGAAAAGGAAAATCCCAACTCCACATGATAGAGAAGATACAGAAATATAGGGACACTAATGCAGTATTGGTAGGATTGTGAACTGATCTAACCATTCTGGAGAATAATTTGAAACAATGTCCTAAAGGCTACAAAACTGGGCATATCCACTTACCTGGCAGTACTACAACTAGATGTATATCTAAAAGAGTTAAAAAAAAGGGAAAAGTACCTATATATTAAAAAAAATATGGATAGTAGCTTTTTTATGGTGACAAAGGATTGGAAACTTAAGGGATGCTCCTCAGTTCGGAATGATTGAAGAAGTTTTAATATGTGATTTTAATAGAAGACTATCATGCTACAAGAAATGACAATCAGGGTAATGTCAGAAAAACCAGGGAAAACTTATATATGAACTGAAGCAACTTATAGTGAGCAGAACCAGGAGAACATTGCACACAGTAAAAGGAATGTTGTAATAATGATCAACTGTGAAACAATTAGGTATTCTGATTAATACAATGATCCAAAACAATTCTGAAGGATTCATGATGAAAAATGCTATTGACCTTGAAAGGGAACACTGATGAATTTAGTGCAGATAGAAGTATACTTTTTTAACTTTTTATTTTCTTTCATTTTTTGCAACATTATGCTTATAAAACTTCACATGTATAATTGATAAGATATTCTTGCTTTCTCAGTTGGATGTGTAAAGGGTTGGAAGGAGATAGAAAATTTGGAATTCAAAATTTGAAAAATTCAAAAAAATTTAAAGAGTTTCTCTCTCAAATCAATTTTTTACAAGTTCTGTTGGAGTGACCAAATTAACCTCCTTAAAAATGAACTTAGTGTCCCTTTAAAAAAGTCTTCATTATGAAATTCTGTCTTTATTTCTGATTAATATAAAATACAAGATGGCATTGGTTGTAGGAGAAAGAAAGCCAGAGGGATCAGGAAAATCTACCCTTTGATCCTCTTTTTGAAAGTAACAGATGCATCAAAAATAGAATCCCAAATTTTTCTTCCATATCTTTCTTTTGCCTAAAATTCTCTGGTTCTATGAGCTTTGGAATTTTTGGGGCCAAAGCATTTTTTCCACTCCTTGTCATTTTCTTCCAGTGTTCTTTTGAGATCCTGGGCTTTAAAAGATAAATAACTTTTACTTTGGTTCTCTTGTGATCTATTTATTTCTCTGACTCACTGGCCATCGCTCAGAAAAGCCTTTCCTGGCTCTCCTACAAATTTCCAGGAAGAAGTATCACTTCCTTCTCTTGTTCCCAAAGCTAATTGTCCTTGAAACTTAAGCCCTAATTTTTTTCAAACACTTACCTTCAGCAAATAGTTCAATATTGTATATCTGTTCAAAGGCTGAAGAGCTATATGCAATATACAATAGGAATTAAGTTATTTGCCCAGTCACACACTTAGGAAGTGTTTGAGTCAAGATTTAAACCCAAACTTCCTGTCTCTAGGTCTGATTCTCAATACACTGAGCTACCTCATTGCCCAGAGGCTCAACTTTTAATAACCCCAATGACACTGGATCCCAGACGAATTAGTTCACCAAAGAAGAGTTCCCAAACTGATCATCCTCCTATTCCTCACTAATGAATCAATTCATTCTTTGACAGGATAAACGTCTCTTAGTTTGGACTCTTCTAAAGTAGAAAAATAGCCTTTCATTTACATTTCTTATTATGTTAGATAAGCTATTCTATACATGTTTATGAACCATTCTATTGTCTATTGCAAATATGTGGTGAGGGAAAACCTACTATGTCCTAAGGTAATCCATTGAATATGTCCAATAGTTAAGATTTTTATTTTTTAAACATTAAGCTTAACTTCACCTCTTTTTTCCCCATACTGATTATTTTGCCCTCTGAGACAAGCAAAATCAGTCTACTTTTTGATGTGATAGTCTCTGTGATCCTTCTTTTCTTCTGGCTAATACTTCCCAGCAATAATAATGGCCAGGATTTATATAATACTTTAAGATTTGCAAATACTTTACAAACTTATCATTTTATACACACAAAAATGCTTTGAAGTTATAATCTCCATTTTATAGATTTTATCATTATTATCTCCATTTTATAGATGAAGAGACTGAGGTAGATAGCAATTAAGTGACTTGCCCAGGTTACAAAGCTAGCAAGTGTCTGAAGCTAGACTTGATCCTATATTTTGTTTGCTCCATCTCAAACACACTACATACAATGCCTCTGAGCTGATTTTATTTATTCTACCAGTTCCTTTAATCTGTGTTTGGCATGATCTTTAGCCATGGAGCAGTACGTTGACATCTTTTACCAACATGGTGGCCTTTCTCTGGATATTCTACAGTTTATCAACTTCCATTGCACAATATGGTACCCATAAATTAACCAAGGACTTCACAAATGGTCTAATAAAGTATAGGATTATCATTATTGGACTAGCATTCCTGCATACTATGCCTCCCTTAATTAATTAAATAATTAATTGTTTGCATTCCAAAAAAAACACAGATAATTTTCTGTGAACTCATTATGCAACAAATTTCATCTTTCCTTTATGATTTCTGCCCTCTCTTTTCATTGCCTGGGCCACCATAACAGTTCAGTTTTTTGATTACTTCTTGCTAGAACTATTATAATTGTTTCCTAACCAGCCTTCTCCCTTGTCTCTTCCCTCTACCAACTAAATTTATAGATTGTGCTTACCTGTTACTCAAATTCTTTAATATTTTCTTGTTGCCTACTGAATAATGTCAAATATTTACTTGTTTTATAAACCCTATCCCTGTTCTTCATCCTCATATAATCTTTATTCTTTCTTCTACTCTGTTCTTTCCCAGGCTATCTTCCTACACTGGTTATACTTTCATTCCTTTTTTGTCTTAATTCCTTGATTAACCAATAAATCTGTACTGTCCTATTGAATCCTTTGGGTCCCTCATCTTATCACTGGTCATGCTTTGCTATACCCTAATCCTGGATTACTTCCACTCTCCCTCTACTTACTTAATTTGTATTCACATATTGATGAATGTTCTATACGAAACTGTAAGGCTGTTGATTGAATTCCGCTGCAAAGTTATGTTATATTATCTAATATCAACTCGGTCCTCACTACAACAAGGCAAATATTCTACTTCTAATTGATTTGTCATACTACTATTTTATAGATTGACACTTCCTTTGAATTACTGTCTCTGAAAACATAAAAACTTTTTGTCTCAAAACACGCCAACATATAAAGGGGATCCATTATATTTGTGCTTGAAATGAGTTTTTCTAGGAAGATTTGCACGATGTACTACATGGAGATAGAAAATTCATTGCTACTATGTACTTCTAAATCACATAAACATGGACTGAGAGCAGTGATCATGGGCTTCCCCCATTCATTCCCTCACCTGGAGTCTTAGCACAAAGAATCTGAACTATGTCTTCTAATCTTTGGTCCACAGTAAGCTGTTCCTTGACATCTTCCAAAGCTCTGTATTGTCCCTGGTATCAATCTGTAGCCTTCTTGGATCACTTCACTTAAGTGTTCAGTAAATGATGTGATTAGGTTAGTGAATGTTTTAAAGAATGTGCCCTCTGTTATGACTTCATGTTCTGCCATAGAATTTTGTTTTGTTTTGTTTCTTACTAATGAATAAGGTGGAAACTCTAGGGAAAAAAAGCATCTCTTGGGGGTCTGATCACTGTTGAAGACATTTTTTAGGGACAAGCTAAAGTGAGAATTAGTAAGATTCTCAAAGGACACAATTTGTTTTTAACGTAAATGGTGGTTCTGAAGTTTCTGTTCCCTTCTCAGGCATGCTTGTTGGCTGGCTTGTATCTATTGTGCATTACTCCTCCCTTCATCATACATGCTTATCAATTCAGGGTAGATTTCTATTGAAGGCATAAGTAGGGAGAATAAAGTAGAAAAATATTTGGGGATGTATTTACAATAATCTCAAGATAATTTTCATTGAGAAATCATCTTTTTGGGGAATGAGGGAGAGGTCTGAAATACACTGGGATCATCGCCTTGTGATGAAATGTTTGTCTAACCTTTCTAAACATCTAATTTTGGCATAGAGTCCCTTTTTGTGGTCTAACAGGAGTCAATCTGCATTACTAATTTTACTACAATCCAGTCTATAGAAATGTGGATTTTCTTCACTTTTAATCATGCTACTTTGATATTTTTATTTTTTTTTTCAGTCTGTGATTAGCTGAATTGATGTTCTTTTGTTGGGTATTGAGTCTTTTTATCTCACTCAGATTGGAAGAACAGGGCCAAGATTCCACTCTTGGTTAATGCAGAAGTTATTAGTTGCTCTGTTTTTTATCTGGACTGGCTCATTATTCCATAAATAGATGACTGGCTTTGTGTCCCTAGGGATCCAGTGCATATCTGAGAAACTATAAATTTGTTTCTGAATTTATTGCTTTTCTTCTAATCTTGGCACGTTGGTTTTATTTGTGCAAAAAGCTTTTAATATATCCAAAATATTCATTTTACATCTCACAATTCTGGTAAATTCTACTTTACGAAAATAAAGTCTACTTTATGACCATAAAATTAATAGAGTATAGCATAAGAACACATCAATAATCTCTAAGTTGTATATATTGATTTTAAATTAAATTTATATATTTTATTTCCCTTTTTACATATTTGTTTCCCACCAATTTTTAGGATAGAAAACAAGATTTTATTGATACAATTTTCTTGCTTCCTGCTCACTATCAGCATTATTAGGCAAATGATAAAATATCTGAAAAAACTCAACTTCATTTTTATAGTTTTCTTATACCAGCCTAGAATAGTTATGTAGTTTTATGTTTACCTTTGGGTATATTCAGTTTAACAACCTAGAAATTAATTTTTCTTTTTAATACAGAGACAGAATTTTCAAAAAAATATATCACTTGTTCAATTACACTCATTTTGAAACTTATGGTTCTTATTTCAATTTCCTTTTTATGTGATTTATAAAGCTTCCAAGCTCATTTTTGAAATACATTTTTCTTCTCTATGGAGATTTTAAAGATTTTGTATAAAGGAATAATTTAGATTTTTATGAATCTACTTTCAATCCTTGGAGTAATCTGTCAGTTTACTAATTATTGAGTGCAGATTCATTTAATATTAACAAAAGTAAATTTATTTTTTGAACAAGTAAATATTTTATAATGTCTGAAGGTTACACTAGGAATGAACACTTATTTTATTGTTATATACATACTGTAATAGTTAAAGGAAGTTGTGGTGGATTGAAGGGGGTACAGGGTATAAGGAAGGTTTTGTAACAGGGAATGGAAGAATTGAAGGGACACAGGGAATATGTCTGCTGGTGAGGTAAAAGGAGAGAGATGCCCCCTGCTGAGTGACTATCTTTGAAAAATGGGGTTCCTGAGAAAATGGGCCAATTATGACAGCCTGAGGGGACATCTTCTCTATTGATTGATGTGGAAGATATCCCAGGGCAGGTAATTATGGACTCTCCTGAGGGACAAGCCTCCCCTCAGACCAAGGTTGCCCAGAAGGGTTCTGATAAGGAACATTTATGAATGATTGTTCTTGGGTTTTGATTTTTAACTGAAAATTGTCTATTTATGTCCCTTGCCCATTTAATAATTTGAGAATAGCTTGATTTTATGTACAACTGGTTTAGCTTCTTATAAATTTGAGTAATTAGACCTTTGTCAGAGGTTTTTGTTATATTTCCCCCCAATTTGTTGCTTCCCTTCTAATTTTGTTTCCATTGTTTTTGTTTATACAAAACCTTTTTAATGCAATCAAAATTATTTATTTTACATTTTGTAATTTTTTCTAACTTTTGCTTGGTTTTAAAATCCTTTCCCAAAGATCTGAAAAGTATACTATTCTGTGTTTGTTCAATTTGCTTATAGCTTCCTTCTTTATATTCAGGTCATTCACCCATTCTGAGTTTATCTTGGTGTAGGGTGTGAGATGTTGATCCAAAACTAATCTCTCCCATACTGTCTTCCAATTTTCCCAGCAGTTTTTTTTTTATCAAATAGTGGGTTTTGGTCCCCAAAACTGGGATCTTTGGGCTTATCATAGACTGTCTTGCTGAGGACATTTACCCCTAGTCTATTCCACTGATCCTCCTTTCTGTCTCTTAGCCAATACCAAATTTTTTTTGATGACCACTGTTTTATAGTATAGTTTGAGATCTGAGACTTCAGGTCCTCCTTCCTTTGCATTTTTTTTCATGATTTCCCTGGATATCCTTGATCTTTTGTTCTTCCAAATGAACTTTGTTATGGTTTTTTTCTAATTCAGTAAAAAAGTTTTTTGGTAGTTCAATGGGTCTGGCACTAAATAAGTAAATTAATTTGGACAGGATTGCCATTTTTATTATATTAGCTCAACCCACCCATGAGCAATCAATGTTTTTCCAATTGTTTAGATCTAGTTTTAATTGTGTGGAGACTGTTTTGAAGTTGTGTTCATATAGTTCCTGTGTATGTCTCAGCAGATAGATTCCTAAGTATTTTATATTGTCTAGGGTGATTTTAAATGGAATTTCTCTCTCTTATTCTTCCTGCTGAAATGGGTTGGACATATATAGAAATGCTGATGACATGCATATTTATTTTGTATCATGAAACTTTGATAAAGTTATTGATTATTTTGACTAGCTTTTTGGTTGATTCTGTAGGATTCTTTAAGTAGACCATCATATCATCTGCAAAGAGTGATAGCTTGGTCTCCTCATTGCCAATTTTAATACCTTCAATTTCTTTTTCTTTTCTAATTGCTACTGTTAGTGTTTCTAGTACAATGTTAAACAATAGAGGTGAAAATGGGCATCCTTGTTTCACTCTTGATCTCATTGGGAAGGCTTCTAGTTTATCCCCATTGCAGATGATGTTTGCTAATGATTTCAGATATATAGTGTTTATTATTTTTAGGAAAGGCCCTTCTATTCCTATACTTTCTAGTGTTTTCAAGAGGAATGAGTGTTGTATTTTATCAAAGGCTTTTTCTGCATCTATTGAGATAATCATGTGATTTTTGTCAGTTTGGTGTTAATATGGTTAATTATGTGGGTGATTTTCCTACTATTGAACCATCTTTGCATTCCTTGTATGAATGCTACCTAGTCATAATGAATAACCTTTGTGATGACTTGTTGGAGTCTTTTTTAAAAAAAACTTTACCTTCTGTCTTGGAGTCAATACTGTGTATTGGCTCCAAGGCAGAAGAGTGGAAAGGGCTAGGCAATGGGGATCAAGTGAATTGCCCAGGGTCATGCAGCTAAGAAGTGGCTGAGGACAGATTTGAACCTAGGACTACCTATCTCTAGGCCAATCCACTGAGGAACCCAGCTGTCCCCATTGCTGGAGTCTTTTTGCTAATATGCTATTTAAGATTTTTGCATCTATAATCCTTAGGCAGATTGGTCTATAGTTTTCTTTCTCTGTTTTTGACCTGCCTGGCTTTGGGATCAGCACCATGTTTGTGTCGTAAAATGAATTTGGTAGAACTCCTTCTTTGCTTATTCTAATAGTTTGTATAATATTGGGATTAGTTGTTCTTTGAATGTTTGATAGAATTCATTTGTGACTCCATCTGGACCTGAGGATTTTTTCTTAGGGAGTTCTTTGATGGCTTGTTCAATTTCTTTTTCTGATATGGGGTTGTTTAGGTAATCTATTTCTCCCATTGTTATTCTAGGCAATTTGTATTTTTGTAAATATTCATCCATATCACCTAGACTGCCATAGTTGTTGCCATAGAATTGGGCATAATAGTTTTTAATGATTGCCTTAATTTCCTCTTCATTAGAGGTGAGGTCTCCCTTTTCATCTTGAATACTGTCAATTTGGTTTTCTTCTTTCTTTTTTAAAATTAAACTGATCAGTACTTTGTCGATTTTATTTGTTTGTTTGTTTTTTTTCAAAGTGCCAGCTTCTAGTCTTTTAGGATCTTTAATTTAGTCTTCATATGAGGATTTTAAATTTGTTCACTTTCTAGTTTTTTAATTTGCATACCCAATTCATTGACCTCTGCCCTTCTTAATTTGTTAATATATGAACTCAAGGATATAAATTTCCCCCTGAGTACTGCATTGGCTGCATCCCATAGGTTTTGAAAGGATGTCATTGTCATTTTCTTCAAGGAAATAATTAATTGTTTCTATGATTTGTTCTTTGACTAACAGGAGAATCGTATTGTATAATTTCCAATTAATTTTTGATTTATGTCTCCGTGTACCCTTACTAATTATTATTTTCATTCCATTATGATCTGAGAAGGTTGCATTTATTATTTCTGCTCCTTTGCACTTGTTTGCAATGTTTTTATGCCCTAATACATGATCAGTTTTTGTGAATGTAACATGTGCTGCTGAAAAGGTGTATTCCTTTTTGTTCCTATTTATTTTTCTCCACATATCTACTGACTCTAATTTTTCTAAGTTTTTATTCACTTCTCTTACCTCTTTCTTATTTATTTTTTGATTTGATTTATCTAGTTCGGATAGAGGAAAGTTCAGGTCTCCCACTAGTATAGTTTTTCTATCTATTTCGTCCTTGAGCTCCACTACTTTCTCCTTTAGAAATCTGGATGCTATGCCATTTGGTGCATACATACTGAGTACTGATATTTCCTCATTATGATATAATTACCTTCCCAATCTCTTTTAACTAGATCTATTTTTACTTTGATTTTGTCAGATATCAGGATTATGACTCCTGCCTTCTTTTTCTTAGTTGATGCTCAATAGATTTTACTCCATCCACTTACCTTTGCCCTAAGTGTATGTACTTTCCTCATGTGTGTTTTTTGTAAACAACATATGGTACGATTTTGGTGTTATTCCCTGGTCTTATTTTTTTTTTTGTCATTCTCAGGGATATGGGGAGCCAGGATGACAGCCAAACTTCAGTACTTGTCTTTGAGTATTTCACAAAGAATGGAGATACAAGGAAGTCCTACATCTTAACATATGTCAAACATCACAACCTCGAGTCTCACACTAGGTTTAAGTCCTTTTGTATTGGCTTAGAAGTACATCAATCCTACCTTTTTTCCTTTTTGACACATGTACTCTTTTTGGCACTATTTGGGTTAAGTCTGTGCTCCTTGTTTTTATCCCATTTTCTAGAATCATACAGAAACATTAATCACAGTCCCATAATATTTTATCAATAAATGGCAGGTTCCCACAGTTTAAAGCTTTGGAGTATGCGTTAATATTATAGAAAGTATATATATACATATGTATATATATTAAACTTATATTACTGCTAAATAGAAAAGTAATATTAATTGTATGTGCCTTAAGTACCAGAAATGAAGTAGAAAAAAATAAAAAAAATGTTCACACTAAATATGGTTTTATTTTTTTTTAATTTTATACATTATTTTATTTGGCCATTTCCCAGCATAATCCTTGGAAACAAAGATCATTTTCTTTTCCTCACCCCTCCCACCACCCCTCCCATAGCTGACATGCTATTCCACTAGGTATCACATGTGTCCTTGATTTGAACCTATTTCCATGTTGTTGGTATTTGACTTAGGGTGTTCATTTAGAGTCTCTCCTCATTCATGTCCCTTCCACCCCTGTAGTAAATCAGTTGCTTTCCTTCAGTGTTTTTACTCCCACAATTTGTCCTCTGCTTGTGGATAGTGTTTTTTCTCCTAGATTCCTGCAGAATGTTCAGGGACATTGTATTGACACTGATGGAGAGGTCCATTATGTTCGATTGTACCACAGTGTTTCAGTTTCTGTGTACAATGTTTTCCTGGTTCTGCTCCTCTCACTCTGCATCACTTCCTGGAGGTTGTTCCAGTCTCCATGGAATTCCTCTACTTTATTATTCCTTTTTGTACAATAGTATTCCATCACCAACATATACCACAATTTGTTCAGCCATTCTTCAATTGAAGGACATCCCCTCATTTTCCAATTTTTTGCCACCACAAAGAGTGCAGCTATGAATATTCTTGTACAAATCTTTTTCCTTATTATCTCTTTGGGGTACAAAGCCAGCAGTGCTATGGCTGGATCAAAGGGCAGACATTCTTTTGTTGCTCTTTAGTCATAGTTCCAAATTGCCCTCCAGAATGGTTGGATCAGTTCACAACTCCACCAGCAATGAATTAATGTCCCAACTTTGCCACATCCCCTCCAGCATTCATTACTTTCCTTTGCTGTCATGTTAGCCATTCTTCTAGGTGTGAGGTGATACCTCAGAGTTGTTTTGATTTGTATGTCTCTGATTATAAAAGATTTAGGGTACTTTTTCATGTGCTTATTAATAGTTTTGATTTCTTTATCTGAAAACTGCCTGTTCATGTCCCTTGCCCATTTATCAATTGGAGAATGGCTTGATTTTTGGTACAATTGATTTAGCTCTTTATAAATTTGAGTAATTAGACCTTTGTCAGAGGTTTTTGTTATGAAAATTGTTTCACAGTTTGTTACTTCCTGTATCATTTTGGTTTCGTTGGTTTTGTTTGTACAAAATCTTTTTAATTTGATGTAATCAAAATTGTTTATTTTTTTGTGACTATTTCTATGTCTTGCTTGGTTTTAAAGTCTTTCCCTTCCCAAAGGTCTGACATGTATACTATTCTGTGTTCACCTAATTTACTTATAGTTTCCTTCTTTATGTTCAAGTCTTTCACCCATTCTGAGTTTATCTTGGAGTAGGGTGTGAGGTGTTGATCCAAACCTAATCTCTCTCATACTGTCTTCCAGTTTTCCCAGCAATTTTTGTCAAATAGTGGGTTTTTGTCCCAGAAGCTGGGGTCATTGGGTTTGTCATATACTGTTTTGCTGAGGTCACTTACTCCGAGTCTATTCCACCAATCCTCCTTTCTGTCTCTTAGCCTGTACCAAATGGTTTTGATGACCACTGTTTTATAAAATATTTTGATATCTGGGACTTCAAGGCCAGCTTCCTTTGTATTTTTTTCATTATTTACCTGGATATCCTTGATCCTTTATTCTTCCAAATGAACTTTGTTATGGTATTTTCTAGATCAGTAAAAATTTTTTTTGGAAGTTCAATGGGTATGGCACTAAATAGATAAATAAATTTGGGTGGGATGGTTATTTTTATTATATTGGCTCATCCTACCCATGAGCAGTTAATGTTTTTCCAATTGCTCAAGTCTACTTTTAGTTGTGAGGAGAGTGTTTTGTAGTTGTGTTCATATAGTTCCTGTGTTTGTCTTGGGAGATAAGTGCCTAAGTATTTTATTTTGTCTAAGGTGATTTTGAATAGGATTTCTCTTTCTAATTCTTGCTGCTGAGCTGTGTTGGAATTATATAGAAATGCTGATGACTCATGTGGGTTTATTTTGTATCCTGCAACTTTGCCAAAGTTGTTGATTATTTTGACTAGCTTTTTGGTTGATTCTGTAGGATTCTTTAAGTAGACCATCATATCATCGACAAGGAACGATAACTTGTTCTCCTCCTTGCCAATTTTAATACATTCAATTTCTTTTTCTTCTTTAATTGTTACTGCTAGTGTTTCTAGTACACTGTTAAATAATAAAGGTGATAATGGGCATCCTTGTTTCACTCCTGATCTTATTGGGAATGCATCCAGTTTGTCCCCATTGCAGATGATATTAGTTGATGGTTTTAGATATATACTGTTTATTATTTTTAGGAACGACCCTTCTATTCCTATGCTTTCTAGTGTTTTGAATAGGAATGGGTGTTGTATTTTATCAAAGGCTTTTCCTGCATCTATTGAAATAATCATGTGATTTTTGTTGGTTTGCTTGTTGATATTGTCAATTATGTGGATGGTTTTCCTAATATTGAACCAGCTCTGCATTCCTGGTATGAATCCTTCTTGATCATAGTGAATGACCCTCCTGATCACTTGCTGGAGTCTTTTTGCTAGTATCCTATTTAGGATTTTTGCATCTATATTCATTAGGGAGATTGGTCTATAATTTTCTTTCTCCCTTTTTGACCTGCCTGGCTTTGGAATCAGTACCATGTTTGTGTCATGAAATTAATTTGGTAAAACTCCCTCTTTACTTATGTCAAAGAGTTTGTATAGTATTGGGATTAGCTGTTCTTTGAATGTTTGATAGAATTCACTTGTGAATCCATCAGGTCCTGGGGATTTTTTCTTAGGGAATTCTTTGATGGCCTGTTGGATTTATTTTTCTGATATGGGATTATTTAAGAATTCTATTTCTTCTTCTGTTAGTCTAGGTAGTTTATATTTTTGTAAATATTTATCCATATCACCTAGATTGGTATATTTATTCCCGTATAATTGGGCAAAGTAGTTTTTAATGATTGCCTTAATTTCCTCTTCATTGGAGGTGAGTTCCCCCTTTTCATCTTTGATGCTGTTAATTTGCTTTTCTTCTTTCCTTTTTTTAAATCAGATTGACCAATACTTTTTCTATTTTGTTTGTTTTCTCAAAGTACAGCTTCTAGTCTTATTTATAAGTTTAATAGTTCTATCACTTTCTATTTTATTAATTTCTCCCTTAGTTTTTAGGATCTCTAGTTTAGTTTTCTTCTGAGGGTTTTTAATTTGTTCATTTTCAATTTTTTTTATTTGCATTTCCAATTCATTGATCTCTGCCCTCCCTAATTTGTTAATCTATGCACTCAGGGATATGAATTTTCCTCTGAGTACTGCTTTGTCTGCATCCCATAAGGTTTGAAAGGATGTCTCACCATTGTCATTTTCCTCGATGAAATTATTAATTGTTTGTATGATTTGTTCTCTAACCAATTTTGGAGTATCATATTATTTAATTTCCAATTAATTTTTGATTTGACTCTCCATGTACCCTTACTGATCATTATTTTTATTGCTTTATGATCTGAAAAGGCTACATTCATTACTTCTGCTCTTGTGCATTTGTATGCCATGTTTCTGTGACCTAGTGTATGGTCAATCTTTGTGAATGTGCCATGTGGTGCTGAGAAGAAGGTGTATTCCTTTTTGCCTCTATTTTTCTCCATATATCTATTAACCCTAATTTTTCTAAGATTTCATTTACTTCTTTCACCTCTTTCTTATTTATTTTTTGATTTGATTTATCTATATTTGATAGTGGTAGGTTCAGATCTCCCACTAATATGGTTTTACTGTCTATTTCCTCCTTCAATTCTCCTAGTTTCTCCATTAGAAATTTGGGTGCTATACCATTTGGTGCATACATGTTGATTAGTGATATTTCCTCATTGTCTATAGTCCCTTTTAACAAAATATATTTACCTTCCCTATCCCTTTTAATCAGGTCTATTTTTGCTTTGGCTTTGTCTGATGTTATGATTGCAACTCCTGCCTTCTTTCTATCAGTTGAGTCCCAAAAGGTCTTACTCCATCCTTTAATTCTGACCTTGTGAGTGTCTACCCGCCTCATGTGTGTTTCTTGAAGACAACATATGGTAGAGTTTTGGATTCTAATCCATTGTGTTATTCGTCCATATTTTATGGGTGAGTTCATCCCATTCACATTCAAAGTTATGATTGTCACTTGTGGATTCCCTGGCATTTTAATATCTTCCCCTAATTCTGACCTTTCTTCTTTAGCTATAACCTTTTAAGCCAGTGATTTACTTTAAAACAGTCTCCCTAGTCCCCTCCCATGATATGTTTCCCTTTCTAGCCCCTCCCTTTTTATTCCCTTCCCCTCCCCTCTCTCCTTCCCTCCCTTTTTGTTTTCCCTCCCCCACTCACCCCCTTGGTTTTCTCTTCTCCATTATCCTGTTGGATAAGATAGAATTCAAGGTCCCAATGGATCTAGATGCTCTTCCCTCTCAGAGTTGATTTCACTGAGAGTAAGGTTTAAGTAAAAACTCTCTTCCTTTCCTTCTTATAGGAGAATTCTTCCCCTCCCCTTCCCATGTGTATCTTTGTGTGAGAAAGATTATTCTATTTAGTATTTTTTTTCTATTTCTTGGAGTATATCTTAGTACCATCAACAATTGCCCCCCTCCCTTTTTCTTTCTCCCCCCTTTCTCCATATCATCTTGATGCCCCAAACTTTCCCTGTGTGTGATTCTTCTTACTACTCTAATGATGCATACAATTTTTGAGAGTTACACATTACATTTTCCCCACCTATTAATATATATATGTATATATATATATATGTAATGTGATATAAATGTAGTCCTTATAGAAGGGAGTTTGAATAAAAGAAAAAGATAACATTTCTCTCCTTTTCCCTTTCCTTCATATTTACCTTTTCAAGTTTCTCTTGCTCTTTGTGTTTGGATGTCAAACTTTCTACAGAGCTCTGGTCTTTTCTTTACAAATACTTGGAAATCTTGTATTTTGTTGAATTCCCATACTTTCCCCTGGAAGTATAGAGTTAGTTTTGATGGATAGCTAATTCTTGGTTGAAGACCCTGCTCTCTTACTTTTCTGAAAATCATATTCCATGTCTTATGGTCGTTCAGAGTGGAAATTGCTAGGTCCTGTGTGATCCTGATTGGTGTTCCTCTATATCTAAAATGTCTTTTTCTGGCTTCTTGTAAGATTTTTTCTTTTGCTTGGAAGCTTTGGAATTTGGCAATTACTTTCCTGGGAGTTGTCTTTTGGGGATTTAGTGTAGAGGGTGTTCTGTGAACTCTTTCAATGCATATTTTATCCCCTTCTTCTAGAATCTCTGGGCAATTTTTTTTTTGATGATATCATGTATTATGATATCAAGATTACTGTTTATTTCTGGATTTTCTGGTAGACCAACGATTCTCAGATTGTCTCTCCTTCCTCTGTTTTCCAGGTCTGTCACCTTGTCAGTGAGATATTTTGTTATCTTCTAATTCTTTAGTCTTTTGACTTTGCTTTATTAATTCTTTCTCTTTTGCAAGATCATCATCTTCCAGTTGCCTGATTCTGACCCTTAAAGACTGGCTTTCCTTTTCAGTTTGGTCTGACCTATTTTTTGAGGCTTCGAGCTGTTAATGCATTTGCATATTTTGGTCCCTCAGATTGCTGAGTTCCTTTTGCATTGTTTCCCATTTTTCCTGCCAGAAGGCTTCCATCTTTTTGATAATTTCCAATTTAAATTCTTCAAGAGCCCGTGGAGGATTTCCATTTCTTTTGGAAGGTTTTGGAGCATTTGTTTGTGTTTCCTCTTCTATCTCCTCTGTAATTTGTATTTTTGGTCCATAAAATGTGTCCAATGTCACCCCCTTCTTCTTGCTTTTCTTGGTGTTTCAAGGCTGTTGCACCTCTGCACTGTCTGCCATCTCTATGGTTTTTCCTCCCCTTTCCAGTCATAAATCTGAGTGGGGAGGGCTGGCTCTCAGTGTATGGGTTTGATGATCTGAGGCTTTAGCCTGTAAAAATGGAGATTTGAACTCTGGACTCCATTAGCCAGAAGTCCTTGCTCACTTCCCAAAATGCCTTGTAACCTCAACTGGGCCAAGATCAAGATGGGGTATTTAACTTGGTGGTAAAGGCTTCTAGACCTTTTCTCCTTCTGCTGCCCGGCAGATGCATCTCTCATGATGTGAGTGAAATTGAATTGGGCCTCTCAGCCCACCTAGCACGTGCCTTTATTACTTGTACTTTCTTAAAATCTCAACCTTTAATAAGCCTCTAAAAGTATAATACTCCTTGCAGAGAGAAACTAATTCCTTCCTGCCTCAGTTTCCCCCCAAATTTTAATCTTTACAAGCCCTAGGCATATTGTCCATTCTCCGCAGGTGCACTGTCTTCCTGGGGAAGGCCAGGGTCTGCCCTCCCCTGGCTGCCAGCATTTTGGGTGTCATTGCTCTCAGTTTTCTTCAGCTGCTTCTCCCCTGCCTTACTTCCATGCTCTGAGCCTGAAACTGCACTGTCCACAAGGTACCCTGGTGCCTTTGCCTGTCTCAAGGTTCCTGTCCTTTCAGGAGGCCCTGCACTCTGGGGGGGGGAGGGGTCCTGGCCCCCCTGAACTCTGAGGACTCCTGATGGGATGAGGTTCAACTTGGTTGGTCTGGATGTGCCCCAAGGCAAAAGCCTCTGGTGAGACTCCGATGGAAAGACCCAGCCATGGGGTTGCAGGCTCCCCCAGTCTCTCTCCCTGCCATCTGTGTTGTACTCCCCGAGCCTGGCCCAGGTTGCTTTCCAGGTACACCCTTCAGAACAGCACCTTTGCTGGCCCAGAGGTTCCTACTGCTGCTGGGGGCTCAGTGCTCTGGGTTGTGGGGGAGGGGTTCTGGGACCTTCCTTCTGCCTTCCCCTTAGACCCGAGTATTCTTGGATTCTGGCTTTTGGGGGGCATACCTTTTGATTTGAGTCCAGAAAGAGGGTTCCCCATCTCTGTCCTGTTGTTAAGTTTGAATTCCAGTCCCCTAGGAGCATTCATTTTGTGATGGACAAGGAAGGGTTTTCAGAGTTCTGAACTTTTGCTACTTCTAAGCCACCATCTTGACTGGAAGTCAAAATTAAAAATTCTAATCAAAATAAAAGAAAAGCAATAATAAAAACAAGGGGAAAAAATCAGGAATTCAATGTGTTCCTAAAAAACAGTATCCACTTTTCTATGGATTATTATCTCCAATGCATGTGATAGGATATAGTCAATCAGTCTCAACAGAAGATGCTCTTTTTACATGTGAGTAATGAATCAAAGCATCCTTCTCTCCAATCTTTATAGATGTTTTATTAGTTAACAATATTTGGAATGGCCCTTCCCAGGAAGGCTGAGTTGCTCCAGAATGCTGGGAATTCTTTATATACTCCTTGCCTCCTGGGTTCAAGTCATTAAGTGAAAAGTCTAGTGGTCCAGCTTGTACTGCAGCTCCAGATTCATGGAGTTCATGCAGTTTGTGCTATAATTTCTGTATGTAGGGAGCAACAGAAGTATCTTCCCCTAATAGTGATGTATATGCCAGGGAGAAAGTCTTAGCCTGTATAGGTGGATGCCTAAAAAACATCTCAAATGGTGAGATGTGCAAATCTCCTCTAGACCTGCTTCTAAGATAAAATAGGGCCAGAGGGAGAATTTCAGTCCACTTTAAATGGGTCTCAGTGCATAATTTGCCAATCATAGTTTTAAGTTCTTTATTCATCCCTTCAACTTGGCCTGAGCTCTGGGGATGATATGGAACATGGAATTTGGGAGTTATCCCCAAGCAAGAATATATTTGATTTAAGACAGAAACAGTAAAATGACTTCCTCTATCTGAATCAATATGTACTGAGAGGCCAAAGTGAGGAATAATCTCTTTTAAAAGCTCCTTAGCAACAAAAGTCGCTATGACTCGGGTCACAGGAAATCCTTCCAGCCATCTGGTCAGTTTATCTACTGTGACTAGACAAAATTTATAATGTTTGTCCTTTGGCATTGTAATGAAATCTATCTGTAAGTGCTCAAAAGTTGTGTAAGTCAGAGGACGCCCACCAAAGGCTTTGCCACAAAAGGCAAGTTGGTTATATGCTTGGCAGGTAGAGCAGGCTGTACACACTTTAGAAGGTATGGTAGTTATACCAAGGGCTATCCATATTCTATTAACAGAGTCCATGATGCCTGGGTACCAAAGTGACCACTTTTATGAATAGATTGGCAGATTTTGTGATAGAAACTTCTAGGGAGCAGGGGTTTTCCATCAGATGACACCCATACTCAATTAATCTGTTTTGCTTTGAATTTTTGCTTCCATTTTCCACTTCTTTTTCATCATAGTAATGTGATAAATTTAAGTTATCAGTTGTTGTTAATGTTAAAATTAATTCAGGCTCTTCTATGGCCTCTAGCTTTGCAGCAGTATCTGCCCGGTCATTTCCCCTAGAGATAAGGTAAGTGCCACCTGTATTGGCAAAGCAATGAACTATAGCTAGGGCTTCAGACAGCTGGAGAGCAGAAAGAACTTCATTAATAATTTCTGCATTAGCTATGGATTTTCCAGCTGAGGTTAAAAATCCTCTCTGGAGCGATAGCATCCCAACTGAATGACAAATGCCAAGAACATATCTAGTACCTTTATAAATTGTTGCATTTTTATCCTTGGAAATTATACAGGCATTTTTTAGAGCTATGAGTTCTGAACCTTGAAGGCTAATATTAGAGGGCAGTGAAGCTGACCACTCATTGGCAAATTCTGTGACTACAGTAGTTCCAGTGTAGTGTATGCCATCCCTTATAAAAGAAGAACCATTAGTAAATAACACCAGATGTGGATTATCTAAGGGAGTGTCCAAGAGATTATCTCGAGACTTTTCTGCCATGGACACTAGTGTTTCACAACTGTGTAATGGTTCTCCTGAAGTTGGTAAATCTGTAAGCAAGGTGGCAGGGTTAAGAATTGTACAGTGTTTCAAAGTGATATTTTCATTGTTTAACAAGATTATTTCATATCTTGTAATTCGCTGATCCAATATTGCCTGTATTCTTTGACTTAGCAACAATGCTTCTACCTCATGTGGGCACATAATTATTAATGGGCATCCCAATACTAGATCAATAGTTTTTGTCACTAGTAAAACTATGGCAGGTATGCCTTTAAGACATGGTGGTGCTCCTGAAGCTCCTGGGTCCCTACTGAGTCCAGCTGGGCTGTATAATAAGCAACTGGGTGCTGAGAAGGTCCCAAAGTTTGAGTTAAAACACCCGAAGCTACCCCTCTCCTCTCATGTACATACAAAGTAAATGACTTCTTGTAATCTGGGATGCCTAAAGCGGGGGCAGATAGGATAGCCTGTTTTAGATCTGATAGAGCTGACAAGTGTTCTGGCTCTAATTTGAGGCATTCAGGGACCGAATCCCTTTTCAGTGCCATAAGGGGTTTAGTAATTTCCCCATAGCAAGGAATCCATTGTCTACAAAACCCTGTTGCTCCTAAAATTGCTCTCAACTGTTTCTTAGTGGTAGTAGCACTTAAATTTTGAATATTTTCAATGTTTGGGAGAAATAGAATAGGTACCTGCAGTCAGAATGAATCACAAATATTCTACTTTAGGGAGACACCACTGAACTTCATCCTTTGAGATCTTATGTCCTCTTTTGTGTAGTTCTAAAGAAGGTGTTTACTATATTCCTGACATGCTTCTGCATCTGTTGAAGCCATGAGTAGATCATTGACACATTTGATAAATTTACTGCTTTTAAATGTTATATTATCTGTGTCTTGGCTCAAAATTTGTGGAAATAAACTCAGGCTTTCCACGAACCCTTGTGGCAGATGACTCAATGTAAATTTAGAGCCCTTCAAGGTAGAAGCAAAGATTTGCCTGGAGTTCTTATGTATGGATATGGAAAGGAAGGCTGAGTTCAAGTCCACTACTGTAAAGTTTGTAGCTGTGCTAGGAATAGAAGGAATGGTCGTATGTATGTTGGAAATTACAGAGTGTCTCTTTATAACATGATTGTTCACAGCCCTCAAATCCTACACTAATCTATAGAGGTGCTTGCCATCGGACCCTATTTTTGTTTTTTTTAATGGGCAGGATAGGTGAATTGTATTCACATTTACAAGGGATTATTATTCCTTGGTCAATTAATGAGTTTATTACTGGGGTAATACCATAAATTGTCTCTTTTGAGAGGGGATACTGAGGAATGGAAGGATGTGGGCTAGATTTACTTTTTATCTGCACAGGAACAGCTGACTTAAGTAAGCCTACATCGGAGGAAGATGTGGCCCAAAGTGACTCCAGTATATCTGCAGGTATTAAAAAGGTGGGATGCTCTTTCCCCTTCTGACACTCTGAGGGAATTACAGGGAGTAAATTTAAAGATTCCTCATGTATTTCCAATGATAAGGAACCATCTGGGGAGCCAATTATTGTGGTTCTGAGTTTGCATGGAAGGTCCCTCCTCGGCAAATTTAAAGGGGGGTCAGGCATCAAAAGGAAGGAATGTTGTACCTCTAGGGTTCCATAGACACCATTGTTGTGGAAAGTTTTTTTTTAACTCTTTGAGGTATTCCTGACACTCCTGTTACCCTCTTTGAGCCAATGGAATAACAATATTAATCGGATGTACTCTTTAATACAGACCTGGAAGCTTTAGTGTGAACTCTAAATTACTCCACCCTACTTATATCATACTTTAGGGGAAGATAAAGTTGTACTCTCTTGATTGAACAATGAGGGTACTCAACTCTTACCTTATAGTGAAGCTAGAACTTTAAGTTAAGCCTATTTTAAGATCTTAATACAAAAAGGTGCTGGAGAGAGGAAGTGAGCCAAATATATAGATCTTTCACCCTTGTGTCTCCTCCTCTAAATTTTTATGTCTACCAATCACATCAAAGGCTTTTCTATAGGACTGACCATACTTTTAGTTCTCCTCTTCTTTTGATTAGATTATATCTTTAGAGTTACTTAACACTTCTTTGTTAAGTTCACATTTTGCGAGTTAGTTAACCTTTTTGTGATGAATTTAACCTTTATAGTTACTTAACCCCTTTTTGTATTAAGATCTTAAAATAGACTTAGCTTAAAGTTCTAGCTTCACTATAAGGTAATAGTTAAGTACCTTCACTGTTCAATCAGGAGATTACAACTTTATCTTCTCCTAAAGTACAGTCTAAGTAGGGTGGAGTAATTTAGAGTTCATAATAGTAAGGGTTGAGTTCTTCATGTGTGCTTGTCAGTGCTCATGAGTTGGTTCTTCATTGTGGAAGTATGATATTACATATGATAATCTTCATGTGTGGGTGCACGTAATATGTTGTACTGTATAAATTTTCAGGATGTGTGTTATAAATTTAAATATGATATTATCTTATATCATTTGATGTTTGATTTTAACACGGGGTTTTATTTGCATAGTTGTTTCTCTAAGATGTTCATGTTAAGAGATTTTCTTGACTTAAATTTTTCTTTGGAGATAGAATTCTGCTATTAGCTTGTGGGGGATGATATGAGGTACTTCATATAGTCATATGTTGCTAGTCAAGTAACTTTGCTACATTTCCATTGCATTTGATTGGCTAACACATTGTTACATGGAGTATGAACTGTGAAATTATTGTGCTTAAAATTTTTTTTCTCTTTATGTTTGTAATATGATATTTGATTTTTTTCTTTCTTTTTTCCTATCCTTGATGCTACTTGGAGTACATGAAATCAGTATTAATGTTTTTTGACTTGAAGGATATAGTTTCCAGTATGTTTACAGTATCTATTCATCCTAGTAACCTTGAATACGCAAAAGCATTAGACTATGGAAACCTGCCATTTATTGATAAATGTTATGGGATTTTGTTTAATGATTATGTCTGATTCCAAGAGAAGTGAACAAAAGAGCCACTATATAGTGCCAAGTAGCACAAGGTCAAAAAAGGACAAAAGGCAATCCAGGCAGTGTTGTTGAACTTGCAAATATGAAAGGATGTGAACCCAGTATGAGAATCAATGTTGTGGTGCTTGACCTATCTCGATGCACAATATTCTGAGTCAATTACTTCAGTTTGGCTGTCATCCTGGCTCCCCCTATTTCTGACAGTGAAGGTTAAATCAGACCAAGGAATGATTTTTTCCCCATTTGCTGCTGAAACTTAGTACTTTCTTTCTTATAATTTGGCAATTTTCTGTAGTCCTGGCTGCAAATGGATAAAGTGCCATATTGCTACTATTGCCCTACAGGCCTGTGGGACATAAGTTACTTTAATAGAGCCTTCCTGTGATTCAAGAACCTGTTACGAGTTTATTTTTTACTCAGGATTTTATACACATAAGATTTTTATAAATAATTTCTGTAATTATTTTTATACAGAGTCTAATTTTTGTTTTTAATTTTTGAAATTTTTGGGTGGTTTGTTTTTGTTTTGACAATTGTTTCCTATACCTCATAACTCAGTCATGTATCCTGGGGTGATTTTGGTGTTGGTCAACACCCTCCTGAGGGGGGATTGTGTAATTATCCCCCAAATCCATAATTTAAAATTTTTGGAGAAATTTCAAGAAAAGAAACTTGCCAAAACCCTGAATCAAGAAAGTGGATCCTTTTGGAGAGGTGCTGAAAAGATGCCTGAAGAAGCCACACACTGCATCAAAAGAGCCAGAATGAACTTTGGAATATAATGAATTAAACTGAAGGGGGTTTTATATAGAGATTCTGAATGTAAACACTTATTCAAAAGGCAACTGCCTCCTAATTGGCATTTTGTCAATGTGTCTATCAATCAGTTTTTGTAATTTTCTTCTCATTTCCCCTCTCATCTCTAACTATTGTAACTTCCTTTTAGAAAAATGCAATATTATATGTACTTTTAGCTAGAAGGTATTTAGAGTTATAAGATAGTTATATTTAAATGATCCATTGGAGAGACTGGTCTCCCATAGGATCACAGGGGGTTATTGTGTCAAGGAATTTCATTCCCTCCCCTTATTGAGTAGCTTGACCTGCCTGTCAACATTCCTCACACAATACAGTTACACCAGGTTTTGAGTCCGTGTATGTGTTGTATGTCAATAAAAGGAAGGGGGTAGGTCTTTTCTAGGCTTTTGGCTTGTGGGTTTGAATGAATGTGGGAATAGAGTAGGCAGTAAGGGAAAAGAGGAAGGGACTGGCAGGCTGGGCAACTCATGGCCAGGTTACTTTAGAGGAATGATGAAATTTAAAACTATGATTGTCCACCCTGTCTAATAAACTTTTATAAAATATATATCTGGTAGAAATATTAATTCAATTCTTACAACATAACTTCAGAAACTTGCAAATGATTTTGATATGTACTAATGGTACAATGTAATTTCATTCATTGTGATAATTGATTATCAGTTAAAAATAAACATTTTAGCTAAATTTAAGAAGGTACAAAACTTATTGTGAGAGAATTGTTTATTCTCGTTAGGACTTGCAATGTATAATGTTTAAGGAATATAATGTTTAGACTTACTAATATACTTGGTAAATGGAATTTGAGAATCAACTGAATGTAATTAATGGCCAGCTTAATAGCAGAAAGGGGACCTTTACTTTACAGATGTAAGAGTTTAAATTTAGGTTTTATGTGAAAATTTTAAGGGGATTGTAGGGATTGAAGAGGTACATGGGGTAAGAAAGGATTTGTAACAGAGAATGGAGGAGTTGAAGGGAGAGAAGGAATATGGCTGCCAGTGAGAGAGTGATACCCCCTGATGAGAGGCTATCTTTGAAAATTGGATTTCCCAAGAAATGGGCCAACTATGATAACCTGAGGGGATATCTTCTATATTGATTGATGTTGAAGATATTCCAGAGCAGGTAAGCATGGACCCCCTGAGAGACAAGCCTCACCTTGGACCAAGGTCTCTCAACAGTGATTCAATAAGGACCATTTATGGTTGAATGGCTGTCCTTTCAGCTCCTTCTATATCCCCCTGAAATGACAGTCCTCTTATCAGACTGTGGTTATTTAAATAAAGATAAATTTTAACAACAAGTTTGGATTCGGACGGTGTCTTGGAAGAGGGAATCGGGATTTCCCTAGACTGGGTTTTTGTCTCTCTCCACTTTTGAGTTGAGGCCAGGCCTCGCAGGCTGGTGGAAGGTTTCTTTTATTCCTGTCTATGCTAATCTGTGCTAGCTTTCTTAAATTCAAAGTCTTTAGCAGTAGACAGCAAGAGGAAGAAAAGTTCTGACTTTCACAGCTGATTGGGCATGTCTCTTCAGGATGAAGTCCCTAAAGACCAACCTTACAGTTCAAATTGCTCCTCTTAAATCCCTTTGTTTGATGACATGATCACAGGAATCCAGGTAGAACACATAGTTGGGAAAGATCCAGGAATAGAGTTACTTCTATCCCAAGACAGGGAGAGGGGCTCCTTTCAGTATGAGGGGCAGGAAAGAGAGTCTAGTCCAACTGTCACTCCAAGTTCCCCTCCCTCCACCACATTTCATTCTTGTCAATATTTTCTCTTTAACATTCCAAATGCTGTTTGTTCCACCTGAGTGGCAGAAAGTCCAAAACTTGCTTCAGGTTTCCTTTCCACATATGCTAAATATGACTTATAAAGTAATATTATGATCTCTGATTTTAAAATATTATAGCTTAAGTAGAAATGACTTTTAGCAGTTTTTATTTACAAAGAGGAGGAAATAGTAAAAGTGTAAATGTAGATAAGGAAACAGATTCCTGAGAAGCCTACCAATCTTTCTCTGGTGAAGTCTGGCTCAACACTGGCAGGGGCTTCCCCAAGACTCTGTACCTGGTAATCCTCAGCTAGAAGTTCCAGTGGTGTCTTCAGCCAGGGTTCCACCAACACAGCCTCCTCCAAAGCCAAACTCAGCCACTCATCCAGCAGGTTGATGCAGGATCCAGGGAAAATGTCTCCTTCAAGGTAAGAAAGGACTCTCTGGAACCAATCTTTCCAAATGCCAGGAAGGGAATTTCTGGAACCAATCTTTCCAAATTCCAGGAAGGGAATGAATGTTAGTCCATGCTGGTCTCTTCTTTTATGCTTCTTTTCCCACATCACTTCCTGTCACTCCTCCTTCTTCACAAAAACCAATGGCAGTCTTTCAATTTGCCTACCACTGCCCAAGTAGGGGCAGGCAGTAGCCTTTGGAGGTGTGAGCTTACTCTAATTCTGAACTCTCATACCTAATGGTAAGTAGGGGTACTTTAAGTTCTTGATTTGATTAGCTAAAAATAGACAAGGGGAGAGTTAATCCTATTTCACACAGAGACAAAAATGTACTAGAATATAAAATCTATGATATAAATGTAAAATCCATTTAGAAAAAGTTATCCTGTAATGTGGAGGACTTTTCTGTAGGATCTTAATTTTGGGTTTCAAGTGAGATGTTGTTTTAATGCATGTACTGTCAATATTAGCAACAAATGGAACTATAATGATATGTAAGATAGAGAAAACCCAGAGACTTTGGAATAAAAGCATGGAAGAGCTGCAAGGATTCTCTCAGCAGTGAGGGTTGGGTACAGAAAAGGTTTGTAACTTAAAAAGAGAGAAAACTCTGGAAGAGACAGTTGACTCTGCTCTCTTGATTGAGACTTGCTGAGGACAGAGTTCATTCTCTGACTGTATCCCAATCCCAGAAACCTTCCTCTCCCTGAATCCTGATCCCAATCCTCTCAAAAGAACAAGTGGACAAAGACCTGAAGAAGGAAGTACTCTACAAGAAGACTTGTTAAAATCTCCCTTCACCCTGAACTTGAGGACACCTGCTGTGCCAGTCAAGAAGCTAGGGTTAATTACTCTGAATCCCTCAGGGGCTCACACCACCACATCTGAGTTACCTAACTTTGGGGGGGGGAAGGGTATTATCTAGATAGGGACCCCTTTTTCCCTCTTTCCCTCCTGACCCCCAATCTACCCTCCATTCAACTTTATCCCTTATCCTTGTCTCTCCTGAAATAAACCTGTTGTTAGGACCCAGAACTGACTCAAACTTCACTGAAAGGTAGCCTAGCTGAAGGGAGAGGAAAGTGATCTATCTCTCCCCTGTAAGAAAGAAACCTGTTACTTAGGAGAACCTGGCTGTTGAGAGTGAAAAGGCAGCCATAGTGAGGGGGACTTAGTCAGAGAGGGCTGAAGGGGCTGAAAGACAAATATCCTCCTCCCTTTTGGCTTAACCTCAACAACACTTCTTCCTCCTTCTTTGTCCTTGCCTTGAGGGAGAGAAGACTCCATTCTCTCTCTCTCCTCTCCCCATCCCTTTATTGCAGATATTAAGGAAGAATTTGGAATATTACAAAAATGGAATTTCTGAACAGCATTTTTTATTAGGATACATGAATTGCTATCAAAGTATGTGCAGTGTATAAGAAGGAATTCATGGTCTAAGGATTAACATGCATTTAAATACAATTTGTTAGAATGTAATTATGTGTAAAAATAAAATATGCATGTAGTTATACTGAAAGAAAAATTATTTTTCAGTTGAATTGGATAAGGCTAAATGTACAAAGGTGATATGCAAATGGTGTACATGAATAATGCAATTGATGAGAAAAATTTGACTAGTCCAGTAATCAAATAGTACTTGGAACAAGATTATTGATTATATGCAATTAAGTATAGTTACCTCTCCTCTGTTGTTATAAGGGTAAAGAAGAGAAACCAGATGAGATAGGAGAAATAGAAAAGTTGATACGGAGTAGAAAAACTAGTACAAAATAGATACAACAAATGTTACATCAGAACATTATTGGTGATATTTAACATGTATGTAGAAATATTTTGAGGTATCTATTTGAAAGTTCTGAAGTTTTGAATCAATATCCATTGAAAATAATTTAATATCAAGATGAAAACATGACTAGGATATGAGACCAAGATAAATCACAAGCAAGACACCTTTTAGATAATATTGCTAAAGACTTAGAACTTCCTACAAACTTATCAACCCCGTCCTCACAGTAAATGGTAATTTAAAACCCAAGTTCTTAATTAGCAGCTTCATTAAATTTTCATCTAGTATTAAAGATAATATTGTAACCAAAGCCAAAAGTAAACAAATATTTAAAAAATAGTATACATATAAAAGAGAAATTTTAAAATAAAAAACAGCAATTGAATAAACCATTTAGGTACCTATTTGGAAATATCAGAAATGAAAGATTATATATTTATGTGAAAATATAGAATGTATATTTATACCAAATGTAAATTGTACAGTAAGCATTTCCAATTTTTAAATGAGCAAAGCAAATTCATAAACTATTTCAACAATGACTTTAGACCACCAAGACTCTGATTAATTTCCAATTAGCATGTCACTGGTATAGATAACTACTTAAAAAAAGAAATAAAATCTAAATTTTAGATTAAGGGTTTGGATTTTTGACTAAATTGTGATATATTGAATGTTACTTAAACATGTACTTTGTTTAAGCATGATTCTACTAAAACGGAAAACATGTGTTTAAATGTAAACAAAGGTTTAGAAGCAATTTGTTAGAATCTGATCATGTTTATTTGCAATGATAAATGATTTATACTGTAAACTAAAAGTTTGAGGTAAATTGGTTATGGCAATGTACAAAAGATATGTTATGTATAAAAATGTTGGTTCTCTTTCAAGTCACTAACAAAGGCAGAAAAATAATTCTTCACAGAGTAAACACAGAAACTAGGCAAATAGATTTGTGGTAAGGTAGAAGTTAAAGAGTAGATATTTTCTTTGCGAATTTTTAAGATAGTGAGAAAACATCAGAGGAGTAGATAGGTAAAACAAATGGTTGTTTGGATTATGGAAATTTTAAGAATAAAATTGGGTTATTAAAATTAATCCTCTCTAAGCTATAATAGGTAAGACTTGTCATATCTCTAAGCTATAATAGGTAAGAGTTGTCATATAAGGCAAGGCTTTTAAAATCTCAGTTGAGGCTATTGTAAGCCTGACATCCAACTATGACTATACAAGGTGCTCAGAGGAAAGCTCTTAAGAAAATTCAGGGGAGGAAACTGAGATAGGACCCTCCTGATTTATGTAAGGCTAATGGTCCCTGAGTAGAAGTTATGACATGAACCAGTAACAATTTTGGCTTGTATGCTCAAGCTAAGTACAGTCCTTTTGAGACAGGAGGACATCTTTTTTTTTCTCTCCTCCACCATTTCTCCTTATAACAAATCCCTGTCATCAGTGCAAGCAGTAAATTCTAAGAAGATTGAAAGTTCTAACTTCCATTTCCCAAACAAAGTAAATTAGTAATTAAAGGATAATATTTAGCTACCCACCACTAGCTCCTGTTTTTAAACTGTGACATTCTGGGGTTTGCAACTCAAATCTTCCTAGCTAGAAAAGTCATAAATCTAGCACCAAGCAAACACTGTGACCAGCCAAGAGTGAAAGGTTTGTTATGAATTTTTTGCAACTAAGAGAAACTAATTAAGCATTTTACTCTTCTCTCTATAGGAACATCTGGGAATTGAATCCATGATTAATCAAAACAATGTTAGTGGAAATTTAACTCTCAGCAAAATTATTAGCCCTTTTCCTGTCATTGTTTATGATATCTTTTAGCAAATGGATTATCCCTTTTAATTAGGTCAATTTTTGCCATTCCTTTGCCTGAGATCATGATTGTTACTCCTCCCTTTTTTTTAGGTCAGATGAAGCATATTGGATTCTGCTCTAGCCCTTTATTTAACTTTGTGTTTTAAATTTTTTTTTATTTCAAATGTCTCTTGTAAACAGCATATTGTTGAATTCTAGTTTCTAATCTAGTCTGCTCTTTGCTTTCTTTTTATGGATGAATTTATCCCATTTTTTATCAGAATTATGGTTACTAACTTTATATTTCCCTCTATCTCATTTTCTTCTTTGTTATTCTCCCTCTCTTACCCATCCTTAGAAGCCTATTTTACTTCTAAGTACTGACTTCCTTAATCTCTCTTTTCTTTTTATTATGCCCTCATTTATTTTAACTCCTTCCCCTTCTATTTTCCTATTGAGTAAAGTTATATTTCTATACCCTACTGAATGTGTACATATACTCTTTCTCCTTTGAAACAATTCCAATGAAAGTGAGATTCAAACATTGCCCACTCTACCCATTTCCCCTTTATTGTAAAAGGTCTTTATTTCATATTTCTTTTATGTAAGAACATTTTCTTCATTCTGCTTCACCTTTTTGCTTTTTCCCCCTGCATCCCTTTCTCTCTCCCCTTCATTTTTTGGTTGATCATGCCAGCATAATCAAATCACATCCATTCCCTTTGTAGATATAAACTTTTAACTTCTGTAATAATGATAAAATTCTTAGGACTTATATTCCCATGTAGGAATGTTGACATTTTAGTTTTATTAGAATCTTTATATTTTCATTTCCATATTTTTCTTTTTATGCTTCTTGTGAGTCTTATGTTTAAATGTCAAATTTTCTATTCAGTTCTGGTCTTTTGTCAGGAATGCTTGTAAGTCCTCTATTTCATTAAATATTAATTTTCTTCCACTGAAGAATTATATTCAGTTTTACTGTGTCTATGATTTTTGGTTGTAATTCTAGATTTTTTCCCCTACTGGAATATCATATTCCCAACCCTCCAATCTTTTAGTATGGAAGCCTCTAAATCTTTTGTGATCCTGACCACACCAACACTATATTTGAAATCTTACTTCCTAGCTATTTGAAGTATCTTTTCTTTGACCTGGGAGCTGTGGAATTTGGCTATAACATTTCTGTGGGTATTTATTTTGGTATCTTTCAGGAGGTGATTGGTGAATTCTTTCAATGTCTATTTCACCATATGGATCTAAGATATTTAAGTAATTTTCGATGATGATATCTTGAAATATGTCTAATCTCTTTCTTTGATTGAACTAAGTTTTTTTTGAGTATGTTTATATTTTGGTTTATTTCCTTTAAGAAACTTCAGAATAAAGTATACATATGCATCCAGTAGCTTCAATGTGAATATTTTATATGTTTAATATTTTAAATTAATATTTTATTGATACCTTTTATTTTTACATCATGGACATTTCTGAAAATTCCTATTACAACCCAATTCAATAAGTATTCTTATTGTTATGAAAAAGGATTAAGGGTAGGTAACCTGGTAACATAGTAAACATATAACATTTGACAATCAAAGAAAAAGAAAAAAGTGCATTACTCCTTTTTTCTCCAAATCCAAGTTCATCTCTGTTTTATTGCTTTTTTAGTTTATGTTATTGTAACTGCTTCATTATGTATTTCAGCTTGCTGAAACCTTGCAAAATGAACTCATTTATAATTCAGACAGAAATGAAGTCAACAAGTTTATTTTATAGATTGTGTATGAAAGATACATAGGATGATATGGATAAGGACTGAATAGAATTAGTGGACATGAAAGGTTACACTCTGTATCATTTCTAGAGTGACTGTCTACATTGGTGGAATCATTAATCCATTAGAGTAAAAAAGAAATAAGCTTCTTGATAGCAGGGACCATTTTGTTTGAAATTTTATGTTCCCACTATGTAATAGTGTGGAGAAAATATTGCACATAAAGGGTTTGAAATGTTGGAGTGAGGATTTATGAATAGCAAAGGCAGTTGAGGGGAAAGAGGAGACTTGGAGAGTAACAGATGCTCTCGAAGGAAGTCTTTTCTGGACCTCAAACTGGAAGGAGCTCTCCCTACCTCTTGGAATTAGAAACCATCCCCATTCCTGGATTTTCCCCAACGGTTTGCTTTACCTGGATTCCTGGGGATTGTGTTATCAAACAAAAGGATTTCAGGAGAGTGACTTGAACTGTAAGGCCAGTTTTTAGGGGCATTAGCCAGAAGAGACAGGTCCAACCAGCTCTGAAGATCAGATTCTCTTTTTCCTCTTGTTGTCTACTGCTAAAGATTTTTAACTTAAGTAAACTAGCATAGAAAGGAATAAAAGAAACCCTCCACAAACCTGTGAGCCCTGGCCTCAGCTCAAAAGCTGAGAGACTCAAGCTCAATCTGAGGCAAAGTATAGGGCAAATTCCTATTCCTTCTACCCTCGATACCTTCCCAACTTGAACTTGTTATCAAATGATCTTTAGTTAATTAAATGTAGTCAGATAATCTCTGTAAGGATGAGGGGACCCTGAATATCGACAAAAAATGGTACCTACCTCCAGAGAAGGAACTGATGGAGTATGAATGTAGGTTAAAATATATTTTTAAAGACACTTTTTTTCCTTGTTTTGTTTTTTGGTCTATATTTTCTTCACAATGTGACTAATATGGAAATATGTTTTGTTTGCCTGCACATATATAACGTAGGTCAAATTGCTTGCTATCTCAGGGAGGGGAGAGAGCAGAGGGGGGAGAGAACATGGAACTTAAAATTTCAAAAAATGATTTAAAATCATTTTTCATATTATTAGAAATATTTTTTAGAATGGTGGCAAGGAGTCAGTAACCCTATTAAACTGAAACCCAATCTATATAGTTTCCCCCCAACAGATTATTTAAAAAAATATTTATTATTTAAGTGTTTACCATCTGTCTTAGAATCAATGATCAGTATTGGTTCCAAAGCATTAGACAGGTGAAGACTAGGCAGTTTGAGTTAAGTGATTTGCCCAGTCATATAGTTAGGAAGTGTCAGGCTTGATTTATTCTCAGGACCTCCTGTTTCTGGGCCTGACATTATATCTACTGAGCTACCTAGCTGCTACATCTTAGTAGATTCTTAATTTTAGATTCTAAAATCACATTGCCTCAGTAAATGGAGAGTGGGTAGATTATATAAAAATGTTATCTATTCCCTGGAGCTTATAGCAAAATCAAATAAAATGGTTCAAATGGCATACAATCAGTGATACCATAATGACACCCATAAGATCAGGCATGTTTATAAGGTAATGGATGTACCTGATTCTTTTTTTTTTTTTGCCTTAAAAATATTTTATTAAATTTTTTTATTTTTATATCACAATTATTTCTAGATTTATACTATTATCACCTCATCACACCTTCCAGCACCCACATCAAAACTTATTTTATAACAAAACAATTATAAAAAGTACCTCATAGGCACCATATCTAATAAAATATTCAAAGTTCTATGCTAATATCCCCCCCCCCCCCCCATACTTCTGTCTTAAGGAAGCAGATTTGCTTCCTGATTTGTTTTCTAGCATTTCTCTCTTTTTTTCCTTTTCATTCATTCAGAGCTTGAGTTCTTGCCATATTATCTTTTTATTTTAGCTATTATTGTGCATATTGGACTGGTTCTGTTTATTTTAATCCATATCAGTTCATATAAATGTTTCTATTTTTCTCTGAATTCCTCAGAATGAAAAATCATATTACTTACATTCATATGTTAGTTTACTCAGTCAATCTCAATATTATGGGCATTCACATTGTTTCCAGTACTTTGTTATCTTAAGAATCTTGCTGTGACTTTTGTTTCTGTCTTTGAACTTCTTGAGTATGTTTCTAGTAGAAAAATATGATCATTTTAGTTACCTTTTTCATAATTTCAAATGGATATCCAGAATGGATGAACCAATTCACAGTTCTACAAGGAAAATATGTGTTCCTTTTTCCCTACAACCCCTAAAACATTTACTATTCCCATTTTTTTTATCTTAGTCAGAGAGGGAAAACATCAGATATTTTTTAGTTTGCATTTTTGTATTATTATTCATTTGGAGGTTATTTCCAAATAATAATTAATATAATTTATAATATGAAACTCTTTTAAAAAGTGCTAATAAAAAACAAATGTAATAGATTACTACTAATAGCAATACAATGATCCAGCGTAATTCTGAGGGACTTATGAAAAAGAACGCTATCCATCTCCAGAGAGAGAACTCTTGGAGTAGGAATGCACATGAAAGCATATGATTTATCACTTGTTTTTTTGGATATATGTTTTGGGATTTTGGTTATATAAGATTATTCACTTAAAATGAATAATATGGAAATCAAAAAGTGCTCATATTGTTTGATAATTTATCAATTGAGCAATAACTCTTGGTAATATTTTTCTGTATCCTCAAATGACAAGATAATGCTGTGAACACAACTAGTATCTCAAAATTCTTATTGATTCAAGTCCGCAAATATTGATTGAAATAATTCTGATTTTAATCAATTATGAGAAGGAAAAACAGTCATGGCAAAATAATAACCCTTTGAAGTTAAGTA
The DNA here is from genome assembly GCF_027887165.1 of Monodelphis domestica. Taxonomy (NCBI): domain Eukaryota; kingdom Metazoa; phylum Chordata; class Mammalia; order Didelphimorphia; family Didelphidae; genus Monodelphis; species Monodelphis domestica. Next base: position 172,893,647 of record NC_077227.1, on the reverse strand, counting down.
TGAAAGTGCTATTTTCTTTGTTAAATGAGAAATTTTCCCATTCACTTCCTCACTAAAAAGCAAATTGAATCTTACTTCATGGGTGTGTCCTTCCTTTCATTTAGGAAACATTATAGTTGACAGCCTTGTCTCTGGAATGCCAAATTTCGTATTTGCATGTTATCCTTCTAAATTTATGAGCACAAAGCATAATAAATGTGAGAAATCAGGGTCTCTAGCTGATATCTACTGCACTCTGTCTTCATTCATTCCATGCTTGCAGTACTGGGCAGCCTGAGAGCAGAAATCTGGATTAGGGTGCAGTTTGAAGAATGTCAGTTTTGAGTTAGTTAGTAGTAGGAAAAGCTGTGGAATTGTTGTATGTATCTGCCAAGCAAATTGTGTAGAAGGGGGCAGAGAGGAGGATGATGAGGATGATGGGAGTGCGGATTATAGAGGTAAGCTGCAGCATGGTAAATATGGGAGGCACCTGATCATATGGCTCTTGGAAATCTTGAAAGGGATTATGGCAGACAACAGGGAAACCTGCTTGATTCCACAAGTAAGAAGAAGGGCAAAAGATAGAGCTATTCCCTTGAATATGGTTTTCATCTCCTTTCACTCTGCTCTAGGAGTCTGAATAGGCCTTAGCAGACAGAAGCTTAATCCAGCACGCCATAACCTAAACAGATCAACTCACCCTCTGAAATATAACCTTCATTTGTAGTAGGAGATTGTGCTTTTCTTAATCATTTATCCCTCTATCTCGTCTAGTGTTTTACCCCTGACAAGCATGCCATCAATGTTTCTTGAATTGAATTATCGACTATTAGAATATATTCTACATGTCAAATTTATATATCTGGCTATTCTGAAGATATCCCAATGACTTTTCTCAGGGCAGCCTTCATCTCCTTATTTCGGAGGCTATAAATGAGGGGGTTTAAAAATGGTGTCACAACTGAATAGAACAGGGTTATTATCTTCTGTGCTTCTCCTGAGTTGTCAGATGTTGGGCTCACATACATGATCATCAGACTCCCAAAGAAGAGGCAGACCACAGCCAGATGAGATCCACATGTGGAGAAGGCTTTTCGTCTACCAGCTGCTGAGGGAACTCGCAGCACAGCTCTTAGTAACAGGATATATGATCCAAGGAGGTAAATTGCAGTGAGAATGATGATGAGGGAGCTTATGACGTAAAACAGAATTTCAGTGGTAGGAGCAGGGGCACATGATAGAGCCATGAGTGGATCTAGGTCACAAATAAAGTGATCAATGATGTTGGGACCACAGAATGTCAGCTGGGAGATCTGTACAGTAGATAGAAAATAGCTTAGGAAGCCAAGCATCCAGCACACAGATATCAAAGTGTAACAGTGCTGTAAGGTCATTTTGGTTGGGTAATGCAATGGGTGGCAGATGGCAAGATAACGATCATAAGCCATGATGCATAAGAAGTAGGCTTCAGTTGTACCAAGAGAGGTGAAGAAATAGAATTGGAGGAAGCAACCAGCAAAGGAGATGGTTTTGGTCTCTGAGAGGAAGTTTTCCAACATGCTGGGAACAGTGGAGGTGATATACCAGATCTCTAGGAAGGCAAAATTCCCCAGTAGGATATACATGGGAGTGTGGAGTCTTTGGTCCCACTTCACTGCACAGATGATGGCCCCATTTCCTATCATGGTCAGGATATAGACTATCAAAAATAAAGAAAAGAGTAAGATTTGTATCTCCCAGTCCCCAGGGAAGCCTAGGAGGACAAATTCAGTCACAGTGTGTGCTTCTGAATTGTTCATTGGTTCCTGAGCTGTGGAAAAGACAAAAGACACAGATATATAAATTGTCTTGTATCTTGGGCAACTCTAGAACAAAATTTTAATGAGGCCATTGGAGAGTTTGTAGGATAAGCAATAAAGAAAGCTCATATGGAAACCAGTTTGTAAAAATCTTTTCTTCTTCCCACCTCTCTAATTTTTGACCTTTCTTGAACTACCTCTTCATACTTCAAGGTATCATTATTCCTTGCTTACCTGGCTACAAAATGCTTGAATCCCTGTAGGGAAGAGACCATAAGATTTCCCTTCTATTTGTTTATTAAAATTGTGTCCATCCCTTAGTTGGTTAAGGAAGAATTGTTATTTAAGAGAAATTTTAATAGGTATAGGATACACTGATAGTTGGGTAAATAAACAAATTAGTTTTCAAAGCTTCTGCCAGGTTAGTTGTGATTCTCTTCCTAGCATGAAATATTTATTTATTTACCTTAGTCATGGCAGCACATAACAGCACATAATCTTGCCATTTTCTGAAATGTTAACTTTATTAATCTTAATTTATTAACTTATTAATAAAATCAAAATATTTTATTCTGAAACATTTATTCTTATCTAAATGAAATATCTTTCAACTATCCATGCCAAGAAAACAATGTTCTATTCCAAAGGCACTGATTTCATTCTTATTTAGGACATAAATTTTATTAAAGTTAGGAAGGAATCCTTACACAAACAGATTTTATTGTTTGTCAGACTAAGTTCAGGAGCTTTGTTTTTTGAATTCTTAATTAAAAGAAATTTTCCTTTAACTTATCTTTGACCAAGTTGAAAAATACCATGGAATATATTTGAAGAATTTGTGTTCCTTTGTTAATCAAAGGAATTCTTTGTTTTCATGGACTAAATGAAGTGGTGTGACCTTTTTGTTACACCCTGGACTTGACCTTTATTTTCTAGGAAGACAGATCATCATTAAGGGTACATCCCTCCTCATGTAAAAGAGACATTCAAGGAAGAGCTTTTAGAGTGTCTGGGAAAATGGGGTAGTGGTGGCAGGCAACATTTGAACCTCATTCCCATGAGATCTGGTTCAAAGAAGCAATATATCAATTATGGTGAACTTTTTAGAGACCGATTTCCCAACCCTCATGGCACATGTGAGCCCCTACTGCCTACTCCAGATGGGGGAGGGAGGAAGCACTCCCATTAGACTGCTGGGCAGAGAGGTGAATAATGAGAGAAATGTCCTCAGGCATGTGGAGAGGGGAAGGGGAACAGCTTTCTCTGGCCCTTGTGTAGAATAGGTTCAACAATACAACAATGCATATTTATACTCAATTGGATATAGAAATCTATTTTACTGTACAGGGAAATAGAAAGGGAAAGGAATAAGATGCAGAAGTTACAATTAGGAAGAAAGATTAAAGTGACAGAAGTCAGATGCAAAACAGATTTTTTAGAAGGGAGCAAGGTAAAGAGAATAGGATGGAGGGAAATAAAGATTTAGCAGTCATAAATGTGAATATGAATAGGATAATATTACCCACAAAATGAAAGCAGATAGCAGAATGAATTAGAAATCAGAATCTATCAATATATTGTTTATAAAAGATGTACTAGAAAGAGGCTGGAATAGAATTTATTATGCTTCAGTTGAAGTAAAAGGAAAAGCAAAAAAGTAGACCTAATTAAAGGTAAAATCAGGAAAATGGCATTTTACTAAAAGATACCATGAATGATGAAATAATATAAAAATATATAGCAAATTTCTCAAATATATAGGGAACAGAGTTAAATTCATTAAAAATAATAGCCTTCCTTAATTGGTAAATGTTCAAAGGATATGAATAATTTTCAGAAGAAGAAATCAAAGCTAACATATAACCTGAAAAAATGCCCTAGATCACTAAAATATAGAGAATTGCAAATTTGACCAACTCTGAGATACCACCTTAAATCTATTAGATCAGTTAACATTAAGAAAAGGAAAATCCCAACTCCACATGATAGAGAAGATAAAGAAAAATAGGGACACTAATGCATATTGGTAGGATTGTGAACTGGTCTAACCATTCTGGAGAATAATTTGAAACAATGTCCTAAAGGCTACAAAACTGGGCATATCCACTTACCTGGCAGTACTACAACTAGATGTATATCTAAAAGAGATAAAAGAAAAGGGAAAAGTATCTATATATTAAAAAAATATGGATAGTAGCTCTTTTTATGGTGACAAAGGATTGGAAACTGAAGTGATGCTTCTCAGTTGGGGAATGATTTAAGAAGTTTTAATTTAAGATTGTAATAGAAGACTATTGTGCTACAAGAAATGACAATCAGGGTAATGTCAGAAAAACCAGGGAAAACTCATATATGAACTGAAGCAAAGTGTAGTGAGCAGAACCAGGAGAACATTGCACACAGTAAAAGGAATGTTGTAATAATGATCAACTGTGAAACAATTAGTTATTCTGATTGAATACAATGATCCAAAACAATTTTGAAGGATTCATGATGAACATATGCTATTGACTATAAGACTTCACATGTATAATTGATATAATATTCTTGCTTTCTCAGTTGGATGTGTAAAGGGTTGGAAGGAGGTAGAGAATTTAGAATTCAAAATTTGAAAAATTCAAAAAAATTTTAAAATAGTGTCTCTCTCAAATTAGTTTTTTATAAGTTCTGCTGGAGTGACCAAATTAACCTCCTTAAAAATGAACTTTGTGTCCCTTTAAAAAGTCTTCATTATGAAATTCTATCTTTATTTCTGGTTAATATAAAATACAAGATGGTATTGGCTGTAGGAGAAAGAAAGCCAGAGGGATGAAGAAAATTTACCCTTTCATTCTCTTTTTTAAAAGTAACAGATGCATCAAAAATAGAATTCCAAGTTTTTCTTCTACATCTTTCTTTTGCCTAAAATTCTCTGGTTCCATGAGCTTTGGAATTTTGGGGGCCAAAGCATTTTTCCTACTCCTTGTCATTTTCTTCCAGTGTTCTTCTTTTGAGATTCTGGGCTTTAAAAGGTAAATAACTCTTACTTTGGTTCTCTTGTGATCTATTTATTTCTCTGACTCACTGGCCATGGCTCAGAAAAGCCTCTCCTTGCTCTCCTACAAACTTTCAGGAAGAAGTATCACTTCCTTCTCTTGTTCCCAAAGCTAATTGTCCTTGAAACTTAAGACTTACTTTTTTTTCCAAATACTTACCATCTGAAAATAGTTCAATATTGTATATCAGTTCAAAGGCAGAAGAGCTATATGTAATGGAGAACAGGAAATAAGTGATTTGCCCAGAGTCTTTGCTTAGGAAGTATCTGAGACAAGATTTGAACCCAGAACTTCCTGTCTGTAGGCCTGACTCTCAATACACTGAGCTACCTCATTGCCCAGAGGCTCAACTTTTAATAACCCCAATGACACTGGATCCCAGACGAATTAGTTCACCAAAGAAGAGTTCCCAAACTGATCATCCTCCTATTCCTCACTAATGAATCAATTCATTCTTTGACAGGATAAACGTCTCTTAGTTTGGACTCTTCTAAAGTAGAAAAGTAGTCTCTCATTTACATTTATTATCATGTTAGATAAGCTATTCTATATATGTTTATGAACCAGTCTATTGCAAATATGTGGTGAGGGAAAACCTACTATGTCCTGAGGTAACCTATTGAATATGTCTAATAGTAAATATTTTTATTTTTTAAACATCAAGCTTAACTTCACCTCTTTTTCCCCCATACTGATTATTTTGCCCTCTGAGACAAGCAAAATCAGTCTACTTTTTGATGTGATAGTCTCTGTGATGCTAGGATTTATATAACACTTTAAGGTTTGCAAATACTTTACAAATTTCTCCTTTTATCCACAGAAAAATGCTTTAAAGTTATAATCTCCATTTTATAGACTTTATCATCATTATTTCCATTTTATAGATGAAGAGACTGAGGTAGATAGCAATTAAGTGACTTGCCCAGGTTACAAAGCTAGCAAGTGTCTGAAGCTAGACTTGATCCTATATTTTGTTTGCTCCATCTCCAACACACTACATACAATGCCTCTGAGCTGACTTTATTTATTCTACCAGTTCCTTTAATCTGTGTTTGGCATGATCTTTAGCCATGGAGCAGTACGTTGAGGTCTTTTACCAACATGGTGGCCTTTCTCTGGATATTCTACAGTTTGCCAACTTCCTTTGTACAATATGGCACCCATAATTGAACCAAGGACTTTAGAAATGGTCTGATAAAGTCTTGGATTAGCATTCTTGGATTAGCATTCCTGCATACTATGCCTCCCTTAATTAATTAATTGAGTTTGCATTCCAATAAAACTCAGATAATTTCCTGTGAACTCATTATGCAACAAATTTCACTTTTCCTTTATGATTTCTGCCCTCTCTTTTCATTGCCTGGGCCACCATAACAGTTCAGTTTTTTGATTACTTCTTGCTAGAACTATTATAATTGTTTCCTAACCAGCTTTCTCCCTTGTCTCTTCCCTCTACCAATTAAATTTATAGCGATTGTGTTAACCTGTTACTCAAATTCTTTAATATGTTTTTGTTGCCTATAGTATAATGTCAAATATTTCCTTATGCTTACAAACCCTATCCCTGTTCTTCATCCTCACATAATCTTTATTCCTTTCTTTCCCTCCTCTGTTCTTTCTCAGGCTATCTTCCCACACTGGTTATACTTTCATCCCTTTTTTGTCTTAATCCCTTGATGAACCAATAAATCTGTACTGTCCTTTTGAATCCTTTGGGTCCCACATCTTATCACTGTACATGCTTTGCCACACCCTAATCTTGGATTACTTCTACTCTCCCTCTACTTACTTAGCTCATATTCACATATTGATGAATGTTCTATATGAAACTGTAAGACTGTTGATTGAATTCCGCTGCAAAGTTATGTTATATTATCTAATATCAACTCAGTCCTCACTAAGACAAGGCAAGCATTCTATTTCTAATTGATTTGTCATACTACTATTTTATAGATTGACACTTTCTTTGAATTACTGTCCCTGGATACATAAAAACTTTTTTTGCCTCAAAACATGCCAATATATAAAGGGTATCGATTATAGCTGTGCTTGAAATGAGTTTTTCTAGTAAGATTTGTATGATGTACCACATGGAGAGAGAAAATCCATGGCTACTATGTACTTCTAAATCACATAAACATGGACTGAGAGCCCTGATCATGGGCTTTCTCCATTCATTCCCTCACCTTGAGTCTTAGCACAAAGAATCTGAACTATGTCTTCTAATCTCTGGTCCACAGTAAGCTGTTCCTTGACATCTTCCAAAGCTCTGTATTGACCCTGGCATCAATCTGTAGCCTTCCTGGATCACTTCACTTAAGTGTTCAGTAAATGATGCAATTAGGTAGGTGAATGTTTTAAAGAATGTGACCTCTGTTATGACTTCATGTTCTGCCACAGATTTTTGTTTTGTTTTGTTTCTTACTAATGAATAGGTAGAAACTCTAGGGAATAAAAGCATCTCTTGGGGGTCTGATCATTGTTGAAGACATTTTTTAGGGATAAGCTAAAGTGAGAATTGGCAAGATTCTCAAAGGACACAATTTGTTTTTAATGTAAATGGTGGTTCTGAAGTTTCTGGTCCCTTCTCAGGCGTGCTTGTTGGCTGGCTTGTATCTCTTGTGCATCACTCCTCCCTTCATCATACATGCTTATCAATTCAGGGTAGATTTCTATTGAAGGTATAAGTAGGGAGAATAAAGTAGAAAAATATTTGGGGATGTATTTACAATAATCTCAAGATAATTTTCATTGAGAAATCATCTTTTTGGGGAATGAGGGAGAGATCTGAAATATACTGGGATCATCACCTTGTGATGAAATGTTTGTCCCAGGAGCTTTAACTTTTCTAAACATCTAATTTTGGCATAGAGTTCCTTTTTGTGGTCTAACAGGAGTCAATCTGCATTACTAATTTTACTACAATCCAGTCTATAGAAATGTGGATTTTCTTCACTTTTAATCATGCTTCTTTGATATTTTTATTTGTTTTTCAGTCTGTGATTAGCTGAATGGATTTTCTTTTGTTGGGTATTGAGTCTCTTTATCTCACTCAGATTGGAAGGACAAGGCTAAGATCACACTCTTGGTTAATGCAGACGTTATTAATTGCTCTGTTTTTGTATCTGGGCTGGCTTTCTATTCCATAAATAGATGACTGGTTTTGTGTCCCCAGGGGTTCAGCGTATTGATATCAGACCTCTATCTGAGAAACTATAAATTTATCTCTGAATTTACTGCTTTTCTTCTACTCTTGGCTACATTGGTTTTATTTGTTCAAAATGCTTTTAATATATTCAAAATATTCATTTTATGTCTCACAATTCTGGTAAATTCTACTTTATGAAAATAAAGTCTACTTTATGACCATAAAATTAATAGAGTATAGCATAAGAACACATCAATAATCATTAAGTTGTATATATGACTTCTGAGTTTTATTTTAAATTAAATTTATATATTTTATTTCCCTTTTTACATATTTGTTTCCCATCAATTTTTAGGATAGAATACAAGATTTTATCAATACAATTCTCTTGCTTCCTGTTCAGTATTAGCATTATTAGGCAATTGGTAAAATATCTGAAAAAACTCTTCTTCATTTTTATGTTTTTCTTAGACCAGCCTAGAATAGTTATGTATTTTAATTTTCACCATTGGGTATATTCAGTTTAACATCCTAGAAATTAATTTTTTTAAATACAGACACAATTTTCAAAAAAATATATCACTTGTTCAATTACACTTATTTTGAAACTTATGGTTCTTATTTCAATTTCCTTTTTATGTTTTATATAAAGCTTCCAAGCTCATTTTTGAAATACATTTTTGAAATTTTGAAATGTTCTTCTCTATGGAGTTTTTAAAGATTTTATATAAAGGAATAATTTAGATTTTTATGAATCTACTTTCAATCCTTCGTGGAATCTGTTAGTTTACTAATTATTGAGTGCAGGTTCATTTAATATTAATAAAAGTAAATTTATTTTTTGAACAAGTAAATATTTTATAATGTCTGAAGGTTTCATTTGGAATCAACACTTATTTTATTATTATATACATATTGTAATAGTTAAAGGAAGTTGTGGTGGATTGAAGGGGGTACAGGGGATAAGGAAGGTTTTGTAACAGGGAATGAAGGAGTTGAAGGGACACAGGGAATGTGGCTGCTGTGAGGTAAAAGGAAAGAGATGCCCCCTGCTGAGAGGCTATTTTTGAAAAATGGGGTTCCTGAGAAAATGGGCCAATTATGATAGCCTAAGGGGACTTCTCCCTTATTGATTGACATGGAAGATACCCCAGAGGAGGTAAGTATGTATTATCCTGAGGGACAAGGCTTCCCCCAGACCAAGGTCTCCCAGCAGGGTTCCGATAAGGACCATTTATGAATGATTGTTCTTGGGTTCTGTTACCTCTATGTCTGCTAAAATGACAGTCCTCTTATCTGACTGTGGTGATATAAATAAAGATGAATTTTACTAATAAGTTTGGATTGGGGAGGTATCAGGGTTGAGGGAATAAAGATTTTCCTATAGTTTTCCCCAGATGGGGCTTGAATCTCTCTCAGCTTTTGAACTGAGGCCAGGTCTCACAGGCTCATGGAGGGTTTCTTTTATTCCTGTCTATGCGAATATATCTTAGCTTTCTTAAGTTCAAAGTCTTTAGCAGTAGACAGCAAGAGGAAGAAAAGGTTCTGACCTTCAGAGCTGATTGGGCCTGTCTCTTTGGGCTGACATCCCTAAAGATTGGCCTTAAGTTCAAACTGCTCCCCTTAAGTCCTTTTGTTCGATGACACGATCACAGGAATCCAGGTAGAGCACACAGTTGGGAAAATTAGGAATAGAGGCACTTCTATCCTGAGTCAGGGAGAGCTCCTTCCAGTCTGAGGGCCAGGAAAGAGGGTCCCCAGACCAACTGTCACTCCCCAAGTACCCTTCCCTCCACCAACCAATATCTTCTCTCTAGCATTCCAACTACTGTTTGTTCTACCTGAGTGGCAGAAAGTCCAAATCTTGCTTCATTTTTCCTTTCCACAATTGTCCCCCTTTTTTTGTTGTGATCTTCCCAACGTCACTTATTTTTATTATACTTACCAATCTACTATACCTAATTTCTAACTAATCACCCCAAAATATTAAAATTTGCTCAATTACTCTTTCACTTTTCTATGCTGACTTTATCTGCTTTAAGGAAGTCTACACAGGAAAGTTTGGGTAAGGGTAATTTTAGGGTTTTACAATAAATTCAGTACAATAAATGTTTGAACAAAACCATTACAAAAAAATTTGAATCTTAATGCTAATAGTACTTACTGTTGACAAGTTAAACTAATACAAACATTTTTCTTATTTTAATTATCTATAATTAATTGCAAACTATTTTATCTATATATATTTCCATTAAACACAATTTCAGCATCAGCTTTAAAATAAAGAATTAAAACATTACTAATTATCTGCAAATTCAGCTTAAGTCTAATTCTATGGATAACTATCTATGCTATACTTAACTTACTCCCAAACTATTTCCAACTTATTATAACTATTCTCTAAATCCCTAGTCTAATCTATAACCTAATCTTATGTACAATATATATACATGCTATGCTAAATATTTATAGACTCTATAACTATTTTACTAATCTAATTATAGTATGTACATTATTTATAGAGATTATTCATATATAATATAATATATGTTTATATATTATATACAATACAATAATATACATAGTTCCCTAATCTTGATGTCAGTCAGATAGAAATATCTATTGATCTTTCTATTTGCCCAAGACCTTATGGAACTAACTATATGCATATTTACATTTTGCATAAATACAATTTAAGACACTTGTTTATTTAATCAAGGTCTCCCAATATATGTCAGTTTGTGATTCTGTGTTTTGTGTTGTGTTGAATTAATACTTATCAAGTTTCTTCAGATTTCCACTTCTCATGTTGACTGATGGGTCTCTTATTTCTTCCAAGTTATGTAGTGTTGCATGTTATTTCCCTAATATGTGAAATTAATTTTGTTTTATGATTTTGCCACACTCAGTCATACATATAAATCCTGTTTTCTGTCTGTCCTCTTCTTATAGAAACAAATTTACAAAGTTGAAAGTCTTAGCAGTCCATTTCAGTTTTTTCTCTTTGTTTCTTCTCTCTAGCAGCTTTTCTTGTTGCTTTCCCTCTGGGCTGTTTTAAAATCTTTTCCTCTGCAATGCTTTTCCTCTGGGCTGGAAAGGTGCCTTCTTCTTGCTGTGGCATGCTTGACTGCTGGGATGTTATTGTCTCAAATATTATGTGTCACTATTGATTCTTTGTGGTCTACGTTTTGATGTTAATCAGTTTTTGTTTTCATTTCTCAGTACTATCTTTTGTCTAATTATCTTTTATGTTTGTTACAGTGATGATGGATTTTTCCTGGTTTTATGTGGGAACAGTGGAACCATGAGTCTTTCCCTCTAATTTTTATAGCTGTTGGGATAGTAAGCAATACTTTATGTGGTCCAATCCATTTTATCTCTGTAGTCAATTTTCTATTGAAAAATTTTAAGTATACTTTGTCTCCTGGTTTGATGCTGTGTTAATTCCAGGGGTACTGTTTTTTGAATCAAGTCCATTTCATGCAACTCTGCTATTCTTATTTGTAAAGCTTGTATATATTTTGTTAACTGACAGTCTAGTTTGTGAGAAGTTCTAGGTTAGAGAAAGGAAGATGTGATAGGATCATTACGGTGTTTGCTTCTTCCTCTGTTTGTTTTCTATCAGGTATATACTTTTGTTCTACTCCTAACTCAGTGTCTTCTTCTTCAACCTCAAACTTTTCATAAAGTTCTTGACAATTCTTGATTCCCAGTGCCACCATCATTTCTCCTATTTTGTTGTTATATACGTACACACTTACATATACATATTTATGTCTAATATACATATATAAAATATATTTTCTTGTAAAATCCCATTTTCATTTTTTGGTCCAGTTATGTTTTAGAGGGAGTAATGTTATAGAAATATTATCATCATTTAGTGGGACTAATGTTATAGAAAATCATCATCATCAACAATAAACAAGAAAGCAAAGGTAGAAAAAACCCAAATTCTTTTAGTAGATTTTTTCCAGTTCATTGCCTGACATAGTACCTGGCACATCCTAATAAATATTTGCTGAATGTATCAATGTAAGTAGCACACCAAGGGGTATTGTGTTATAAAACACAGTTCTTTATGTGTTTATTTAAGCCTGATTTCTTAATTCCTCTCACATCCACTATGTGTTAGAGGGCCAACTTTTGCATGGTAACTGGAATGCTGGGCAAATATCAACTTTGCTTCTCCACTCTCAGTATAAATAAGTACTTCCCCAAGACTTGTAAAAGCTTCAAGGTGATTTGCACAGTCCAGAAACTACATTTCAGGGAAATGGCAGGAAATGAAAGGGATTACCTGACATTAATCCAAGGGGAGGGAGGACTGAAGTTACTCTCTGTTGCTGATAACTGAGTCAAGTTAAAAAGAATAGATTTTTGTTGTCTCTAGAATATCATTCCTATTCCCAAATAAGAGAAATACTGAAAGGGTACCAATTAACCCCAACGCATGAGGTTCAGGGGCAGTCTCACAACAGAGTGACAGTTCCTTTGAGGAAGAAAAGCTGCTTCAGCAGACGAATAGAAGTAGCGTCAGGAAGGGTAGATCTGAGGAACAGAAAAATACTGATGATTATTGAGAGACAGGCTATGAGAGATGTTCTAACTGTGAACTATGGAAGAAAGTACATAATTGTGTTTGTCTAACACATTTTCATTGATACTCAAGTGGGATGAGTTCCAAAGTTGAGTGGGATTTTTTATTATATGGTTGTCTAGCACTGGCTTAGATTCTATTCAAAGGCAAGTCAGTGGCCCATCATGTGAGTGTCTGGATGGTGAATGATTGTCTCTGAGGACCATTGTAGCTATGGAGAGAGTGAGAGTTAGCCTGCTAGGGAAACTAGCAGCTAAAGAGAAAGAGTGAGATAAGAAGGACAGGAATGATGAAGGCCAGCATGTTTTAAGAAGGACTGAGCAGAAGAAACACAGCACCAAGGCTGGGGGCTATGATCTTTTATTATGACAAGGAGAAAGACTTTTATAGCAAGCAGAATGCTAAGCATTACTATATTCTTGGAGGAGTGTTACTTTTCCTCAGGATAATGTTTGTGAAATGACTTTACACAAGAATGTTACCAGGGTTGCTATTGTAGACATGAGCAAGGTGAGTAAGAGTGATTGCTAATCTATTTTATGAAACTTAGGCAAAGGCAGGTTTGGTACTTTTGGTCATAATATTACAAAAACTTCTTTGCTCTTCAGAATGATGGGGAACTCAGAGTTTAATGATACCCTTTGGCTGAGAGCAGAAGTGTCTTGGTGTGAGAGATTGGGACCTTGCCAGCAATCTCAGGCAAGTATGGCTGCTTTCCTCAGTGGGTCTGTCTTGTCCTTCACAACAGTACATAGAGCACTGAGACTGGAGTCATGAATACCTGAGTTCAAATCTGATCTCATGAATTTACTAGCTATATGACCCTGGATAAGACAATTAGTCTCTGTTTTTCTCATTTTTTCAAACTGTAATATGGGGATAATAGTGGCATCTATCTCTCAGGGTTGTGAGCATCAAATGAGATAGTATTTTAAAAACACTTAGCACAGTATCACATATAGTCTGCACTATATAAATGATAGTTATTATTATTACATCAGGGTATAGAAGAAATATTTTAAAAATCATGCTGTCTCCTATGAGTTTATGATCTGTTTTAGTATTGTTTCCTAAGTTTATTATTGTTTACTTAAAAAAAAAAGGTTACATGGGATATTAGGTTTAGAGCTGGAAGGAACACTTTAGAAGCCTCAGGTTCAATTCTCTCATTTTACAGATGAGGAAGTAGAGCCTAGGAAAGGCAAAGTGACTGACTGAGTCATGCAGTTTGCTACCCGTTGCTTCTTCTAGATTCTGCCCCCATGACCATCATTAAGTAACTTCTCTTTTTTGTGAGTTTCACCCAATACTCATTTGTCACCCAATCATTCCCATCCAACAGTAGCCTTTGTTTACAGACCTCCAGGACACTCCCTTTCCTCTCTCAATGTGTACCTGGATCACAGTTTTTTTTCTTTGCTCCAACTTTTACTCTCATACTTGGGAATTTCAATAACCTATTGATATTCCCTCAAACACTCCAACCTAACAATTCTTCAACTTATCTCTTACACACATGCTGCTGAATGGAAGTAGAGAAAATTAACTAAGTGTTCTGAGAAGGTCCACTCCAAATTTGTTATATAACCTCAACTGGGCCCTCAGTGTTGCTAGACAATTTTTTATATCTCCTTAATCAACTTATTTCATTATTGTCGTTCTTTCAAACATTTTCATCTTTCTTCAAATCTCCCTTATGTCCCCTCACTCTTTTCTTAGATGAAAAACTTTTTATTTTGCTGAAAAAGTTGGGGCTATTTTTTTTGAGAGCTCCTTTTTCATCCCCCCTCACCTTATATTACCCAAATATTGTCTACTGCTAACTCTTCTATTACCTCTGTCTCACAGGAAGAAGTGACCCTTTCTTTTGCCAAGTAAAACCCCTTTACCTACAGTAATGATCCCATTTCATCCCATTTACTTCAAGCAGGTTATCTCTGCTATATTTCTCCCTCTTATCTTCCTTCTTTGTCTACTCACTGATTCTCTAATGTTTATAAACATATTCATGTTTTCTATCCTCAAAAATTGTTCCCTTGATCCTTCTATTCCTACTAAATGTTGCCCCATGTCTTTCTTGCCTTCTATGAATGAACTCCTGGAGAAGGTTGTCTACAACAGTGCCTTCATTTCCTTTCCTCTTACTCTTTTCTTAACTCACTACATTCTAACTTCCAATCACACATCATTCAACTGGAACTTCCAAAGGGGCCAATGATTTCTTAATCACTAAATCTAAAGACTTTTTTTTCTCATTCCTTGTTCTTGACCTCTCTGTAGCCTTGACAATGTTGATCACCTTCTTTTCTTTGAGTCTTTCTTCTTCCTAGGCATTCAGGTCTTCCCCTAGCTAATATTTGTTAACCATCAGTATAGCATAGGACTCTGTTGGTTGTAGCCTTTTCTTATCCTTCTTTACTATTTAATTTACTGGTCTGATTTGTTCCTATAGATTTATTATCCTCTATATGCTTTTTACTTCCAAGACCAACTTCTGTGGAGAAATCCAGTCTTGAGTCTCCAACTGGATGTTGGACATCTTGAAATTAATATCTTGCAAATATCTTAATCTTAGCATTTCCAAAATTAAGCTCATATTTCCTTCAAACTCTTCCCTGTCTGAAATTCCCTGTTACTGTCTAAGGTACAACTATCTTCCCAGTTCCCTATATTCACACCCTAAGTGATATCTTTAACTATTGTAAACCTTAAAATTTCTTAGACTTATGAATGTTGGAAATTTCACCATTGGGAAATTTCATACTTGGAAAAAATTTCCTACTGATAGTAAGAACTCTATTGGAATGTGAACCCCCTTGGCATGGGAGGATCTTTCTCCTCTCTACCTAAGACTACTTTAGGACAGAAACCTTTTGCTAAACAATGGAAAGGGCTTTGATCTATGCTTAAGCATAGAACAGGAAGTTCTTTGAGTCATGATTGATTTTAGAATTGATACAATAGAGATTCTTGGAATGACAGAACCAGGTCTTGAAACTACAATCTCCACCCTACTCAGAGTAAAAGGATTTAGGAAGGGCTGCAGCAAGGATCAATATTTATTTGAGAATATGACCTTCAACAGACATGTGCAAAGGGGCAGACCTCTGGGTGGTCCTGGGTTAAGCTAGAACTACCATTGGCACAGGGAAGACATGGACAGTGATTGGTAGATGGGAGAACTGAGGGGAGGGAACTTAGATGGTGTCCTTAAAGATAGCGGGGTCTGAGGACTGGGGGAGGTCGAGAGGTTTTGCTCTGAGAGGTTGTGCTCTGAGAAGTTTTGCTCTGAAGGAGGCTGGAGGTGGAGGCCCCTGAGACTGTTTCTCCATTTTGGTCACGTGAGTGATAGGGGACTGATCTCTTTCTTTGTCTCAGCTATCTAAGGGCTTGGGCCTTTTGGCCCAGCCTAAACAGAGGGGGTATTTAAGCCCTATTCCCTTCTCTCTCCTTTCTCTCTCTCTCTCTCTCTCTCTCTCCTCTCTCTCTCTCTCTCTCTCTCTCATACCTTTCTTCCTCCTGTTTGTAATTAAAAACTCCATAAAAGGTTGACTGCTGACTTGAGTTTTCACTTAGGAATTACATAGATGAATTCCTTGGCGACCTTAAATTAATATATATCAGTCTTTTAAAGTGATTTCCTTGTCACACTATTCATTCTCTCTCACCCTCAACCCCAGTTCCCCCACCCCCATGTTCAACTTATTGTTGAGGCCATTTGATTTCACCTTTGCAAAATTTCTTGAATATGATACTTTCTGATAATGACAGGGCTCTATCTCCTCATTAATTGGAATTGGACTATTGCAATAGCCAATTGGCTAAATTGACCTCTTTGGGTGTCCTTTGAATAAGATATCCCACCTCTAAGATCTGAGTCTTTTCACTGGCTATTCCATATTCTTTGAATACTGTCCTTGCTCATCTTTGCCTTCTGGTTCCTCTGTCTTTTTTGAAGTCCCACCAAAAATCTAGCCTTCTATAGGAAGCATTTCCCAATGCCCCTTAATTCTGGTACCTTCTCCATATTAATTCCCAATTATCCTACATATAACTTGTTTGTACATAGTTGTATGCATGTTGTTTACCCCTTTAGATAGTGAACTCCTCAAGGCAGATTCAGATTCTTTCCCCTCCTTTCTTCCCACCCCCCTAGCCAAGGTGGGAAATAGTCTGATATTGGTTTTACTAGTGCTTTAATGTAATACATATTTCCATATTGGTCATGCTATGACAGATGACACATATTGTATGTTAATTAATAACTCATGAAGATCTAGGCAATTGGGGTTAAGTGACCTGTCCAAGGTCACACAGCTTGGAAGTATCTTGGGCCTGATTTGAATCCAACTCTGAGACTGATGTTCTCTCCACTGTGTCACTTAGCTGTCCTTTTCTTTGATCTCTTTATAAATGAATACAGAGTAAAATAAACAGAAACAGAAAAATAATGGATACCATAATATCAATATTTAAAAGTGAGAACTTTTATAAACTGATAAATGGAATGAACAGAACTAGGAGAAAACTATTTAATAACAACAACAATGTAAAGGATAAATTGAAGGCTGCTAGAATTATAATCAATACAAAGAGTATTGATGATTCCAGAGGACCAGGTTTGAAACATTCTATGTATTACAGTGTTAAATTTATGATGATTGGACTAAATATTAAATTTGTGATCACCAGGGACTTAATTTCTAAGTCCCAAAATGAATTACTAAAGTAAATGGAATGCATGGTAGTTTATTTACAATAGAGGGAAGATATTAAGGAATAGATAAAAGGGGAGAGAGAGAGGCAGATAGCACTCTGGCTTCCTCAGAGCCAGGTAGAAATTCTAAAGCCCCAGCCCAGGGGAAAAGAGTCTCAAGATGATGGGCCTTTCTTGGAGGTTCACACCTCCAGAAAGGCAAGGAAACTAAATTAGCCTTTAACTCATGAAGGTGACAGTCTAAAAGGAAAGCAGTCTAAAGTTACCTGCATGTGTTCCTCCTGGGGTTCAGTTCCACAGCCAAGTGTGTTCACATCCAAGTCTGAGTGTCTGAGTTCCAGTCTCTTCTCTGAGTGACTCTTCTATTCCAGTCCAACTCTTAGTGACTGAATGATCCTTCGATTGATCCTTGTATGTTGCTGTTTTCTCTATTTAAAGACCTTTTTCTCTTGTGTCACCTCCCCCAAATTTTACGTCTACCAATCACAGCAGACCCTCCTCTTTAGGACGGCCCACTCTATGTATGAAATGGGGTGTTTACACCTTTTTTCGTTAGTTCACATATTTTTGTGGTTATTTAACACCTTTTTTGGTTATTTAAACACCTTTTTGTAGTTAGTTAACACATTTTTGGTTAGTTAATACCTTTTTGGTAGTTAAAATGGGTAGATCTACTTTAAATTTTGAGTTAATACTTTGGGGATTAAAATCTAAAAATAGACAGGGGGATTACAACTCAATCTTCCCAATAAAGGAAGAGCTAAGCACCTTCTTTGTTACAATCAGGAGATAGCCAAATCTAATCTTCACAACAGCAGGGTGATAGATGTGCAGAATACCTACATGCACACATACATGCATATACACATATGTAATATGCATATGCACATACATATTTTGTACACATCTATTAATGGAATTTTTTGACTATGCATATTTGTTACAAGGTCTTTGTTTTTCCTTTTTACTTCTTCCTCTAATGAGGTAGGTGGTAGAAAAAGAAATTTCTATTAATTAAAAAAAGAGGAAAATGCTAGAGGTAAAATTTTATATGCACTTTCAGAGGAGATAATTTATTATTAGTTTTACTTAAATTATTTTACTTTTTTTATGAGTCCACTAACAAAGTGGAAATGGGAGTAATATGTAAATGTTGGTAAAGTAAAAAAAAAAACCATTATTAAAACTTTTTTTAAGCCTATACCTTCTGTCTTAGAGTCAATGCTGTGTATTGGTTCCAAGGCAGAAGAATGGTAAAGGTTAGGCAATGGGGGTTAAGTGATTTGTCCAGGGTCACACAGCTAGGCAGTGTATAAAGATAGAGTTAAACCCAGCATTCTCTGTCTCTAGGCTTGGATCTCAATCCACTGAGCCCCACATAGCCTCCTCCTCCTCCTCCTCCTCTTCCTCTTCCTCCTCTCCTCCTCCTCCTCCTCCTCCTCCTCTTCTCTTCTTCTTCTTCTTCTTCTTCTTCTTCTTCTTCTTCTTCTTCTTCTTCTTCTTCTTCTTCTTCTTCTTCTTCTTCTTCTTCTTCTTCTTCTTCTTCTTCTTCTTCTTCTTCTTCTTCTTCTTCTTCTTCTTCTTCTTCTTCTTCTTCTTCTTCTTCTTCTTCTTCTTCTTCTTCTTCTTCTTCTTCTTCTTCTTCTTCTTCTTCTTCTTCTTCTTCTTCTTCTTCTTCTTCTTCTTCTTCTTCTTCTTCTTCTTCTTCTTCTTCTTCTTCTTCTTCTTCTTCTTCTTCTTCTTCTTCTTCTTCTTCTTCTTCTTCTTCTTCTTCTTCTTCTTCTTCTTCTTCTTCTTCTTCTTCTTCTTCTTCTTCTTCTTCTTCTTTTCTTCTTCTTCTTCTTCTTCTTCTTCTTCTTCTTCTTCTTCTTCTTCTTCTTCTTCTTCTTCTTCTTCTTCTTCTTCTTCTTCTTCTTCTTCTTCTTCTTCTTCTTCTTCTTCTTCTTCTTCTTTCTTCTTCTTCTTCCTAGAAATTAAGAGTATTCAGTAAATATTTGAATTTCAAAATCCAAATACCAAAAATAAAAAAGAGGTTTTTACAAGGTTCTAGAAAAAATTGAAATAAGGAGATATCACTTAAAATGGAAACATTAAGAAAAACTACACAGAAGAGGAGATTTCTATTTTTTTTTATTTTTAAGGAAGAGAAGAGCAAATGTGTTCTAGCATGAGGGATTATATCTGAATTTAAGAAGAGGAGATTAGGAAAGAGCTAGTAGTTTATTTGGCTGGAACATAGTCTGTAGAGGGGGAAATAGAAAAAACTTTGGGACAGGAATGATGGAACTAGACTGTTGAAGACCATAAATCATTTGTGAAAATATTTATTTTATCTGATAAACAATTCAGAGCCATCAGAAGAGGGGAGTAAATTATAACTCTATCTACTCATTTGGAAGATTATTTTGATATGTGTGTAGGGTAGACTAGAGATGGAAAAGTCTGGATTGAAGAAGTTTAATCAGTTACATTATTATAGTTGAAGTAATGAAGAACTTGTCATATTATGATAATTGAGGTAATGAAGATAATGATAGTATGAATGGAAACAAAGAAATGAATGGGAAGGATATTGCCAATAAGGAAACTAAAATATTTGAAAACAGATTAGATGTGAAATTTGAGGGAGAGGGATGTATAATATATGATTTCCATATTTTGAACCTTATTATTGGACAGATTATCACTCTCCTTTTATTGAACAATCAACAAAAATATAGAAATTGGAAAGAGGGCACACTTTTAGGGAAAGATGATGTATGCATATGTGGCTATCCTGGATTTGAAATGCAAATGAAATATCTGGATAGAAATATCCAACAAGTTACTGGAAATGAAGGCCTGAAGTTCTTGAAAGTAGCATATTTCTTATATGTTGATTTTTTAAAATTCTTGATCTCTTCATTAAAGATAGATATTATATATGTAAGGGTTAACATTATGGTTGAGACTGAATTTAATAATTATATTTTATTTACAAAATCCTAATGAAACACCCACACTCATCTGGAAATTTTATGGTGATTTAATTGATATAGTGGAGGAGATTTTCTGGCAGGAAGATTAGGAGATCTAGAAAGTAAGATTTGAGTGTGAAGGAGGGAAGAATCAGCCTGACCTCCAAAGGGGCTCAGCTAAGATGCCAAACCTGAATCAGCTCAAGGGCAAAACTCACCATCCAACACTCCAAGATGTCGAAATACCTTGCACACTCTTAGCCAGAGTCACCTCTCCAGGGAAAGAGGAAGAGACAGGAAGTGACGTTCCTTATGTAGACAATTTACATCACTTTCCTGTGTCTCATCTGTACCAATGAGGACTTAGCTTGACTTAGGACAGCCCAGAGGTCTGTCCTTTTTTTCTGCAATGTCTGTTGAAGGCCATTCCCTAGATAATTAAATCTTGGGTTTGATGCAGACCTTCCAAATCTTGTTAATCTCAGAAGGGAGGAGAAATGTAGAGTTTCCAAGACCTGATTCTGTTATTCCAAGTATCTCTATTGTTATTGATCAGGAAATAGCTAAATCAAATCTTCTAAAGAATGGTCTGATTAGGATGGAATAGTTTTAAAATTCACAATTTCCCCCTGAGGCCCGAGGAAGACTAGTCTCTCCAATGGGTCTTGTAAACATACCAGCTATGAAATTACAATAGTTAGAGATAATGGGGAAATAGGAGAGAGAGAGACAGACAGACAGACAGACAGCAAAACCAATGTTTTTGCTGGGCAAATGGACAAAAGCAATTAGGGGGCAGTACCCTTGGCATAAGAGTGTACATTCAAAATAAATGCTCATTCAACCTTCAGTTCAATCAATCACACCCCAATGTTTATTTTTGATCTTGATGTAATGTAGGTTTTCTGGCATCTTTTTGCAATAGTTCATTCTCTGGATTTAGGAGTTAGCAAGCTTCTTTCTTGAAGAACTTTCTTGAACGAAAAAGTCAAAGTCTTGGATTTTTATTAAAATACACCCCCCCCCTCACTGAAGTGGATGTTAAAAAAACATCCAGTTCAGCATAGGGTGCATTGTTGAGTTATGGGGGTGTATGAGTCAATTATTAAAATAATTCAAAAACAAAAACAAAACAAACAAAAACAAAACAACAACAAAAAATATATGAAGGGAAAATATGGAAGAAAGTTAAACTTTTGGGAGAAAGAGAAAGAGAAAAGAAAAAAAATTCAAAATCAGAATCAAAATACCAAATAAATTTTTGAGTAAGCAAGAGTAAATTCATAACAGGCCCTTGTACAGGTCCAATTTAAAGTAATTTCTATTGCACAAGTCTGTAGGACAGAAGGCAGTGTAAAAAATAGACTTGAATACAGGACTACAATCCCCATGAGCCTTTGCTCCACTTCCCCAGAATGCCTTGTAATCTCACCTGGGCCGAGATCGAGAAGGTATTTAAGCTGATTCAAAGGCTTTTGGTTCTCTCTCTCTTGGCTCTTTTTGGACTTCCGTTTTGGAGCAGGCGGTCTCTTGCGTGATGTGAGGTTATTTTGTCTAGGCCTCTGGCCTAGGCACATGTTTCTTACTTGTATATTCTTTAATCTTTAACCTTTAATAAACCTCTAAAAAATATAAGAGAGAAACTAATTTCTACCTGCCTCAGTCTCTCCATATTCCTAAATTTTAATCTTTACAGTTGTAATATTTCACTTACCCATTTGCAGTCAAGACTACAGGAAGTTGCCATACTATAAGAAGGAAAGGAACTAGAAGTCTATTTTGATAGGGAAGCTTCATTCCCTGGTCTGATTTTTAGTCATTCTCAGGGATATATTGAGCCAGCATGATAGTTAAATTTTGGTACTTGTATGAGTACTTTACAAAGAGTGTAGCTACAAGGAAGTCCTATGACTTAATGAATGTCAAGGGTCACAACCTTGAGTTCACATTAGTATTTCCTGTGTGCTCTTTTTGGCACTATTCAGGTTATGTCTGTGCTCCTTGTTTTTATCCCATTTCCTGGAATCAGACATAAACATCAATCACAGTCCCATAACAATTTATCAATAAATGACAGGTTCCCATAATTTAAAGCTTTTGGGTATACATTGATATTATAGCAAGTATATATATATATACACACACATATTATTAAACTTATATTATTGCTGAGAGAGAAAAAAATTTAATTGTATGTACCTTTAGTACAAGAAATGAGGAAAAGGGGAAAAATAAAATATTCTAATCAAAATAAAAGAAAAGAAAAAAATAAGGGGGAAAATCATTAATTCACTGTGTTCTCAAAAAACAGCATCCACTTGTCAATGGGTTATTATCTCTAATACATGTGATAGGGTACAGTGAATCAGTCTCAACAGAAGATGATCTCTTTACGTGTGAGCAATGAATCCAAGAGTCCTTCTCTCCAACCTTTATAGATGTTGGAGTAGTCAACAATATTTGGAATGGCCCTTCCCAGGAAGACTGAGTTGCTCCAGTATGCTCGAAATTCTTAATATACACCTTGTCTCTTGGGTTCAGGTCATGAAGTGAAAAGTCTAGTGGTTCGGCTTGTACTGCAGCTCTGGATTCATGGGGTTCACGCAGTTTGTGCTGTAATTCCTGTATATAGTAAGCAATACTAGTATCTCCCCCTAATAGTGATGCATATGCCGGGGAGAAAGGCTTAGCTTGTATAGGTATATGTCCAAAAAAGCATCTCAAATGGTGAGATATGTAAGTCTATTATAAGATAATAACACTCTAGGCCTGCTTCTAAGATAAAATAGGGCCAGAGGGAGAATTTCAGTCCATTTTAAATGAGTCTCAGTGCATAATATGCCAATCATAGTTTTAAGTTCTTTATTCATCCTTTCAACTTGGCCTGAGCTCAGGGGATGATATGGAACATGGAATTTGGGAGTTATCCCCAAGCAAGAATATATTTGATTTAAGACAGAAACAGTAAAATGACTTCCTCTATCTGAATCAATATGTACTGAGAGGCCAAAGTGAGGAATAATCTCTTTTAAAAGCACCTTAGCAACAAAAGTTGCTATGGCTCGGGTCGCAGGAAATCCTTCCAGCCATCTGGTCAGTTGATCTACTATGACTAAAATTTATAATGTCCGGCCTTTGGCATTGTTATAAAATCTATCTGTAGGTGCTCAAAAGGTTTGTAAGCCAGAGAACGCCCACCAAAAGCTTTGCCACGAAAGGCATGTTGGTAACATACTTTAGAGACTATGGTAGTTATTCCAGGGGCTATTCATACTCTCTTAACAGAGTCCATGATGCTCTGGGTACCAAAGTGACCATTTTTATGAACAGATTGGCAAATTTGGTGATAGAAACTTCTAGGGAGCAGGGGTTTCCCTTCAGATGACACCCATACTCCATTAATCTGTTTTGCTTTGAATTTTTGTTTCCATTTTTTCACTTCCTTTTCATTATAGGAGGGTGATAAATTTAAATCATCAGTCGTTGTTAATGTTAAAATTAATTCAGGCCCTTCTTTGACTGCTAGCTTTGCAGCTGTATATGCTTGTTCATTTCCCCTAGAGACAGGGTAAGTGCCACCTATATGGGCAGAGAAATGAACTACAGCTAGGGCTTCAGACAGTTTGAGAGCAGAAAGAACTTCATTAATAATTTCTGCATTAGCTATGGATTTTCCAGCTGAGGTTAAAAATCTTCTCTGGAGCCATAGCATCCCGACTGAGTGACAAATGCCAAAAGCATATCTAGAAGTCATATAAATTGTTGTCTTTTTACCCTTGGCAATTGTAAAGGCAAGTTTTAGAGCTATGAGTTCCAACCCTTGAGAGCTAATGTTAGAGGGCAGTGAAACTGACCACTCATTGGAAAATTCTGTGACTACAGAAGCTCCAGTGTAGCGTATGCCATGCTTCATAAAAGAAGAACCATCAGTAAATAAGACCAGATCTGAGTTGTTTAAGGGAGTGTTCAAGAGATCATCTCGAGGCTTTTCTGCCATGGAAACTAGTGTTTCACAATTATGTAATGGTTCTCCTGAAGTTGGTACATCTGGAAGCAAGGTGGCAGGGCTAAGAGTTGAACACCGCTTCAAGGTAATGTTTTCATTGTTTAATAAGGTTATTTCATACCTTGTAATTCACTGATCAGAAAATGTCTGTGTTCTATGTCTTAGCAGCAATGCTTCTACCTCATGTGGGCACATAATTGTTAATGGGCATCCCAATACTAGATCAACAGTTTTTGTCACTAGTAAGGCTGTAGCAGCTACTCCTGTAAGACATGGTGGTGCTCCTGATGCTACTGGGTCCAGTTGGGCAGAATAATAAGCAATTGGGCACTGGGAAGGCCCCAAAGTCTGAGTTAAAACACCTGAAGCTACCCCTCTCCTCTCATGTACATAAAAAGTAAATGGCTTGTTGTAATCTGGGATGCCTAGAGGGAGTGGACAGGATAGCCTTTTTTTAGATCTGATAGAGCTGACAGGTGTTCTGGTTCTAATTTTAGGGGCTCAGGGACCGAATACCTTGTTAGTGCTATAAGGTGTTTAGTAATTTCCCCATAGCAAGGAATCCAATGTCTACAAACCCTGTTGCTCCTAAAATTGCTCTCAACAGTTTCTTAGTGGTAGGAGCGCTTAAATTTTGAATATTCTCAGTTCGTTTTGGAGAAATAAAGAGGGCACCCACAGTCAGGATGAACTCCAAATATTCTACTTTAGGGAAGCACCACTGAACCTTATCCTTCGAGATCTTATGCCCTCTTTTGTGCAATTCCAAAATAAGGTGTTTACTATATTCCTGACATGCTTCCGCATCTGTTTGAGCCAAGAGTAGATCATCTGCATATTTGATTAATTTGCTGTTTTTAAATTTTATATTATCTGTATTTGGTTCAAAATTTGAGCAAATAAGCTCGGGCTGTCTACGAAACCTTGTGGCAGATGACTCCAGCAGTATTGACGGCCCTGTCAGGTGAAAACAAGATATGCATGGAGTTATCATGTATGGGTATGGAAAAAAAAGGCTGAGCACAAGTCTATTACTGTAAAGTATGTAGCTGTGCTAGGAATAGAAGAAATAATACTACTGATGTTGGAAACTATGGAGTGTCTCTTTATAACGTGATTGTTCACAGCCCTTAAATCCTGTACGAATCTATAGAGGTATTTGCCTTCGGGCCCTCTTTTTGTTTTTTTTAATGGGCAGGATGGGCATGTTGTATTCAGATTTACAAGGGATTATTATTCCCTGTGCAATTAATGAGTTAATTAGTGCGGTAATTCCCTCAATTGCCTCTTTTGAGAGGGGATACTGAGGAATGGAAGGAGGTGGGCTAGATTTAGTTTTTATCTGCACAGGAACAGCCGACTTAAGTAAGCCTATGTCAGAAGAAGATGTGGCCCAAAGAGACTTCGGTATATCTTCAGGTATTGCAAAGGTGGGATGCTCGTTTCCCTCCTGACTTTCTGTAAGAATTACAGGGAGTAAATTTATAGATTCCTCAGGTACTTCCAATGATAAAGAACCATCTGGGGAGCAATTTATTTTGGTTCTGAGTTTGTATAGAAGGTCCCTCCCCAGCAAATTTAGAGGGGTGTCAGGCATCAAAAGGAAAGAATGTTGTACCTTTAGGGGTCCTACAGACACCATTATAAGTAAAAGTTTTTTAACCATTTGGGGGTATTCCTTACACTCCCATTATATTCTCTGAGCCAACAGAATAGAAATATAAATCAGGTGTTCTCTTTAATACAGACCAGGAAGCTCCAGTATCTAAAAGACAATCATAATAGGTGTTATCCACCTTTAAAGTAACATGGAGTTCATTAGTATGGGATGTAGTGGATAGGGACAACGTGTAGTAGGACATCAGGCTCCAGAAAATCAAAGGTTGTATCCTCTGATTCCTGTACCCCAGCTCCCCCCTGATACCTTCATTGTGTTTGGGAAGTTCCTTGGGCACCCCCCTGAGGAGCATTAGCACCTCAAGTATTTTTTGGATGAGCACCACTTAAGTTATATTGTTGTGGAGTCATTTGGTTTGAGTTATCATTTTCCCAATATCTATTCCTATAGTTATCATTCCTAAAGTTGTGGTTTCCATTATCATTATTAGACTCATCTCTGTAATTATCACTTCTGTAGTTTTTATTAAACTGCAGATTCCTTCTGAGTGCCTTGAGTAAAGTTCTACACTCTGCCATTCTGTGGCCCTTCTTCTCATAGAATTGGCAGGTAACAAAGCGATAATTAGATTCCTGGAAAGGGGGAAGTGCCATTGGCTGAGTATCATGCCCTCTTTCCAGTTTTCCAATTTTATGTGGTAAAAATTTCAATTAATTTTTTATTGTTTCTATGATATAATTATTCTCTTCCTCCTTTTCTTTGTTTCCCTTTAAAACATATAAAGCTGTTTTCCGCAATTCTTCAAGGTCCATCTCTGGCCATCTTTGGCAATGTGTTCTAAAATAATCTCTAATCACTTTGCAAGAGTTAATGACAAAGTGCTTTCTAATTGTTCTTAAGCTATTTTCTTTAGATAGGTCAAAATCCAGGTATCTACCCCCAAACTCAATTATTGTGTCCATAAATCTGGAGGGTGTCTCTTCGTCATTTTGCTTCATCTTTTCAAATTCTGTCCACTTATCTGTACTGTCTTCACATTCCCTCATTGCTGTTAGGATGGCCTCTCTACAACAGTATAGTTGTAAAAGATCCTCAGAGTCATTATAGTCCCATTCGGTATCCTGAGATGGCCAATGTGCTGTATTGCACCTCTGGGTTTTGTTGACATGAGCAATTATTTTATTTTTCTCACGTTCAGTTAAAAATGCCTGTAACAAGTTTTCAACGTCCTTGTAAGACGGATTATACTGAAAAAATATGTCTGTCATCTTTTTCGTTACCAGAAAGGGATCTTGTTCATATGTGGGAACATTTTGTGTAAATTCATTCATTTCTTGGGGAGTAAATGGTATATTGTGCCTTAAAGTCACCACATCCCCATTCCATCCTATTTCAGGTACTTCTCTTAGAGGAAATAGGCTTCTAGTTTAATTTTGTACCTGTGGGTCAGTTCGACTAGGACAAGTTTCTCTAGGAGGATGAGATATCCTTTGGGCTGGAATGTGGTTTTCTGTAGGAGAAGCAACATGAGAAACTGGGATTGCAGGGGAAGGGTTTTGGGGATTAAATTCAGCCAGAATTTGTAGAACATGAGAGAAGCAGTCTGTTAACTGAGCTATAGGGAAGGTGTTTTCCATATCTATTTTGGGGAAGGAAATTTCATCATTCAAAGGTTCAGAAACAGGTCTGTTTCTGGTAAGGTGGATGTCTGCTAATTGATCCTGTAAGAAACATTTTAAATTTTCTAATTGGGCATGCATTTTATCTTCAGTTTTTTGATGTTTTTCTGAATTTCAGCTTCAAATGATTTTTTATGTTAGCATCTCTAAACACAGTACTGAGGAGTATAAAAATGATATTACCTAATAATATAAAAAATTGGAGGTATTCTGTATTCCTCAATGTCCCTAATTCTTCAACCGCCATATAAATGTCGAAGAATGTAGTATTCATATATATTACTTATTTTTCTAGCGGACTTCAGAAAACATGTGGGGAGCAGGACAAAGTCAAAACTTTCTACAGGTTTCCCCCACTCTTAATCTAGGCAGTTGTTCCCTAAAGGAAAGGAGATTTAGAAACAGCTCTCCCAGCCAGGACTTTAGGGCTCTGTTGCTAAGATTTAAAACAGTTGTGTTCTATCTAATTTAAGGAGAGAGGGAGAAAAGAAAAAAATGAATCCAAATTTACTTACCTTTACAGCTGATCAAAATAAACTATAAAAAGGGATAGTCACAGTAGAGGAAAAAAAAGGTTTAGGAAAGTTAAGAAGATTGAGGGTATTTCGTCATAACCGAAGTGGTCAGCCAAACTGTAAGGGTTAAAATTATGGTTGAGACTGAATTTAATAATTATATTTGGTCACCAAGGATTTTGTTTATAAAATCCTAATGAAACACCCAAACTCAGCTGGAAATTTTATGGTGATTTAATTGATATAATGGAGGAGATTTCTTGGTGGGAAGATTAGGAGATATAGAAAGTAAGATCTTGAGTGTGAAGGAGGGAAGAATCAGCCTGACCTCCAAAGGGGCTCAGCTAAGATGCCCATACCTGAATCAGCTCAAGGGCAAAACTCACCACCCAACACTCCATGATGTCAAAATGCCTCACACACTCTCAGCCAGTCACCTATCCGGGGAAAGAGGAAGAGACAGGAAGTGACGTTCCTTATATAGACAGTTTTACATCACTTTCCTGTGTCTCTTCTATACCAATGAGGACTTAGCTTGACTCAGGATAGCCCAGAGGTCTATCCTTTTTTCTGCACATGTCTGTTGAAGGCCATTTCTTAGATAATTAAATCTTGGGTTTGATGCAGACCTTCCAAATCTTGTTAATCTAAGAAGGGAGGAGAAATGTAGAGTTTCCAAGACCTGATTCTGTTATTCCAAATATCTCTATTGTTATTGATCAGGAAATAGCTAAATCAAATCTTCTAAAGAATGGTCTGATTAGGATGGAATAGTTTTAAAATTCACACATACATGTACACACACACACACACATATATATATATTTATATATACATATATAGATATATATCTCAGGCCCCAAAGGTATTTTTATGAAGACTATAATGTTCTCACTTGTGGCTCCTAGTAGCTGCTAGCATGCGGCAGTGGCCACACCCTGGGCAATGGCTTCGACAGGCCGGCTAAACCTTGTGAGGGTAGCCATTGGGTCGTTGACCCCTGATGAACCAGGGCTTTGCTGAACAGATGGAAGAAACCAATAAGAAGGTTTAATGGCTGAGATGGCGATGCAGCAAAGCACTGTGGAGTGCTTAGGGTGTGTTGGAGCACAAAAGACAATACGGCCATCCAATGCAGCTGAGGAAGTCTCCAGATGTAACGATTTTTCGTGCCCCTGGACCCAGGCTTCCAACGCCAAGAGAGTGGGACTGTCTTTGTGCATCGACTTTTCCACTTACATCTTCATGCACAAGTGTCTTTGTGCGCAAAAACACACAAAGACAATAGTCATCCTCGGTTACCGAGAGACTACTACTACTACTAATGTTCATATGCTCAGTATTTTCTTCAGGACATCCTTCATATCCTTGTTCCTGAGACTGTAGATCAAAGAATGGAGTACCATAGAATAAAAGAGGGTCACAATCTTCTGTGTTCCTGCTTCATGGCCTGATGTTGGTTTCACATACATTACTATTACAGAGCCATAGAACAATGACACAATAGCCAAATGGGACTCACAGGTAGAGAAGGTTTTGTGCGGACTTGCTGCTGAAGAGACTCTCAATACAACTTTCAGAGCCATGGCATAGGTTCCCATGATGAAAAGGAAAGGAATAAACAGTTGCAAAGAATTCACAAGAAAACAAGCAAATTCTATTAAAAGGGGCCTGGTGCAAGTGAATGCTAGCAATGGTCCTGGGTCACAAAGAAGTTGGTCTATGACCTTGGATCCACAGAAGGACAACTGGGACATGAGAATGATGAGGATAAGGAACTATCAAAATCCAGACACCCAGCAGGTGACCACCAGGTTAATGAAGAGACATCCTGTCATGAAAGTGGGATAACACATTAGTCAATATATGGCCAATTATCAATCAAATGCCATAACTGCCAGAAAAAAATTCTGTTCTCTCTAAGGAGAAGTAGTACTGAAGGAAGTATCCAGAGAGTGAGATAGTCTTGGTCTTAGAAAGAAAATTGGCCAACATATCGGGTATAGTAGAGGTGATTTACCAGATCTCCAGAAAGGAGAAGTTGGCCACGAGGATATACATGGCAACAAAAACTCTTGGAAATCAAAGAGTCCTGGGGTTCATGTTTCTAGTGATTCTTGATGGATTGCTCCTATAAAATGGGACAGTTGTATTGGAGCCTTAAATGCAAGTCTTTCTATAGCAGTAATCAGTTTTTCACTCAGTCCAAACATCATAGAATCAATTACACCATGTTGACATCTATTTAGATTGTTTATAGTTATAGGGTACTGATTCTATCTGATGTGACTCAGTTTAGTTTTCTGAGGAAAAAAATGTTCAATGTGTAAAAATAAATTTATATATCAAATAACAAAACATTATATTTTAGGAGGTTTATTAAATGATCATTAGAAATCAGGGAATAAAGAGGATACAAATTAAAAACCACATGTCCATGGCTGATTAGCCATTTTTCAAAAATTTCCCCACCTAACCACCATCAATGCTGATGCTACATCGTGCCCAAAGAGGAGGAGGAGCCTCAATGCCCACTTTATCCTCTGTCTACAAGAAGTATGTAATGATAGGAAGTCAGTGGACTCTTGGGATATGTAGTTCTTTTTTTAGGGTAACAGATTTTCAATTATACAAATGTATAGGTATGGAAAGAGAAGATAGTTCTCCATTTTGGGGTCTTCATCTAATGTCACAGAGAGGGCTAAGCATAGAAACTTTGAGTGTGGATTTCTCCATTCAAACCATACATTCTTTTATCTGTAACCTAAGCCCCAAAATCTTCACTTTGTAGATCTTTCCTCTGATCTCTGGTCCACGCTTTGTTGTCACTCATCATCTTAGAATTTTTGTACTCATGACATTCACCCTGGAATTTTACTTTTCTTAGCTGTGGTGGAGTACAGAATAGATTGTACAGGAACAGAATATTATTCGCTGTAATTAGTTCATGAAGGAAAGCAGAATAATTATGATCACCATCTCTGGTGCTATATTTAATCTGAGGTTAATGTATCTAAATCTGAATTGAAAAGAAGCCTCAGGAAAACCTAAATTACCTTCCTGGATCACTTCCCTTATTAGTCGAGCAGAGAAATTTGGGTGCATGATATATAAGATTTCTTTTTTATTAGTCAACAGCTATCAACTCTGGGATTCTGATCTCTGATGACACAACTCTGAAAAGGATGGAGAGATGGCACAGGGAGTTAGATTCCCATAGTACAGAATGTTTTTCACATAAATGATTTCCCCAATGTCTCAGGCCTCTTCTCAAGAACTCTTGGTTGCTATCTCTTGCCCTTTTACACTAGTACTTTCTCCCTCTTTCAGAGTAGATTGGCTCCTAGGCATAGTTAGGTACAATGAAGTAAATAAATATTTTGGAATATAACTAGAAGAATCTCAGGAGAACTCCTATTAGTTCCAAAGGGGAGAAATTGAGAAATCATCTTGGGAATGAGAAAAATTTCATGACTCATAGATCTTTTTACCTCCTGAAAAAATATTGGCCACACATAAAATCTCCCTTCTAATGACTGTATCAGTAACACAATCCTCTTATTTGGCTTATTAAATGTGAATGTATGTAATTCAATTCAACCTGTATACATTTTATTTATTTTCTTTACTTTTTTCTTTACTTTTTTAAACTCTATTTCTGTGATTTTCTTCATTTCTACTAAACCATGATAAGCATATATATATATAATCTACTATTTTTAAATAGGTTGATACAAATCCAGTCTATGTACACATTCAACATTTCTATTCTCATTCAAGGCCTTTCTTTATTTTATGTTTTGTTTTATTGTTTTTAGAAACACTTCCTCAGATATTATTAGGACCAGACAGTATACTGAAGAAAGCAGGAATTATTAAATAGTAATCTGGGAAAAGTTCCATAGATTTCAGAGGTTTGCAAAAGTCCTGTATGAATCAGAACTGATATTCAGCAGGAAAAGAAAGTAATAGGATTTTTGGCAGCATTAGGAGAGACAAAGTTTCCAGGAATAAGGAAGTGATAGCCAGGTCATGTGATAATCATTCGAGGAAATTTGGGATATTTTGCCTGGAAAATAGACTTAATTGCTGTCTTTAAGTACCTGAAATTACTCACATGTGAGAATGTCACCCCAGAGATTCAAGAAAAGGGTACTCCATTCTGATTTGTTGTTGATTCAAC
Organism: Monodelphis domestica; assembly: GCF_027887165.1. NCBI lineage: Eukaryota > Metazoa > Chordata > Mammalia > Didelphimorphia > Didelphidae > Monodelphis > Monodelphis domestica. Next base: position 172,861,411 of record NC_077227.1, on the reverse strand, counting down.
TGTTCTATGTGGAACCTATACATTCCATACGATTCAGAGTACAATCAAATGACTGGTCCAAGTTTGCTCCACATATCATGGTTCCATGCTGTGTTGTTCCTTGGCTTTGTGTTCCAATGTTTTTCTGATGACTCCCTTTTGGCACACTGTTATTTTGCTGTTGATTTTAAAGTGGCTCCTTTCCTCCAAGGGTCATTTAACCTTAGCAGTAGCCTTCCTCCACATTCATGTGAGATTTCACATTTCTATTTAGTATGGACAATTTCATATACCTTCTTCTCTGGTCTGCACAATTCTTTGCACATTGGAACAGTCTCTTCCTTGTGTATATGTCCTATGAACACTTTATTTATCAAGGAAGAAGGCTTTACCCAATTCCTTTTTGTTGCATGACAATACATTGTCAAAAATGGAGATAGCTGTTAAGATATATGCCTATTTTCTTGTTTATATAAATGGTGACAATATGTTAAAATTGTCTTGAAGTCAGCTTGGATGAAAATCTAAGAAGAGACGAATGAATCATTTGAAAATAATTTTTTAATGAAGATACCATTTTCAGAATTACACAATTGATGGAAATGTGAAGAGAATTCAATGATTGGTGCTAATGGTATTTCCACTGTGATGGCATATGTCCTTTGTAAAGGTGAAATGGAAATAAGATCCCCTAAAGACTGTGATGTCATCCAGAACTTCTGCGTAAATAATTTTGAGCTTCTGTGTCAAGTCCTGAAATACTGCAGATTCCTGGCCTCTCACAAAGAATGCAAAACAGGTTGATTTAGACTATATATTTCTCAGATTATGTTATGTAGTTCAAAGGTCAATTTGTTAATTTAGCCTGTCTCCTCTCTATCCATACATCCATCTATGTATCTATTTATGCATTAATGTAGCGATCTATCTTTGTTTCTATCTATGTATCTATTTATGTATCTATATAGCTTTTTATGTATGTGTGTATGTATGTATCTATCTGTGTTTGTCTGTCTTATATAAGCATTTAAGATGGACAAAGATCTGATCCACAAATTAAGTATGAGAATGGTTTATATTTCATGTGGTCTTTTATGTTGTGCTTTTAACCATTCCCAACTCTTCCTTATCCAAAACACCTACTATCCTTTTGATATCAGTATTCTTCAATAGATATATATTACTTCATTTGAAATTGGAAAATAATAGAACCTACAATGGACCACAATTTTGTATGGCCTAAAATACAATAGAGAGAAGTATAAGTGTAGTTACCATTGATGAATTGCTATCAAGAAAAGTCATAATATATATTATCAAGAAACTATCTGATTGGAAAAGAAGAAGGGTTCATCATTTAGTGAGAATAAAGGATGAGCGAGTTGCACTCAATTTTTGAACAGGATTTTTTACTTTTAGTTTATTATTCTTACAGAATTTAGAATTTTTTGAAATTGTAACTATTTGGTCAGTAGCTTCAAAATGAATCTCTCATATTTTTAATATTTTTTGATACATTGTACCTTTTATTTTTCCATCACAATAATTTCTAAAACCCCAACTTTCCTCTAATCCACTAAATATTTATTTATCCTAAAGAAAGAGATTGAAGTGTAACCTATTAACAAAGTAACCATATAACATGTTCCACTTTCCATAGTGTTTCACCTTTCCAAGGGAAGGAGGAAGTGATATTTTCTCATCTATTTTCTGGGTCTGGTTTCATCTTCATTACAGTGTTTTAGTTTATGCTATTGTAGGCATAATATTGTGTACTTTATCTTATTGAAACCTTACAAAGTACATCCCTTCAGAATTAAAGGACTGAGAGAAAGGCCATGAGCATGTTCCCTTGGATTGACATGGATAAAAACTCTACAGAATAAGAGAAAATTATAGATTATGATCTATATCATTGGAGTGAGTTTCCATATAAGGGATTCACTAATCCAAAGATATAAAGTCATTTCTTGGTTTCTAAAGCAGATAAAGGCAATTGTGATTTGCCCTTAATGCTCTGCTCAGGGTCATATAGTTGGTAAGTGTCTGAGGGCAGATTTGAACCTAGGACTCCTGTCTCCAGGCCTGTTCTTCATCCACAGAGCCATATAGCTGCCTACACGGTGTACTTTTAAATTTAATTTGTATCATTCAAATTTTCTCCATCTTTTCCTAATATCAAGAAATTAACAAAATAATAAATCAACCTCTGATTTTATTGATTTCCAAGGAGCAAATCATCACATTATTAATTGAACAACCTCCAGCACATTGCTGACTTCAATAAAAAAGGGAGAATTTGCATACTCTACAAAAATCTCTAGTGCCAAATATACAGAGAGTTGCCACCAGGACTCAGTGGACAAGTAGTCAGTCCTTCATATCTGGACCACATTGTGTTTTCATTTCTGTCTCCTGAAAGTTATAATTTACTTTAAGTAGAGTGCTATATCTTTTCTGATCCTCCCAGTTGCTAAGGTTTCCACTTTCTTGAAATTACTTTGCATGATTTTATGGATTTTTTATACTTACGATAGTCATCAGTGTTTTCAGGGTTATGCTTTCACTTGATTCTTACTATCATTGAGCTGAGATGCAACTGAACTAGGACAGGCAAGTCATAAAAAGATAGATGTACAGAGAGTGGCCACTATGACTCAGTGGACAAGTAGCCAGTCCTTCACATTTGGAACACATGTTTTCATTTCTGTCACCTGAAAGTCATAATTTCTTTTAAACAGAGTGCTATGCCTTTTCTGATCCCCAAGTTGCTAGTTCCAGAAAGTTCCATTTTCTTGAATTTACTTTGTATAATTTTATGCATGCTTAATATTTATGATAGTCATCAATGTTTTCAGGGTTATGGTTTCATTTAACCAGTGTTTGTTGAATTGAATTATCTGTAATTAGAGCATAAACCTACCTGTAAAATTGATGTATGCAGCTGTTTTATTCTGAAGCTATCCCCATCACTTTTCTCAAGGCAGCCTTCATCTCCTTGTTTCAGAGGCTGTAGATCAGAGGGTTTAAGAATGGTGTCACCACTAAATAAAATAAACTTATGATTTTTTGCACATCACCCAAATTCTCAGATGTTGGACTCATGTACATGATCATCAGGCTCCCCAAGAAGAGGCAGACCATAGTCAGATGAGATCCACATTTGGAGAAGGCTTTACGCTGGCCAACAGCTGAAGGAATTTGTAGCATAGTTCTTAGTAGGAGGAAATAAGAGTCAAGGATGTGGAGTATGGGAAGGAAGATGGTGAGAGAGCTTATGATATAGAATAGAATTTCAGTGATAGGAGCAGGGACACATGACAGGGCATTCAGTGGGTCCATATCACAAATGATGTTTGGTCAATGATGTTGGGACCACAGAATGGCAGCTGAGAGAGCTGGATACTAGATAGAGAATAGGTGAGGAAGCCAAGGACCCAGCACACAGACATCAAGGTGTTACAATACTTTAGGGTCATGATGGTTGGGTAGTGCAGTGGGTGGCAGATGGCAAGATAGTGATCTTAAGCCATGATATACAGGAAAAAGATTTCAGTTGTACCAAGTGAGGAGAAGAAATATGACTGGAGGAAGCAGCCAGCAAAAGAGATAGTTTTCATCTCTGAGAGGAAGTTTTCCAACATGCTGGGAAGAGTGAAGTATATACCAGAATTCCAGGAAGGCAAAGTTCCCTAAGAGGATATACATGGGGGTGTGGAGCCTCTGGTCCCACCTCACTGCACATATGATAGCCCCATTCCCCACCATGGTCAAGATGTAGACTATGAAGAAAAGCACAAAGAGTAAGATTTGTATTTCCCAGTGACCAGGGAAACCCAGGAGGATAAATTCAGTCACAATGTGTGTTCTTGACTTGTTCATTAAATTCTGAGCTGTGGAAAAGGCAGAAAAGATCATCATATCAGTAGTCTTGTATTTTAGATATTATTGGGAAAAGGATTTTAATAAGGCCCTTGTGAGTTCTGTAGAATAAATACCATCACATGTGAATCAATTTTTAACATTCCCATCTTAGTCCATAATCTCTTTATTTCTCTGGCAAATTCATACCCTGGCTTTTTGGTGGTCGAAAGGGAAATTCCAAAGGGAAGAGATAAAGAGAACTAAGTATTGATTAAATGACTGCTCTGGCAGGCCTGGGCCAAGCACTTTACAAACTTCTCATTTAATCCTCAAGTTCAGACATCAAGTGGCTATCACTTCTTGTACCCAAGACTCAGTTAGTTCGCTGCAGAGAAAAGACTAAAGAATTTCTTTTTCACTTGTCTAGTAAAGCCATAGCAACTGTTCAGATATTTAAGGAAGATTTATATTTTAAGAGAAACTTTCAGCATCTCTGGTTCAGTAACAGAAAAGTTGACAGTTTGGTTTTTATAACTTCTACATTAGTTGTAGTTTTTTGTATGCTATGAAACATTTGATTTCTTTCCTTAGCTCTGAGTCAGCAACTAACACTAAGTTCTCCTCTTCTCTGAAACATCAAGAAGTAATATTTTGACAGCTTTTTAATTTGAAGTGGTTGGTCTAATTTGAATAAGAAACTTTTCTTCAGGTATCCATGCTTGTAAGGCAACGTCCTGTACTGAAACTTTTGATTTCATTCTTATTAACGTTGCAGACTCAATCAAGATTGGGAAGAAATCCTCTCTTAGATTAGCAGGGTTATAAGATTAAGTATACAACTCTGTCTTTAATGGAATTAAAAGAGTTTTTCCTTTGACCAAGTTGAAAGGGACATCTATGCAGGCAGTGTTTAAAGAGGGGAATGTTTCTTTGTGAATCAAAGGAACTCTCCCTTAGTTTTATCATGGAAGAAATCAATTATATCCTGGGATCTGACTTTAGTTTCCCAGGAAGAAATATAATTTTTAATAGCCTATCTCCCAACATAAACTTTTCTCTAATTGCGATGGAGCAAATGTGATAATTCTAAAAGTGAATTTTGTGTTCTGTTAAAATCTGAATTGTAGAATTTTGTCTTTGCTTCCTTTTGAGTATAAAATATAAGAAGATGTTGATTGTGGCAGAGAGAACTAAAACAAATACGATGAACCCTTTTGTTCTCTTTCTTTAAGATAAGTTTATGTCAAAAGTACAGAGTAGTGAGACACCAGAGTAGTGGTGGTATGATGAATAAAGCTTTGGCCTGCACTCATGAAGATGTGAATTAAAATTTGGTTCTGGACACTTATTAACTATATGACCTTAGGCAAGCCACTTCATTTATGTCTACCTCATTTTCTTCATTTGTAAAATGGGACTAATAATATCATCATGACAGGGTCATTGTGAAAATCAAATGAGATATTTGTATAGAACTCAGTACAGTGTCTGCTATATGGTAGATCCAATTCATTAATGTTTGCTTTTTATTTTTTCCTTTCATATCTCTCTTTTGCCTAAAATTCTTTTTGGTCTTGGACTTGTTAGCTTCATGAACCATGGAACTGGTGACCTGAGCTGTTTTTTTTTTTTCTGCCAGGCATATGGCATCTTCTTTTGTGTAATGGGAGTTAATGTTCCAAGCAGGACATACATCTGACTAAACATGTATCCAATTGTCTTGGAATCTGCCATTCTGTCCCCCTGTTTCTGGCCTCTAAAAGCCCATCCTACCCCTCCTACAAATTTCTAGTAAGAAATTACTCTTCCCTCTCTGGGTCCCCAAATCAACCCTGCAGGCTCAATTTTCCAGTGACACTGGATCTCAGCCAGAATTGGTCTACCAAAGAACATAAAGACTGATCAACTTCTTGTACTTTACCAGTGAATCAGGAAAAAATCTTCATGAGTCCTGTTTCTTCTTTGATGGGTTATGAACTTTCTTATTATAAGCTCTCCTGAACAATTAAAGTAGTCCCTTATTTGCAATTCTTCTCATATCAGACAGCCTATTCTGATCTTGCTGTTAAACCAGTATTTCATATATGGCAGAAAAGAACCAAGGGGAAATGCTAACTTTTTCTTTTTGGCTGGAAATGAATTTGCAAACACACCCAATAGCATTGGGGGACATGAGATTGCAAACCACTTAGCTTTTACAATTGTTTCTACAAGTAGGGCTATCTGCTTTTAACATTTTAAACATTCTTTAGTAGAATTTTTCCTTTTTAATGAAACACTTTTAACCATATACTTGTCAATCTGAAGACTGAACTTTATATTATGCTGGTTACCACTTACCAGGACACTTTGTTTTGATGTCCAGAGTTCATGGATCATCCAAGTCTCACATTTCTAATTCAGATCCAACCTGTAGGAAACTCAGAATGATGAAAACCTGATAATGTTTTATAGTGAATATTTTGAAAATCCAGCATTTTCTTTCCCAATGTTCAAGGGTAAATATTTCGACAGATCAGAAGACTTGTTGCCTTTTGAGTAAAGTCCCAAAGATCTGATCACTGATGTCCTTTCTAGTTCTTATCTGCTTTGCTTCTGAATTTCTTATCTTTGTTGGTATTCAAAATCCAGCCTACCTTTCTGGATGACTTATGGAACACTTAAGAAAGAAATGGCCTAAGAATATACTTATTAGCCTTCTGCAGAGTCTAAAGTCACAGCTCTTGAAGGTGTAAACCTCTATGATAAAACATAGAACACAGGCATTCTCGGATCAGAGAATTACAAGGTATGAAATAACCTTATTAAATAGTGAAATATTACCTTGAAACGCTGTTCAACTCTTAACCCTGCCACCTTGCTTCCAGATTTACCCACTTCAGGAGAACCATTACATAACTGTGAAACATTAGTGTCCATGGCAGAAAAGCCTCGATATAATCTCTTGGACACTCCCTTAGACAATGCAGATCTGATTTTATTTACCGATGGTTCCTCTTTTATGAGGGATGGCATACATTACACTGGAGCTGCCGTAGTCTCAGAATTTGCCACTGAATGGTCAGCTTCACTACCTTCTAACATTAGTGCTCAAGGAGAAGAACTCATAGCTCTAAAACAAGCTTGTATAATTGCCAAGGATAAAAAGGCAACAATTTATACGGATTCTAGATATGCTTTTGGCATTTGTCACTCAGTCGGGATGCTATGGCTCCAAAGAGGATTTTTAACCTCAGCTGGAAAATCCATAGCTAATGCAGAAATTATTAATGAAGTTCTTTCTGCTCTCAAACTGCCTAAAGCCCTAGCTGTAGTTCATTGCTCTGCCCATACAGGTGGCTCTGACCCTGTCTCTAGAGGAAATGACCGAGCAGATGCCACTGCAAAACTAGCAGCCATAGAAGGACCTGGATTAATTTTAACATTAACAACCACTGATAATTTAAATTTATCACTTTCCTATAATGAAAAGGAAGTGGAAAAATGGAAACAAAAATTTAAAGCAAAACAGATTAATGGAGTATGGGTGTCATCTGAAGGAAAACCCCTGCTCCCTAGAAGTTTCTATAACCAAATTTGCCAATCTATTCATAAAAATGGTCATTTTGGCACCCAGGGCATCGTGGACTCTGTCAAGAGAGTATGGATAGCCCCTGGTATAACTACTGTAGCCTCTAAAGTATGTTCAGCCTGCCCTATTTGCCAGGCATATAACCAACATGCATATCGTGGAAAAGCCTTTGGGGGACGTCCTCTGGCTTACACACCTTTTGAACATATACAGATAGATTTCATAACAATGCCAAAGGCTGGACGTTATAAATTTTGTCTAGTAATTGTAGATCAACTAACCAGATGGCCGGAAGCATTTCCTATGACCCAAGCCACAGCAGATTTTGTTGCAAAGATACTTTTAAAAGAAATTATTCCTCGTTTTGGCCTACCAGCACGTATTGACTCTGATAGAGGGAGTCATTTTACTGATTCTGTCTTAAATCAAATATATTCTTGCTTGGGGATAACTCCAAAATTCCATATTCCATATCACCCCCAGAGCTCAGGCCAAGTGGAGAGGATGAATAAAGAACTTAAGACTATGATTGGCAAATTATGCACTGAGACCCATTTAAAATGGCCTGAAATTCTCCCTCTGGCCCTATTTTATCTTAGAAGCAGGCCTAGAAGAGACTTACATATTTCACCATTTGAGATGCTTTTTGGACATCCGCCTATACAGGCCAAGCCTTTCTCCCCGGCTTATACATCGCTATTAGGGGGAGATATTACTATTGCTTCCTATATACAGGAGTTACAGCACAAACTACGTGAACTTCATGAATCCGGAGCTGCAGTACAAGCTGGACCATTAGACTTTTCTCTGCATGACCTGAACCCAGGAGATAAAGTTTATATCAAGAATTTCAAGCGAACTGGAGCAACTGAACCTTCATGGGAAGGACCATTCCAAATATTATTAACTACTCCAACATCTATAAAGATTGGAGAAAGAGACTCTTGGATTCACTGCTCACATGTGAAGAAAGCATCTTCTGCTGAGACTGATTGACTCTATCCTATCATATGAATTGTGACTCTATCTTATCATAAGAATTGGAGATAATAATCCATAGACAAATGGATGCTGTTTTTTTCCAAGAATATATTGAATTACTGATTTTTTCTTATTTCTTTTCTTTTATTTTTTTATCAGAATATTTGATTTTTTTCTCATTTTTTGTACTGAAGGTACACATAATTAATATTAATGTTTTTTTCCCTGCAGTAATACAAGTTAATATATATACTCTTGCTATAATATCAATATATGCCTAAAAGCTTTAAACTATGGGAACCTGCCATTTATTGATAAAATATTATAGGACTGTGATTAATGTTTGTGTCTGATTCCAGGAAAAGGGATAAAAACAAGGAGCACAGACTAAACCTGAATAGTGCCAATAGAGCACACAAGAAATATTAAAGTGAGACTCGAGGTTGCGACGCTTAACTTATGTTTAAGTCGTAGGACTTCCTTGTATCTACACTCTTTTCGAAATACTCAAACAAGTACAAAGCTTGACTATCATGCTGGCTCCCTATATCCCTGAGGAAAAAATCAGACAAGGGAATGACATTTCCCCATCAAAATAGAATTCTAATTCTTTCCTTCTTATATTATGGCAACTTCCTGTAGTCTTGGCTACAAATGGCTAAGTGAAATATTACTGCATTCTGTCCTACATACTTGTGGGATAGAAATTACTTTAAACTGGACCTATACAAGGTCTATTTTGAATTTTTCTTATGTTTTTGATTATTTTTCTATTCTTTTGATAATTGACACATACACCCCCATAACTGAACATTGCATTCTGAGCTAAACTTGATATTTTTTTTTAAATACTTACTTCAGGAGGGATTGTATTTTAATTTAAAATCTAAGAATTTTTGAATTTTTTTGTTTGAGATTGTATTTTTATAAAAATCCAAGACTTTTGTTTAAGATTTTACTGTTATAAAAAATTTCAAAGATTTTGATTTTGTTCGAGAAAAGATCTTCAAGAAAGAAGCTTGAAACTTTTATATCCAGAGAATGAACTGTTGCAGAAAGATGCCAAAAACCTACACTTCATCAAGAAGATCAAGAATGAACTTTGGATGTGATTGATTGGACTGAACTTTTGATTGAACATTTATTGTAACATTTATGCCAAAAGGGACTGCCCCTAATTTGGCTTTCTGTCAATGCGCCTAGCAAACATTGGTTTTGCTTTCTTTTCTTTTCTATTTCCTCTCTCACTATTCTAATTTCTCCTAGAAAATTGAATATTGTGTATATCTTTAGTTAGAAGTGAATTTAGAACTACAAAATGATTATGTTAAATGATCAATGGGGAGACTAGTCTCCCAATGATCATCAGGGGGGATTGTAAACCTCAAATTTCCTTAGACTTATAAATGTTGGACATTTCACCATTGGGATATTTCATACTTGGAAAATTTCTTACTGATAGTCTATTGGAATGGGAACCCCATTGGCATGGGAGGTTCCTTCTCTTCCCTTCTTAAGATTACTTTAGGACAGAAACCCTTTGCTGAACAATGGAAAGGACTTTGACCTATGCTTAAGCATAGAACAGGAATTTCTTTGAGTCATGATTGATTTTAGAATTGATACAATGGAGATACTTGGAATAAATCTCCACCCTATTCAGTCCTAACAGGATTGAGTAAGGGCTGCAGCCTAGATCAAAATTTAATTATTCCAATCTCTACCCTACTGAGGTTAACAGGATTTAGAAAGGGCTGTAGCAAAGGAGCAAAGATTTAATCATTTGAAAATATGACCTTCAACAGACATGTGCAAAAACCAGAAACCTCTGGGCAGTCCTGGGTTAAGCTAGAGCCTCCATTGGCACAGGGAAATTGATGAACAGTGATTGGTAGATGTGAGGACTGAGGGGAGGCAACTTGCAGGGTTTCCTTAAAGATAGGGGGTCTGAAGACTCCAGGAGAGGGTTGAGTAGTTGGTCGGTGTGGTTCGTGTGGGCTCTGAGAAGCTTGCGCTGAAGGAAGCTGAAGGTGGGGGCCTCTGAGCCTGTTTCTCCATTTTGGTCATGTGAGTAATAGGGACTGATCTCTTTTCTTTGCCCCAGCTATCTAAGGGCTTGGGCCTTTTGGCCCAGCCTAAACAGAAGGGGTATTTAAGCCCTATTTCCTTCTCTCCCCTTTCTCTCTCTCTATCTCTAATTACTTCCTCCTATTGTAATTAAACTCCATAAAAGATTGACGGCTGACTTAAGTTTTCATTTAGGCATTACATAGCTGATTCCTTGGCGACCTTAAATTAATATATATCAGTCTTTTAAAGTGATTCCCTTGTAACAAAGGGTAATTACCTAAAATATTTACTTTGTCCAGTTCTGCACAGTTTGACAAAAAGTCCACAAATCTCAAAAACATTCAGGGAATATGCAGCATATACTCATCTGGAAACCATACCTTCAGAGGCAATTGATGTTTCAATGAATATAGTGCCCTGCCTATAGTCAGGAAGAAATGAGTTCAAATTTGACTGTAGGTGTTTGCTAGATGTGTGACTCTGGGAAAGTCATTTAATTGCTTTCTGCCTCAGTTTCTTCAATTGTAAAATAGTGATAATAGTAACCCCTATCTTGTAGGTTTTGTGAAGATAAAATGAGATGATATTTGTAAAAAGATGTTTAGCAAAGTTATCGTCACATAGTAAATATTATATAAATATTCATTCCTTTCTCTGCAAAGAAATGATGCTGGGACAATATACATACAAACAAATACAAAAGGGATTCACATTTAAGGCTTAAAACACTGGAGACATGTTTCCTTATCCCAATACTAATCTAAAGTCTTTCCTTATCTTTTCTTTTATTTACTTCCTATGAGCTATAGTAGTGTGAGGGCCAATAAAAATTAAATCATTAATTGATGAGTTGTGTCTTACTACTAAAAATTTCTGGTTATTCAAAGAATATAGGTTAGCAGAGATATCCGGGGGGTATCTCCTGATCTTGTGAATATACAAGTTGAGTTCCTTCTCTTATGAAGGCCAGGAGGGTTACCTTTTCATTGTTCTAGCATCAGCCTTGCCTCCTACTCACAATGTTATGCTGCAATCAGATTAGAGGATTGTTTAGTTTTAATTGGGAGATTCACACTTTGGGATTATCAAACAGTACCAACCAGAAACTGTTTTATTATTTTCTTGATTTTCTAGACTTAAAACATTGATGGAGAAAATGTTAATAATGCAGTTTAAGCTAAAGTTGTATCGTACCTATACTTACTTCCCCCCAACCAATTTGTAAACACTCCCTAGTATACCTGCTCTCATACATATAATCTATTCATCAGTCAAACTGACTATCACCTCTCTGTGAACATGCCTTGTGTTTATCCATCTTGGTGCCTTGAGGCATGTTGTTTTCTTTCCGTGTTATCATCATTCCTTCCCAACCCTACTGGTAAAGTTCTATTCTTTCTCCTATTTTTATGTAGAAATATAAAGCATCTCTTTCCATCTGAGTGTTCAAAATTAAGTATATTTTCTCCCCTAATCTGTATATAACATGATTTCTCATAGGAAACTGGATTGAGCTACCTAGATTCTCTTTTTGGAAGTTCATAAAAATGATGACTAATTTAATATGAGCTGAAGCTAGGAAGAAACATAGACACCCAGCAAAGGCAATAAGCCAGTATAGAAAAGTAAGTGGAGAAAGGAGATCATCTGCACTTGAAATCAGAAATTAAAACAGGAAGTCTTAATGGAGGGTATGTTACTGAAACAATATATAAGTCATCATAGAATCCTGGAAAACCAATTACTAGATATTGCAAATAGACATAGTCTCTTAATGGTTAATTCTATACTAGCAAGTTTCTATATATCTTATTTATATGTCAGAAAGCATTCTTTATGACTGCAGGAAGAAAAGGGGATTCTAAAGTTGAGGATCACTCATGAATTTTTGAATGAATACTTAATATTAGCAGTCATTTGTTGGAGTCATGTTTTAGGAGTTGAATTGAAAATATCATTTTCTAAACGAAGGTAACTCCAGTTTAACCTGACATTACATAAATGTGGAGTGGGTAATGTTGCTAGATATATAAAAAATTATATGTCTGAAAGCATGCTGGCATTAAAGAGGGAATCAGTATAACTTCGACTGAAATTTATCTAGAAGAATTGTTTAATGTTTAAGTATTAAATGCAAAGGCAGCTACTCATTCTGATCTCATCAAATAGTAATGGCAAGAGCTAAGAAGGGAAATATTATGTTTGGTCTTCTCCATTTAAACCGCTCATTTACTCACCTGTAACTAAGTCCATGAACCTACACTTTGTAGGACTTTCTTCTGATTTCTGGTCGACACTGATTTGTCACCCAACATCTCAGATAGCTCTGAACTAACCATTGTATTAAGTCTGAATCTTTCCTGTTCTCAGAATAGATTGTGCAAGAACAGAGTATTCTGAGTTTGTTTCAGAAATTAGTGCATAGAAGATAGTAAAAAAACCTAGAAAGTATAGAAAATAAAAGGGCTTTTCTTGAAAATAATAAGCAGTATTTATTTGAAACCATCAGGAAGTATCATCTGCAACAGGGATTAAGTTAGATTCCTTCCCAATAAGATCCGGAGTGAAGCAAGGATGCCCATCATCACCACTATTATTTAAATATTGTACTAGAAATTCTAGCAGTAGCAATTAGAGAAGAAAATGAAATTGAAGGGATTAAAGTAGGCAATGAGGAAACTAAACTATCACTTGTTGCAGATGATATGATTGTATACTTACAGAATCCTAGAAAATCAACTAAAAATCTAATGGAAAAAATGTTAGCAAAGTTGCAGGTTACAAAATAAATCTACATAAATCATCAGCATTTCTATATATTTCTAACAAAAGTCAGCAGCAAGAGTAAGAAAGAGAAACTCCATGTAAAATCACTCTAGAGAGTGCAACTGGGTAGCTCAGTGGATTGAGAGGTCTAGAGATGGGAGGTCTTTTGTTCAAATATGGCCTCAGACTTCCTTGCTATGTGACCCTGGACAAGTCACTTATCTCCCACTGCCTTGCCCTTACCACTCCTCTGCATTGGAACCAATTGGTTCCAAGGAAGAAAGTAAGGGTTTGAAAAAATAAAATCACTCTAGATATATATAAAATATTTGGGAATCTTTGTCACGACAAATTTAGGAATTATATGAACACATCTAAAAAACATTTGTCACAGAAAACTACTTCTAAACAATTGGAAAAACATTAATTGTTCATGAATAAGATGAGCCAATATAATAAAATGACAATCCTACCTAAATTAATTAATTTATACAATGTCATACCTATAAAACTGTGAAAAACTTTTTTATTGATTTAGAAAAAATTATAACAAAATACATTTGGAAGAACAAAAAGAGCAGGAATATCAAGGGAACAAATGAAAAAAAAGGTGAAGGATGGTGGCCTATTAGGATCAGATTTTAAACTGTATTTTAAAGCAATAATCATCAGAATAATATGGTACTGGCTAAGAGACCTCAGCAAGTGAGTGTACAATAAACCCAAAGATCTCAGCTTTGGGGACAAGAACCTAGTATTGACAAAAACTCCTGGGAAAATTGGAAGACAGTATGGGAGAGATTAGGTTTGGTTCAACATCTTACATTCTCTACCAAGATAAATTAAAAATGTGTAAATGACTTAAATATAAAGAGGGAAAGTATAAGTAAATGAGGTGAACATAGAATAGTATACCTGTCAGATCTATGGGAAAAGAAAGAATTTAAGATCAAGCAAGAGCTAGAGAACAATACAAGATATAAAATTAATAATTTTGATAATATTAAATTAAAAGTTTTTATTTGTACAAACAACACCAATAGAACCAAAATTAGATGGGAAGCAACAAATAAAAAAATTTATAACAAAATTCTCTTACAAGATCTAATTTCTCAAAAATACAAAGAACTAAGTCAAATTTATAAGAAATCAAATAATTTCCCATTGATAAATGGTCAAGGGATATGAATAGGCAGTTTTCAGATGGTGTAAGATTTAAAAGAGTGGGAGCCATAAACTCTAAGAGTTAAAATAGTTGAAGAATTAAATTGTAGTAGATATAAAGAGTGGATGAGTAAATTGTCACCACAGAAAATATGGTTCAAGACAGTGTCTTGTTTTAAATCAATATATAAGGTGGTCACCAGGGAAATATTCCCAATTATGAAATATACCCAAGTCAACTGGTTTTATAGAGATTCTAATTAATTAATACAATGAGGAATTAAAGAAAGAGGGAAAGAGAGAAAAAGAGGGAATAATGAGAAAGGGATAAGCTAGCCCTGGCCAGTCCTGGCCAACCCAGGCCTAAGCCCTAAAAGGAAAGATCAGTCAGTCCTTAATCGCTCACCACAAGATCTGTCCAAGCAAGGATTCTAGTGACACCAGGCCAGCTCCATCTCAGTTGACTTTACCACCTCAATCCTCAATCTGCAATGTCCCTGAGAGAGTCTCGAGAGAGACCCTTCAAGGCAAGCTTTCCCAGCTGACTGTTTTCAGAGAGAGCTTTTCAAGGGCATTTTCTCCTATGTCACCTCCCCTAAGTTCTTCCATCTACCAATCACAGTAGACGTTTTCCAAAGGACAGCCCATTCTGAATTCACACCTGAGTAGACTAAACTTTTGAGTAATCCACACCTGAGTAGACTAAAATCTCTGAGTAAGTTCTCACCTCTTTGTTCCTTGTAAGTTCACAAGTTGCCTGACCTTTATAGGTACTTAGCACCCCTTTGTATTAGTTCTAAAAATAGGCATGGCTTAAGTATGGGTTTAAGTACTTTTCATTGTTCAGCAAGGAGTTTTCTCCCCTAAAGCAGGCTTAAGTACGGGTGGAGTAGAGGTCTCACATTTCTGATCCAAGTAGAGTTCACTGCCCAAATGGGGAATGGTCTTAATCCAATCTTATGAAGTAGGGTCTGGGAATTTTTAAGGTTCACAATGGAGAAATCAAAACTTGAGTTTATGTGATATTTTCTGACTTTTTCTTTTACAAAATTCAATCCCTGTGCCCAATCTGCACTGAAAAAAGGTTTCCAAATATGTTTTGACTTGATTTCTACTTTTTTCATCTGTGGTTACTGTACAGTTTTTCTTTAAGTCTCCTATCTCAGTTGTTATTTGAAAAATGTTGTTTTTAACTTCTTTGTCAAGCTCTTTTACTTGTGTCTGCCTGTCATTTTGTTTGTTACTTGGTTTGCATTTTTCAGCACTCACAGATTCATTGTCTCTCATCTGTTTTCTGTTGCTTTTTCTGTTTTCCCTTAAGTTTAACAGCAGCCTGTCTTTTTTGCATTTCTCTATCTCCATGTACCAAACTAAATACATTATAGTCCTGGCTTCATAATTCTTTCCTAACCATGCCTGCATATTTGGGATTAGTCCTTGCTTTTATAGTATCTCTAATTTCCTGTAGACTTGCTGCATGTTGATTTGACTTCAATGAACAGTGATGACAAGTGGACTTCTGCTTATTGTATTTTACTTGTGTGTTTTTGTTGTTACTAACTTCATACTTCTTTTTTAGAAAACAGTCTTTGATTAGGTGTCCAGTTTTATGCCAGAAAAACACATTGCCTAGTCTCTCTCAGTAATTTTCTTGGCTGATAAACAGGCTTTGGGTATGTTCTAACATTATTCAAAATTTTAATTTCTTCAATCTCCTTGTCTCTTAAATTTTTCTGTGATTCTTCCAATTTTCACTGTAAATCTGCCACCTGTTTACTTTGATCTGTGTGACTGTCATATATATATGATGCAGCAGCTCATAATTCAGTCAAATTCACTGTATCATATTTAGGGAAATAATGTTTGAAAAACTTTTGAGATGTGGTGTGCATCCTTTAAGAAATTGTCTCCTTACATGGCCTACTGACTCCTTGGTATTTGTTTCTATGCCCATTATAGCTTCAGCTGTTTCAGACAGGCAATCATTAAAGGAAGCTGGATGTTCTCCTTTGTTTTGCACGAACCTATCAATTTTTCCCCAAGAATTTGGTTTTGAGCAACACATTTTTATGGCTTAGAGCAAGTCCTCCCTGCATTTCCTTAGATAGGTCATGCTGATGGGATTAGAGAAATCAAAGTCCTCTCTTTGCTCCTCTGTAGGCCAACTTGTCAGGGCAGTTTCTCATTTAGTCCTATCAATAAACTGGTGATGGTCATGGGGGCTAAAAAGTTCTGCCAGAAGAAGTTACACATGCTCAAACCTGGGTTTAAAAATTTGAAAAGCACATTTTAGCTCCTTATGTGTTTTATAGGGCTTGTTGATAAATTTTGGGAACCTTTTATTTAATGAATCTAATTCCTGTGTAGTAAATTGCCTATGAACCTTTGAGTGCAGTACACCAGCTGTATTTGATATCTTGGAAATGTCTTTAAGTGGAAACATTTTCTCAGCTTCACTGTTTGCCTTTGTGTCCTTGTCATTGTCATTGCCCAGTGCACTGGACTTTGATTTCTTGGCTTTTTTTTCTTTATCCTTAGGTGCATTATCTGCCTGACCATTTCCCTT
Organism: Monodelphis domestica; assembly: GCF_027887165.1. NCBI lineage: Eukaryota > Metazoa > Chordata > Mammalia > Didelphimorphia > Didelphidae > Monodelphis > Monodelphis domestica. The sequence goes on along the minus strand of NC_077227.1, from coordinate 172,844,450 downwards.
ATCCTTTATCTGATCTAGCCCTTTTGCCTCCAGGAATTCCTCAAACATGTTCTTAACTAGTGTCTCCAAGTTGGTATCCACTACCATGTTCTGTGCTGTAGTTTTAGGAATCACATATCTGTAAATGTTTTTAATGTAGGTCATAGTTTGTATTGCAGTCATGGAAATGATATAGATCTGTGTCAGAATTTGCCAGAGAATGGTTTCTTTTTGAAATGGTATTTTGAGTATAAACATTGTAGTGTTGCTTATATATTCCACAGTATCAATAATCATATTTATCATTGTACTATACAGGATATTGTAAATCCAATAACCTGAAAAAGCTGCCAGCACTACCTCCCCACAGATCACTTGCTTAAATATCTTTGTCTTCAGCAATTGTTAATTCAGTCAGTCTTGGTGCCAAATTGTAATAAGGGACTATTTTGAATGGTAATTAATAACTAAAGATCAGGCTGCTAATCTTCTTCCTTCCTGCCTTTGCCCTCCCTTCATCCTCCTCCTACTGTTGGTCTTTTAAATCTACTTAGGATGAGTTTATGATGTCTCCAATGAAATACTCTTTCTCTTTTCTATCTTAAGTAAGGGATTTATTGGGGAAGACAGGGAAGGATAAGAAAATGAAAGGGAAGAGGGTTTTGGGGTTTTCCTAATACTAGGATGAGTCTTAGGTTGAAGGATGGTGAAATATAGTTCAATTTGGAGAAATGGCTTATAGGTCTGGAAGTTCAGTCACTATCAAAACAGAGCAAATCAGAGAGAACTGGACTTTGTCCTTCTTTCTTCTGTCTTCAGAAACCAAAGACAACCTTCAGACTTCAGTCTCCAAAAACCCAGAGAGCAGACTTCTTCCTGTCTCTTAAGCCAAAGACATCCAGACTTCAGTTGGCCTCCCTCCAACTGCTTCTCCTGGCCCATTCCAAATTAGAATGCTCTTGTTTGAATGCCAGGTCATCAGTCTCAGCTACTCCAAACTCCTCCTACAAACCATTCTTAATTTCTGACTTCCACATAAAACGAAAAAAAAATGTTCTAAATCCCTCTTGCTTAGAAAAATGCAGATCAAAACAACTCTGAGGTACCCTCTTACACCAAGCAAAGTGGCCAATATGACAGGAAATGGAAATTATAAATGTTGGAAATGTGACAAAGTTGCATGATTAGTGCTTCTCCTTTTTTTCTTATCTCTTTGCTGTTGAAAGGTAGTAGCATTATGAAAAACAGTGAACCAATCTCTATCCAGCCATGGTCTAATCCTGTGGTGGTGAACCTATGACACTTGTACCAGAGAGGGCACACAGAGGGTACACACTTGGGGTGGAGAAACTCCTATCCCCCTTTCCACCACACCTGAGGATATCACCCACCTTGCTTCCAAGCAGCCCAATGGGAGCTTCCCCCCTTCCCTCTCTGGGGTAAGATGGGGTGGGACATGAAACTGGATCGCTAAAGGGTTTGGCATCACTGGTTTAATCACATCACATCTATCATCGACATCTTGAGGCAATCAAGTATAACTCTCCTCACTTCTGTGACAGAAGGTATAATAATAGAAAGAGAAAGACCAAGAGGATAGCTTGAGCTTAAGAAGGAGAAGAGAAGAAAGAGAAGAATATGTAAAGGTGATTTGAAGAGCTTTGAATTTGTCAAAAAGGCCAGAAACTGAATTTGAGGAAGACAAATTTGTGAGGACTTTAAAAGCATTTAAGGAGAAAGATTTGTGTAAAGTAGATGTATGACTAGAGCTTAAACATATAGAATTGACTTAAGGTCTTTAGGAAAAAAGAAAAATAGTGAAGGATGAAAAGAAGAAAAGGGAAACAGGAGAAAATCATTTGAAAGGAAGGAGGGAAAGGAAGAAGAGATGGAGGAGAAAAAACCCTCAAAGAGAATGAGGAGGTAGTTGGCAAGATAAGTAATACAAGCTGAGTGGGTTATTGAGGGGAAGGGAAAGGAAAAATTTAAAATATTAATTAGATTCTAGAGAGACAAGGAGAGTGATATATTCAGACTTGAAGCTCCTTACAAATAGTTTACCACAACTGAATAAGCATAATACTTAGCATTTTTTTTGTTTTGTTTTGCTGTGGTAGCTGGAGAACATGGATCCAGGACACACACTTGCCTCCAAGATTATGATGGTCTGCATAGGCACTAACAATCATAGGTACACACTTGAGGAGGTGTCAGCTGGCAATGACCAAGGCAAAGGACCAAGGACTTCACTTCTAGTGACGATCACCCAGAAGGACAATTTCAAATAACCTGCATTTGGTGTGTAATGTTGGTATATCTGCAACCAACTGATTGCTATCTAGGTTTAATAAGCAAACATTTCTTCCTTCTAGAAGAGAAAGTAAAGAGACTCAAGGACTGTTTCCTCCATCATCCAGGTTATCAGGGAGAAAAAAATATTCCTTAAAAACATGGAAGCTAGGCTTTACTTTTGTCAACAAAGAAATGAATTTTTCAGAAGGATCAGAGTGGTGAGTAAAATAGGATCACAAAGAAGAGAACATTAAGAAAATCAGACAATAAATACTTGAAGTTAAGAAAGATATGGAGGGAGGGGGTACAGCTAGGCGACTCAGTAGATTTAGAGCCAGGCCTAGCAATCAGAGGTTCTGGGTTCAAATCTGACCTGTGTGACTTAACCTGCATTGCCTATTCCTTCTGCTCTCCTGCCTTAGAAGCAATACACAGTATTGATTCTAATATGGAAAGTCAGGGATTAGAAATAAAGAAAGATGATGCCCACCTCAGTAAGGATGTAGGTGGAACCTCTGAAAAAGAAGTAGCTGCTTGTTTTCCAAGGAATAAGAATTAGAGGTATCAGTGTCACCAGATGAGTGATCATCTAGTAAGTATCACAGGAAAAATTGTGTAATGATGGATGTTGGTTCTCTGCTGAGGAGGTAGAAAAATATTATTTATTTGCCCAATTACAATAGAGATATCTCTTGTTTTCCTTGGTCATGTATCCAAGGCATTCAGGAAATCTCCCAAGATTTGTTAGAGAAACTAAACATTACTCATGATGATTCATATGTCCATAAATGACACTCCCAGAAAAAACCTAGGAAGCATTTGTAACCGTTGAAACATCCTTGGGAAAGCAAATAAATACTCCTTGAAGAGGTAAATGGCACAGGTTATGATTTTATCTCCACAGAAAGGATTTAAAAGAGAGGCAAATTTGGGAAGTCAAGAGCTGACTCTGAAGTTGGTATTTGAAAGTTGGGCTTAAATTTCTGGATCAAGGCCTTAAAATATAATAGAGGCAGATTTGTAGCTAAAGACAGAGGAAAGCATTAGTAAGATGTTGTTATTGCTTATAGTTTTTCAAGTTTAATCAAAGCAGTTTTAAACTGAAAAGAAAGTTGGAGAAAATTACTTACCTATTTCTCTATGTTATATAAAATAGAGTAGCTTCAGTATTAGAAGAATGGCAATTGAGACACCCAGACTTGAAGCCATTCATGAATAGTTGGTCACAATATTGTCCATGGGAGAAAATAACAGAAGATGAAGAAAGTACTCAGTTATCTGAACTAAGATATTTATATATAGATGTACACACATGAACTAGAAATTTTATTTTTATTTTTTAAAATTTTATTATTTTCATTTTCTTTGTCTCCCCTTTTCCCTCCCCATCCTGCATTCAATAATCACTTCCATTGGGTTATACAAACGTTATCACTTATACCTATTTCCATATTATTCATTTTTGCAATAGATCAATCTTTTAAAACCCCAATCTTCAATCATATATGACAAGTCATTTGTTTTTCTTCTGTGTTTCTACTCCCACAGTTCTTTCTCTTGATGTGGATAGCATTTTTTCTGAAAAGTCCCTTGGGATTGTCTTGTAGTAGCAAAGTCCTTTATATTGGATTGTTCCACAATGTTTCACTTTCTGTGTATAATTGAACTAGTGATTTTAAAGAAAGAGATATTTTGACTTTTTATTTATCACTGACACTTGTGGAGACTATCAACTTTGACTAGTTTTATTTCTCTATTAGACTACTTTAAAGATAAAGAATAGGACAAAAAATCTAATATCATATTGAGAAACATACACAGGAAAGGAAAATGAATGATAAAAACAGGGAAATATGATGGAGGTTTTTTGTGAAGACTGGAAAATACCTGAGACTAGCTATTGTGGAAGAAGGAATAGAGGATGTGTTGAGAGGATGGATTACAAATCTCATACAGAGACATGTTATACAAGTGACTGTAGACTTCCTTGTGGTGATCTGCCTGGTCCGATTTGGCCTCCCTCTGATTTGTTCTTGGTTATCTATACCTCAGTGGATTATCTAATTTCTCCAAAATCATTCAAGATAACAATTCCAGATGATTCTCCATCCCCAAATGACACCTTTGGTCAATGTAGCTCCTGATGTGAACACTCAGATACAATTTTGTGTAGGAGAATAGCTTCCATAAAAAATCTCTCTGGAAGGAAGCCAAAGAAACTTCAGTATCTGTTTTGATTTTTCTTTTCCAAAAGGTTCCTCAGATATATTTTAGACATTCAGTCTTATAAAAGTACGGATTTAAATGCAGATATTGAACATCCAGTATATATCAAACGCTGTGCTGAGTTAAGTTGTTTTTGTTTTTGTTTGGTTTATATTTTATTTTGTTTATATCCAACTCCTTGTGACTCCTTTTGGAGTTTTCTTGGCAAAGATACTGGAGTAGTTTGCCATTTCTTTTTTTAATTTTTTTTATAGATCAGGAACAAGAGAAAATAGGGTTAAGAGACTTATCTAGGGGACAGAGCTAGTGTCTGAGATGAGATTTGAACTGAATCTTCCTGACTCAAGATCCCACATTCTATGTACTGAACCACTTGTTGCCTATTTTGCTAAATACTGGGGATCTATACAAACAAACAAACAAACAAAAAATGGTAATTAATTCTTGACCTGAAGGAACATACTTTTTAATAGGGGAAGACAAGATAAAAGATAATGGTGGCTAGAAAGAAGAATTTTTTTTTTTTGGAATGTTAGAGGGATATTGAGTAGAGATATAAGGGAGAAGACTGACAAAGTCTTTCCAGGAACAACTGAGCATTGAGTTTGATTATAGTCCTAGGCTTGGAATGGCAGTAGAGTAGAGGGAGAAAGGGTTGTGAAGAAGGTATATAAAAGGCAGTAAGGCAACTGCTGAAATATTTTATAGTAAACAGAAAATTTTTATTTATATAATAATACATAAAGGAGAGTTAAGAAAAGTCTCTTTCATTGAGGATAGTTGGAAGGTAGTTGTAGTCTATACTTGGAATCTGTACAATACACATGATTCATAGCACAATGAAATGACTGGTCAGGTTTCCTCCTGCAATCCTGCTTCTACACTTGGTTGCTTCTTAGTTCTGTGGTCCCCAGTTGTTCTGATAATTCCCTTTTGGTATTCTGCTATTCTGTTGCTATTCTATAGATTTTTCCTATCCATCTGGCAATGGCTCCTTCCCATGGCCATGAAACATTAGTACTGGACTCCCTTCACTTTCATATGATGCTGGTTATTTCTATCTAGTTTTGAAAACTTGCATACGTGTCCTTTTCTCTGGCCTGAATAATCCTTATTAGATGGCAACAGTTCTTTCCCTTGTGTGGATGTCTTACAAAGAAAATATCTATGAAAAGGGAGGGTTTTACTAATTCTTTTTTGGTGCATGCTTGCTACATTACCTAAAATGGCAACTACTTCTAACTCATATGTCTAGATTCTCATTTATATGAATTGTGATTATAAGTTAAATATATCTTGAAGACAGTCTGAATGAAAATGTAAAAACACAGAGGACTTTGAAAATTTCTTCAGTATATACTGATCACATCTTCTTAGAGATACAATTGATTGAAAGGCGTAAAAGTAAAATGTATGGTCCTGTTAAAGAAGTTTTCTTAATCTCTCTCCCTGTCCCTTTAAGAGACAGAGGAGCAGAAACATTTCTCAGTAAGAGTTAGTTAACTGACAGTCTCTGTGAAAGGGAGTTGAAGGTTGTTACCTCGGAGACAAGGAGGGATATGAATAAAATTGTCAGTTGGAAGGGGGCTTTTGTCTCTGGGTTCCCTAGAGAGCAGGAGTCTGTCTCCCTGTCTCTGACAATGGCAGTTGAGACTAACTGACAGTTGGGGATAGAGAAAATGGATTTAAGGCCTTAACAACTTGTAAGGAGGTTGTAGGTGATTAATACTTATTGATTAGCTTAGATAGGTAGTTAGATAGTGATTAAATTCTTAGATTGTGTAGGCAGAGTAGGTTGGCCCTGGCAGAAGAAACTGCCCTTGAAAGTAGATAGATTTAGGTTTTTTTGGAAATCTTAGTTAGGATTGGGATTTAGGTATAGTTATAAGATTAAAGTATATTTTTCTTGTGGTTTTTTTTTTTGGTCTGTGTTTTCTTCACAACATGACTAACATGGAAATATGTTTTCCTTGCCTGCACATTTATAACATGTCAAATTGCTTGCTATCTCAGGGAAGGGAGAAAGCAGAGGGGGAAGAGAACTCACAAGTTAAAATTTTGAAAAATGATTTGAAAAAATTTTTTCATGTAATCAGGAAAATTTTTTTAAATGGTGCAAGGAATCAGTGAAACCTAATATATATCGTTTCCCCCCAATAGATTATTAAAAATTATTTATTATTTAAACCGTTACCATCTGTCTTAGAATCAATGCTAAGTACTATTTCCAAAGCAGAAGAGAGGTGAGGGCTTGGCAGTTTGAGTTAAGTGACTTGCCCAATCACATATCTAAGAAGTGTTAGGCTAGATTTATACCCAAGACCTCCTATTTCTGGGCCTGATGTTATATCCACTGAGCTACCTAACTGCTACACCCTAGTAGATACTTAATTCTAAATTTAACTTCTAAAATCATGATGCCTCAGTAAATGGCCTCAGGCACAAACAGAATGAGTAGATTATATAAAAATGTTATCTATTCCCTGGTGCTTATAGGAAAATAAAATAAAATGATTCAAATGGCACAAATCAGTGATACCACAATGACACTTATAAGATCAGGTATGTTTGCAAGGTAATGGGAGTACTTGATTATTTTTTTTTTTGCTTCAAAAATATTTTATTGAAGGTTTTGATTTTTATATCACAATTATTTCTAGTTTTATACTATTGTATTCAAATCAAACCCTCCTTTATAATAAAACAGTTATAAAAAGTATCTCATAGATACCATATCAAATAAAATATATAATGTTCTATCCTAATATTTCCCTCTTCCAATATTTATGTCATAAGGAGGCAAGTATGCTCCCTTATTTGTGTTCTAGAATTTTTCTCTTTTTTCTTTCTCAGGCATTTAGAGCTTGAGTTCTTCTTGCCCACATCAGTTCATATAAATTTTCCTATTTATCTCTGACTTCCTCTGAATGAAAAATCATATTATATACATTCATATGTTATGGTTTACTGTTATTCCCCATCTTATGGGCATCTACATTGTTTCCAGTACTTTGCTACCTCATAGAACCTTAAACATTTTTTTATTTAATTAATTCATTTAGCATATTTTTCCATGGTTACATGAATCATGTTCTTTCCCTCCCCTCCTCCCACCCCTCTCCTGCAGCCAATGAGCAATTCCCCTGGGTTTTAAACATGTCATTGATCAGGACCTATTTCCATATTATTAATATTAGCACTAAGGTGATCATTTAGAGTTTTTTTGAGTACAGGCAATGGGATTTTGGTTTTATAAGATTATTCACTTAAAAATAAATAATATGGAAATCAAAAAGTACTCATATTGTTTGATCATTTATCTATTGAGCAATAGGTCTTAGTTATACATTTTTTTGTATCCTCAAATGGCAAGACAATGCTATGAACAAATGAGTTTCATATAAATTCTTGTTTCAATTCAGCAAATATTGATTGAATTCTGATTTTAATCAATAATGAGAAGGAAAATCTATCATAGTCATGTAATTACCTTTTGAAATTATGTAGGAAAGTATTATTTTATTTGTTAAATTAGGTATTTCCTCTTTTACTTCTTTATTAAAGTGCAAATTGAATCTTTCTTTAAGGCGGTGTCCTTCCTTTTATTTAGGAAACTTATGGTGTTTGAGTCTTGTCTCTGGAACACTAAATTCTATGTGTGCATGTACTTGAATTCATCTATTTTTATCTTTCTGAATTTACTTGCACAGAGTATAATAAATGTGAGAAGCCAGGTACTCTAGCTCATACCTACTGTATTCTGTCTTCATTCATTCCATGTTTGCACTACTGGGCAGCCTGAGAGCAGAAATCTGGATTAGGTCACTGTGTGGAAAATGCTGGGTTTGAGTTAGAAGTGGGAAAAGCCAAGAAATTGTTCTGTGTTTCTAAGCAAATTGTGTAGAAGGGGGCAGAGAGGAGGATGATGATGATGGGAGTGCTGATTATACAGGTAAGCTGCTGCATGGTAAAGATATAGCCCTTGTACTTCCAATTATCTGGAAATCTTGAAAAGGATTATAGCAGACAATAGGGAAATCTGCTTGATCTCACAAGTAACAAGAAGAGCAATGGCAGAGCTATTCCTTTGAGCAGGGTTTTGTTCTAGGAATGTGAATAGAGATCAGTAGATTGAAGCTTAATCCACTATGCCATGATCTAAATAGATGAACTTATTCCCAAAGTATAACCTTCTGTTGTAGTAGGAGACTGTGCTTTTCTCAATTATTTATGTCTCTATTTCCTGTAGTATTTTCCCCCTGACAAGCATACAATCAATATTTGTTGAATTAAATTATCCACTATTAGAATATGGAATCATATGTAAAATTTACATATTTGGCTATTCTGAAGATATCCCAATGACTTTTCTCAGGGCAGCCTTCATCTCCTTATTTCGGAGGCTATAAATCAAGGGGTTTAAAAATGGTGTCACAACTGTATAGAATAAGGTTATTATCTTCTGTACTTCTCCTGAGTTGTCAGATGTTGGGCTCACATACATGATCATCAGACTCCCAAAAAAGAGACAGACCACAGCCAGATGAGATCCACATGTGGAGAAGGCTTTACGTCGACCAGCTGCTGAGGGCACTCGCAGCACAGCTCTTAGTAACAGGATATATGATCCAAAGAGGTAGATTATGGTGAGAAATATGATGAGGGAGCTTATGATATAAAACAGAATTTCAGTGGTAGGATCAGGGGCACATGATAGAGCCATGAGTGGATCTATGTCACAAATAAAGTGGTCAATGATGTTGGGACCACAGAATGTCAGCTGGGAGAGCTGTACAGTAGATAGAAAATAGCTTAGGAAGCCAAGCACCCAGCACACAGACATCAAGGTGTAACAGTGTTGTAAGGTCATTTTGGTTGGGTAATGCAATGGGTGGCAGATGGCAAGATAACGATCATAAGCCATGATGCATAAGAAGTAGGCTTCAGTTGTACCAAGAGATGAGAAGAAATAAAACTGGAGAAAGCAACCAGCAAAGGAGATGGCTTTGGTCTCTGAGAGGAAATTTTCCAACATGCTAGGAACAGTGGAGGTGATATACCAGATCTCTAGGAAGGCAAAATTCCCCAGTAGGATGTACATGGGAGTGTGGAGTCTCTGGTCCCACTTCACTGCACAAATGATGGCCCCATTCCCCATCATGGTTAGGATATAGACTATCAAGAATAAAGAAAAGAGTAAGATTTGTATCTCCCAGTCCCCAGGGAAGCCTAGAAGGATAAATTCAGTCACAGTGTGTACTCCTGACTTGTTCATTGGTTCCTGAGATGTGGATAAAAGAAAAGACACAATTATATCAATTGATTTGCATCTTTGGCAGCTCTAGGACAGGACAGTAATGAGGTCTTCATAGGGTTTCTTGGGTAAACAATAAACAAAAATCATTTGGAAACCAGTTTTTAATAATCTTTTCTTCCTTCCACCTCTCTAATTTTTGGCCAAAGCAGGCCATAACTCAACTTTCTTGTACCACCCTTCATACTTCAAGCTACCATTATTTCTTGCTTACCTTACTCAAATCCCTGTAGGGAAAAGACCATAAGATGTCCCTTCCATTTGCTCATTAATATTTTGTCCATCTCTTGGTTAAGGAGGATTTGTTATTGAAGTGAAATCTTAATAGGATACGGTGACAGCTGGGGAGACAATTCAACTTACAGAGCTTCTTCTATGTTAGTTGTGATTCCTTTTCTAGTACAAAATATTTACTTACTTTTCTTAGTTCTGTGGCAGTACAGAACTCCACAGAGTCTAGTTATTTTCTAAAATATTAACACTATTTTATTCTGCAGTATTTGGTCTAATATAATCTAAATAAAATATCTTTCAACTAGCCATGTAAAGAATACCACGTTCTATTCTAATGTCCTTGATTTCATTCTTATGAAGGACATAAATTTAATTAAGATTAGGAATGAATCCTTACTCAAATAGATTTGGTTGGTTATCAGACTAAATTCAGGAGCTCTGTTTTTGGCATAGTTAAATTAAAAGAAATTTCTCTTTAACTTAACCTTTGACCAGGCTAAAAAACACTAAGGGATTCTTTTGAAGAATAAATGTTTCTTTATTAAGCAAAGAATTCTTTGTTTTCTTGGACTAAATAAAGGGATGTGACCTTTTTGGTACACCATGGACCTGACCTTAGTTTTGTAGGACCACAGATTTTCTTTAAGGGTAAATCTCTTGTCATGTAAAAGAGGCATTCAAGGAAGAGCCTGTAGAGTGACTGGGAAAATAGGGTAGTGTTGGCAGGCAACATTTGAACCTCATTTCCATTAGAACTTGTTCAAAGAAGCAAAATCTATGTATACATACACATTCACACTCATTTTGATATAGAAATCCATCTTATTGTGCAGGGAAATAGGAATGGAAGGGAATAATAGGGAGAGATTATATGAAGGAGGATAGATTAAAGCAATCAGAAGCAAAACTGACTTGAAAAGGGAGTAGGGTAAAAAAGAATAGGATGGAGAGAAATATATAGTTAGCAATTTTAATGGTGAATGTGAATTGGATGAATTCACCCATAAAATGAAAACAGATAGCAGAATAGATTAGAAATCAGAATCTATCAACATGTTGCTTACAAGAGATGCACTTGAATGGTGCTGGAGCAGAATCTATTATGCTTCAGCTGAAATGAAAAGGCAGAAGTAGCAATCAATATTGGACAAAGCAAAAGCAAAAATAGACCTAACTGAAAAAGAAAATCAGGAAAATGACATTTTACTAAAAGATACCATGGACAGTGAAGTAGCATAAAATATATATAGGAAGTTTGTCAAATGGATAGGGAACTGAGTCAAATTTATAAAAAATAATAGTCATTCTTTAATTGATAAATGGTCAAAGGATATCAATAGTTTACAGATGAAATCAAAGCTAACCAGTCCCAAAAAAATGCTCTATATTACCACTATAAGAGAACTGCAAATTTAAACAACTCTGAGGTACCACCTTATACCTATCAGATCAGCTGACATTAAAGAAAAGGAAAATCCCAACCCCACATGATAGAGAAGATATAGAAAAATAGGTACAGTAATGTAGTATTGGTAAGATAGTGAAATGGTCCAACCATTCTGGAGAATAATTTGAGACAGTGCCCTAAAGGTTACAAAACTCTGTATACCCTCTTACTTGGCAATGCTACAACTAAATGTATATCCAAAAGAGATAAAAGAAAAGGGAAAAGTACCTATATATTAAAAATATTTATTTTTTATGTTGTTTATAATTTTTATAATTTATATGTTTATAATTTTTATGTTGTCAAAGGATTAGAAACTGAAAGGATTCTCCTCAGTTGGGGAATGGTTAAAAAGTTGTAATACATGATTGTAATGTAAGGCTATTGTGCTATAAGAAATGACAATCAGCATGATGTCAGAAAAACCAGGGAAAACTCACATAGTGAGCTGAACTAGGAGAACATTGTAAACATTAAAAGGAATATTGTAATGATGATTAATTGTCAAACACTTAGTAATTCTGATCAATACAGTGATCCAAGACCATTCTGAAGGACTCATGATGAAAACTGTTATTGACCTCCAAAGGGAACATTGATGAACTTAGTACAGATTGAAGTATAATTTTTAAATTTTTCTTATATTTTTTGCATCATGATCAATATAGATACATGTCTACAAGACTTCACATGCATAATTGATGTAATATTCCTGATTTCCCAGTTTGATGGGGGATGGATTGGAAGAAGGGAGAGAATTTGGAATTCAAAATTTAAAAAATGTTAAAAAGTCTTTAAAAAAAGAGTGTATCTCAAAATTATTTTTTCAAGTTCTATTGGAGCAACAAAATTAACCTCAAAAATGAACTTTGTATCCTTTAAAAAAGTCATTAAAGAAAAGAAAAATCCCACTTCCACTTATAATGAAGGGGATATGGAAAAATAGGTAAGATTGTGAGAATAACAACCATTTTGGAGAATAATTTGAGACAATGCCCTAAGGGCTACAAAACCATGTGTACCCTCTTACCTGGCAGTCCTACAACTAAATGTATATCCAAATGAGATAAAAGAAAAGAGGAAAGTACCTATACATTAAAAATATTGATAGTAGCTCTTTTTATGGTGGCATTTTTCCCCATGATATCACGCATTTAACACATGTAAAAATCAGACCAACATATGTATATTGCCATGAACAACAACTACCTTTTAACATCTAGAATGTTATATTTAAATTAGCTTCTCAAGAAGTTTTTCATAATAACAAAATTAAGAAATGATTCATAAAAATTAATATAGATAACTTCCAGAACTTTAAATTGATGTGAAACATGATGTTTAATACAGGGTTATCTGAGAATAATTACACACATATACTTTCTGTTATGTCCTGATACATGCCACTTTATAGAATAGTTGCTTTTGGAAGCCTGTTTATGAAGTGAATGTCACTGAATTGTTGGAGGGGATCTCTAGAGCCGTCTAACCCAATAGTTATAAAAATGAGAATCTCCTCCTTATCCAACAAATGGTCCTCCAGATTTTGCTTGGAAATATATGGTGAGAAAAACTTTCTCTCTCCTGAGGTAGTCCACTGAATAAGTCTAATAGTTAAGATTTTTTAAAACATCAAGCTTAACTTCACCTCTTTGGAATTTTTTTCCCCATATTGATTATTTTGCCCTCTGAGCAAAGCAAAATCAGTCTACTTTTCAATGTGATAACCTCAATGATCCTTCTTTTCTTCTGGATAATACTTCTCAGCAATAATAATAGCTAGGATTGATATAACACTTGAAGGTTTGCAAACACTTTACAAATTTCTCATTTTATCCATATAACAACTCTTTGAGGTAAGTGCCATTATTATCACCATTTTATTGATGAAGAGATTGAGGCAGACAGCAATTAAGTGACTTGTCCAGGTTACACAGCTAGTAAGTGTCTGAAGCTAGACTTGATCTTATAATTTGTTTGCTCCATATCTAGCACATTACAAACAATGCCACTGATCTGCCTTTATTTATTCTACCAATTTCTTCAATCTGTGTTTGGCATGCTCTTTATCCATGAGGCATGACCTTGAGGTCTTTTACCAAACTGGTGGCCTTTCTCTGGATATTCTACAGTTTATCAAAATTCTTTGTACAATAAGGCACCCATAATTGAACCAAGGACTTTAGAAATGGTCTGATAAAGTCTAGGATTATCATTATTGGACTATCTTTCCTGTATACTATGCCTCCCTTAATTAATTAATTGAGTTTGCAGTCCACTAAAACACTCAGATAATTTTCTGTGAACTCATTATGCAACAAATTTCACTTTTCCTTTATAATTTCTGTCCTCTCTTTTCATTGCCTGGGCCACCATAACAATTCAGGTTTTTGATTACTTCATGCTAAGACTATTTTAATTGTTTTCTAACCAGTCTTCACCCCTGTCTATTCCCTCTACCAATTAAATTTATAAAGATTGTGTTAACCTTTTACTCATATCCTTTAATATCTTCTTGTTGCCTACTGGATAATGTTAAATATTTCCTTATGCTTTACAACCCCTATTCTTAATCCTCACATAATCTCTATACCTTCTTCTCCTCTATTCTTTCCCAGGCTATCTTCCTACACTGGTTATACTTTCCTCCCTTTTTTGTCTTTATCCCTTGATGAATCAGTAAATCTATACTGTCGTCTTGAATCCTTTGGGCCCCTCATCTTATCACTGATCATGCTTTGCCACACCGTAACCCTGGATTACTTCCACTCTCCCTCTACTTACTTAGCTCATATTTACATATTGATGAATGTTCTATATGAATCTGTAAGACTGTTGTTTGAATTCCAATGCAAAGTTATGTTATATTATCTAATATAAACTCGGACCTCATTACAACAAGGCAAACATTCTATTTATTTTTTTTTCTAAACCCTTACCTTCCATCTTAAAAATCAATACTGTGTATTGGTTCCAAGGCAGAAGAATGGTAAGGGCTAGACAATAGGGGTTAAGTGACATGCCCATGGTTACACAGCTGGGAAGTGTCTGAGGCCAGATTTGAACCTAGGACCTCCAGCCTCTAGGCCTGGCTTTCAGTCCACTGAGCTACCCAGCTGTCCCCCAAACATTCTATTTCTAATTGATTTGCCATACTACTATTTTATAGATTGACACTTTCTTTGAATTACTGTTCCTGGAAACATAAAAACCTTTTGCCTCAAAACATGCCAGCATACAAAGGGGATCCATTATTGCTGTGCTTGAAATGAATTTTTTTCTGGAAGAAATGTGTAATGTACCACATGGAGAAAGAAAATGCATGGCTACTATATACTCCTAGATCACCTAATCACAAACTGAGAAGAGAAATCCTGAGCATAGGCTTCCTCATTCATTTCCTCACCTGAAATCTTAGCACAGAGTCTGAACAGGATCTTTCATTTAATCTCTGGTCCACAGTTAGATGTTACTTAGCATCTTCCAAAGCTCTGTATTGACCCTGGCATCAACTCTGGAGCCCCCCTGGATGACTTTTATGTCCTCAGTAAATGATGTAATTAGGTAGGTGAATGTTTTAAATAATATGACCTCTGTTATGATTTCATGTTTTGCCATAGATTTTTGTTTTGTTTTGTTTCTTACCAATGGATAGGTGGAAACTCTTGGGAAAAACATATCTCTTGGGGGGTCTGATCTTTGTTGAAGGCATGTTTTAGGGATAAACGGAAGGGAGAATTGGTAAGACTCTCATAGGACACAATTTATTTTTAGTGTAAATGGTTCTGAAGTTTCTGTTCCCTTGTCAGGCATGCTTGTTGGCTGGTTTGTATTTCTTGTGTACTACTCCTCCCTCCATCATATGTACTTCTCATCAATTCAAGGTATATGCCTCTTTAAGGTATAACTAGGGAGACAAAAGTAGAGACGCATTTGGGGATGTTTAGAATGATCTCAAGAGAGTTATCATTGAGAAATCATATTTTTGGGGGGAATGAGGAAGAAGTTTGGAGTACACTGGGGTTTTTGCCTTGTTATGAAATGTTTGCCCCACATACTTGGATCTTCTAAAGACCTCATTTTGCTATAGAATTCCATTTTGTGGTCAAACACATGTCATAGTAATCTGCATTCCTAATTTTAATACAATTCAAACTATAACTATCTGGATTTTCTTCACTTTTTACCCTGTTGCTTTGATATTTTTATTTTTTGGCAGATCATGATTAACTGAATTGTTTTTCTTTTTTTTTTTTTGAGGTATTGAGTTTTTTAATCTCACTCAGATTGAAAGAACATTAGCCACTCATGGTCAAAATCCCACTTTTGGTAAATGCAGAAGCTTCAACTTGCTCTGTGTTTGACATGGACTGGTTTGCTACTCCATAAGCAAATGACTGGCATTTTGTTCCCCAGGGATTCAGTATATTGATATTGATGTGGGAGAAACACACCCATGTTTGTAGCAGGATCTGGCCCCAACAATGGGAGACTTAATATATATATATATATATATATATATATACATTTTTTTTTGTCAGAAGATGCCTTTTCTTGTGTTGGGAGGGGAAAGTTGAAGGGAGTTACCTGGGAATGTTAATATAACAAATAAACAAATTTAAAATTAAAAAAATAAAAAGACATCAGATTAGGCATTGACATCAGATCAGTTTAGCCCTACTGTAGCTCAGAATTCCGAAACTCAAGCAATTCAATGGCCTTAGCTTCTCCTAGTAGCAGAAGTTACAGGTTTTAGTCATCCTGCCTAACTTCGATAGTCTACTAAGTATATATTCACATGGTTGAGTCATGTACCCTCAAGCTCTCCCTCCTTCTCAAACCTCTGCACAATATGCTTCATACAGAAATCAGTGATGTGTGTATTTCTTTGGAACACTGAGTATAGGTTGTTTCACATAATGATTTATCTTTCTATAGAAATCATTGACTAAGACTTGATGATGTAAACAGATTACATTGTAACTGCTTAAGGCCACTTTGTAAATTGTTACCTTTACTGTATATGAGAAAAAGCTTGTGCAAAATCCCCACTTGCTTTCTCCCCCTTTAAAAGTAGATATAACTTTCAATAAATTTGCTTTTTGTTGCCATCAGCATCTTTCAGAGCTTTCAGAATAAGGCAATTTAGGCTGTCCCTGACTATTTCTACAGGGCAATCTCTCTGGAAATGAATAAAAGACTTGTAAATAGGAGATATTTCCTTTCTCTGAAGAAGGGAATTAATGTCTTTATAAAATACCTGGATTCTCTCTATCTCTTTTGACTCCCTCTTTGGAAACTCTGCTTTGGAACTCTGGGCAAATACCTTTCTGAAAATGCTATTATAACTCCCTTAACCTTGATGACTGGCATATTTATTTTCCAATCATATATATGCAGACTGAGATCTTTTATACCACCTTTCCTGCTTGAATATTTGTTTACAATATCCACTGGCTTGGTATCATTGGTATTACTTATGTCTTTCATATTTCTATTATCCTTTCTTTACTACACTCAAGGTTTTGATTTTTTGGAAATTGGTATTTTTGGATTCATAGTCAGATAGCATTAGTAAAAGAATAGTGTTAATTTTTTTGTCAATATTTCTAGGAACAGCTAGCAATTATGGACTTCAAATGGGAGGGAAGGGAAAATATAAGCATTTATATATCTCCTATTCTGTGCTAGGCACTGTGCTAAGGACTTTACTAATATTATCTCATTTGATACAACAATGATGTGAAAGTAGGTGGTTTATTATTACTATTTTACTACTGAGAAAATTGAGGCAGGCAGAGGTTAAGTAACTTAACTAGGGTCACCAAACCAAGAGGGTCAGTCTGAATATAAACTCAAGTCTTCCTAATTTCAGGCTCTGAGCTCCATCTAATGTGCCACTTAGCTGTAATATTCAATGCAATGGGTAGTCTGGCTATTGGGCATCTATTCTTCCTATCATGCACAAGAGTAACTATATACCTGGGAAGTTTGACTGAATATAATGAATCATTATCTTATAGTCTTTCCCTTCCCTTCCCTTCCCTTCCCTTCCCTTCCCTTCCCTTCCCTTCCCTTCCCTTCCCTTCCCTTCCCTTCCCTTCCCTTCCCTTCCCTTCCCTTCCCTTCCCTTCCCTTCCCTTCCCTTCCCTTCCCTTCCCTTCCCTTCCCTTCCCTTCCCTTCCCTTCATATTAATATTAATATTCATATTAAAAAATTCTTACCTTTTCCTTAAAATTGATACTAAAAATCAGTTCCAAGGCAGAAGAGCAATAAGGACTAGGCAGTGGGGATTAAGTGATTTGCCTAGGGGTCACACAACTAGGAAGTATCTGAGGTCATATTTGAACCCAAGACTTCTTATTTCTAGACTTGATACTCTATCTACCAAGCCACCCACCTGCTCCTCCCATTTAAATATGAAATCTTTAAAAATTATTGATAGATTTGAACTCATATCTCTCTGGTAGTCAGAAAGATCCAGAGGAAAGTCTTCATTATACTTGCTAATTCCTTTATTGAGACTTTGTGGAAGTCTATAATAATAAACCCCACAAAAGTTGAAAAGGCATAGGTGGATTACAGTCTGCATTGGTAGAGGAACTATGAGATCTCAGATCTTTCAAAATATTTAAGATGAGACAAAGAGTAATATAATAGTCAGCTTATCCTCTCAATAATTCTCATGTACTTTGGCTAATTTTTAACCCCCCTAGGACTTTCCTTAGGGCATTTTTCATGTCCTTGTTGCGTAGACTGTAGATCAGAGGGTTTAAGAGTGGAGTTACTACTGAGTACACCAGTGTGACAATCTTCTGCATTCCAGCTGGATTCCCAGATGTTGGGCTCACATACATCACCATCAGGGTGCCATAGAATAGAGACACGACCACCAGATGGGATCCACATGTGGAGAAGGCTTTATGCCGGCCAGCACCAGAAGGAACACGCAGTACAGCTCTGAGGACTAGGGTGTAAGATCCCAGGATGGAGAGAAAGGGTCCAAAGATAATCATGGAGTTGAAAGTGTAGCAGATGAGTTTAATAACAGGAGCAGGGACACAGATGAGGGCAAATAATGGGCCTGGGTCACAGACAAAGTGGTCAATGATGTTAGGTCCACAGAAGGGCAGCTGAGATATAAGAACGATGGGAACTGGGTAACAAAGGAAGCCACTCACCCAGCAGGCAGATATCAGGTTGGCACAGAACCTCCCTGTCATGATGGTGGGGTAGTGTAGAGGTCGGCAGATGGCTAGGTATCGATCATAGGCCATGACCGATAGGAAGAAACACTCAGTAGTACCCAAGGAGAAAAAGAAGTAGAACTGGCAGAAGCAGCCAGAGAAGGAAATAGTCTTGGTCTCTGATAGAAAGTTGGCTAACAAGTTGGGAACAGTAGAAGAAACATACCATATTTCAAGGAAAGCAAAGTTTCCCAGGAGGATGTACATGGGTGTGTGGAGCTGCTTGTCCCATTTCACTGCACAGACAATGGCTCCATTACCCAACAGAGTCAGGATGTACACCACTAATATTAAGAAAAAGAAGAGATTCTGCATTTCCCTATGACCAGGAAAACCCAGGAGGACAAACTCAGTCACAGTGTGTCTGATTGACCTGTTAGGCTCCAAAGCTGTGGAAAAGACAGATGAAAATAGACCAACTGTCCTATTTCCAAGTAAGTGTCCAAAGGAGAAAGTTTAATTTTCACGGGGAAACATACAGGTTCATTCTGAAACTAGCTGTCCTATCCTTAGCTCTTATGGGACATACTCTAGCAGGGGGAATCATTTCCAGTTTGAACAGGTTTCTGCTAAATCTAATGGCAAAGAGACATCACAGATTTATTCCTGCATGATGTTCTTTGTGCCTGGATTCTGGGGGGAATACATATAATACTTAGACTCCTGACTGTTTTTCCCTTAGGGTAGGTACAGCAGCAGAACACATTGAGTGGTGTACATAGAAGGACATACACATGGGAACCAAAGACCACCAGAGTTCATAGAATCATATATTTATGGGTTGAAGGGAGCTTCGAAGTCATCTAGTGCAATGACCTTATTTTTTAGCTAAGGAAACTCTGGCTGGGAGGATATTAAATGATTTGACCTAGGTTAGATGAGGTAATAAATAGTTTAACCAATATTCAAATGCATTACTCTTTCCATGGTCATGCTGTCTCAAGAGTCCTGTCTATTTTGTTGGGAAATAATCTATGCTCACGTATGAGTTGGGGCCAGTCTCAGTAATACTAATTCTTTTTATTATTACTTTTGCTGTTTAAGTATCCTGATTGAATGAAACTTCAGCAAAGAAGAAAATACTTATGTCCTCATCTAGTGAAATAGCTCTATCTGCTCTGGACTTGCTACAATGTTTATTCTACTGTGTTATGATTAGTAAGAAACAGACTTTCATTTTGAATGATCTCTTTCTCTATATCTTAGTAAGATTTGTTCTTTAATGCCAATGTCCATCACTTCTTGGCCTCTTAGCTAAGATGGAGTGTTTAATAGTAATGTGCATCATAAAGAGATAAAAATGTGTCAGTTTTCTACTTGGTGTAAGACAGATCTTGAAGTTGAAATCACAATGATTTTTATTTTTGCTAATATTTGTAACCAGTGTTATCTACAAACAACACTTTCTTTAGCAGTGTCTGATTGCAAAGGAAAACATAAATGCTATCACTTTCAGATGAACATATGTATGATATTTTATTAAAACTAAAGACAATTTTTCTGCAACTTCTGTTAGTCATTAAAACTAATCACATTGTAAAAATGTTTTAATATTTCTTAAGATCAATTCATTCTTATTTTACTTGAATTAAAACAGCAATAGACTTAGTAGTAAGAGAAATAAGATTTTTTGACTAATTTCAAAAAGCAGATTCCATTTGTCTATGCTGGAAACATAGATACTTCAGAGTCTACAGGAATGTGCTCAATATTCACTTATCAAACCATGAGGAAGATATATAAGTCAGCTAAGACTTGGTTCCTGTCTCCATGAAGATTATAAAAATAGAAATTACCAGATCTTTAAGGGTGAGGAGTACAGTATTAAGATGTCTAAAAAGATTTTCATTAAAAATGCAAAGGAAAATCATAACCCAAGGAACAAAGTATATGCTAATAACAAAAATATAAAATGACAGATTTAAAGTAGTGAATGTATCAGAATTACAGATTTGAGGGTTGGAAGGAACCTCAGTATCCATCTAAGTGCTGTGTACCTATGGCACACATGCCAGAGGGAGCTGCTCCCTTCCCCCTCTCCACACCTGCCTGGGGACCTTTCTTACATCACCAGACCTTTTGCTCAGCAGCTGAATCAATGGGAATACTTCCTCCCTCCCCTGTCTGGGTTAAGTTGGGAGCTCACTTGCCATATGAGGTTTCGGCTTGAGCACTCAGTCTCTAAATTTCCACCACTATCACTGATCTAGCATAACTCATACATAAAAACTCCACTATAACCTACTTAGTAAGTGATCAGCCAGGCTCTCTTGTAAGAACTCCAAAGGGGGAAAAGGAAAACTGTGTGATTCTTAGAGGAAATTACTGCTATTTCAGATAATTTATATATTGAAATTAATTTGTTTAAATTTGTTATGAAAGCAAGTTTAGTTGTATTTGGTATTAATTATTTTTTAAAACAAAGCAATAAAATATTCCAATGTTTATATTAAGCTAGGGGTAAAATCACAGATTTTTTTACATAACATGGTTGCTTACCAAAATTCCTCCTTATGTTCTCCATCAAGTCTGAGGAGAGGAAGGGTTTATGGTTCTGTACTTGTTTCAGTCTGGAGGAAACACAGAAGAATATTTTCAAGAGAAGGGTATATTTTGGTAATCATTTTAAATATTAGACTTTTTGTGATGAAAAGAGTACTTGGCTCTCTTGATGTGATTTTTCATGTCACTGAATAGCTTTAACTCAAATCTTCCCAGTTTCAAGAGAAGATATCCTGTTTAAATAGGCAGCAAAAGGTTAATGAAATGGGTATTGAACTTGGGAGTCAGATGACATGGGTTCAGGTCAGTTTTCTCATCTGTAAAATAGAGATAAAAATACTTAAGCTACTCCACTTCCTATAATTGTTAGGGAAATGTTTTGTAAACCATGATTTATTGTGTAAATGTGAAGTTTTATTTAAATAGTGGAGTTTCACTAGCAAATTCTAATTTCCAGAAATGTCATCTAATTATATTAGAAATTAAACATTTTAAATTAGGCATTTAATAATAATAATAGATTGGGCATTTAATAAGGCACAAAAAATTTTAGAAAAAGAATTTTTGATACTTTCCAAGATAGGAATTAGATATGTAAAAACAAACAAGCAAACAAAATCTCTATGCTCGTAATCAAAAGACCCTGTTGCCAGTCTCAACTCCAACAATAGCTAGTGTTTTTGAGTCTCAGCAAGTAATTTAATCACCAAGCCAGTTTCCTTAACTGTCTATTGGGGATAATACCAGTTACCTGTTTTAGAAGGTCCTTCAGAGAATCAAGTAAGATGTGAAAGCATGTTTTAAAGACTTTTCTGTCCATCACCTTCCTGTTCTCATTTATCCAAGGAACTAAGACAGTTCAAGTACCACATCTAGCTTCTGTGGGGACTGCTAACTTCCTGCAATTATGTTAATTTGAGTATGAACAAATTCTTTCCCCAATTAGATGAGCCAGCCCAGGGTAAGAAATTTTTCAAGTGAACTTCCCTAGGAAATGAGTAAAATGTAAGCTAATAAGTTTTTTTAGAACAGAAACTATTTAATTTTTGTCATTTGTAGTGGAGTTTGAGGCCAATGAGACTTTTTATTAAAATGTCTACTATATGCTGGGCACTGTGCTAAGGGGTGGAGGATACAAAGAAATGCAAAAAAAAAAAATTCCTGTTCTCAAGGAGCTCCTAGTCTAACAGGAGGAGACAACATAGAACTAGCTGTGTACAAACAAGATATGTGCAGGAAAAACTGTTGGTAATCTCAGAGAGAAGGCACCAAGATCAAGGAAGACTGAGAAAAAACTTCTTGAAGAAAGTAGGACTTCAGCTGAGACTTAAAGGAAGTCAGAGAAGCCAGAAAGTAGAGAACACAAGTCCATACCTCTACTGGGTGACCACTAAATGCCAATTCAATCTCTACTATATGTTTTTAGTCAAGATCCTAGTAGGCAATTAAAGTCTGTTGCATTAAATTGAATTTAATTATCTAAATATGGAAACAAATGAATTTCCAGAACAAAGATGTCAACTTGCTGGCTTATCTTATGGGATCCTTAGCTCTTGTTCCTTATCTGGGGTCCCTGTCCCTAATTCTCCTTTTTAAAGTTTGGCTGTTAACCTCTCTCCCTTCCTCCCTTGGCTCCTCTCTGTTCTGGTGTGTGTGTGTGTGTGTGTGTGTGTGTGTGTGTGTGTGTGTGTGTGTGTGTGAATGAGAGGCCCAGTCAGGAGGTAAAGCATTTTTAAAAACAAAATTTTATCATGTGTTTTGTTTCTATACTGCTTACATTTCCTAATCTATCTCTTTTTCCCTCCTGAGAACTATCCCTCATAACAATGAGGAAAGAGGGAAGAAAATACTTCAACAAGGCCACCAACATATCAAACAGGTATGATTTTTCCTACCTTAGTTCCTCATCTTTGCAAAGGTGTGTGTGTGTGTGTGTTTATATGTAGTGACTGATGAAGACAATTAATGAGTTAATAAATTATTTCTAGGTGGATAAAGAAACATTTTCTAGGACTGTATTTGAACAAGTATTCTCAGAATGTATTGTGGCACCCTGCCTAATTGCCCAGGAAAGGGTAAAAAAATCTTCCCCTCCTCCAAGAGCCTTATGTGGTGTAAACATTATTATTACTTACTATAGTCACAGAACTGTTATCGATGGAACCGGGAAGAGAAACTGAGACTTCTTATCCAGAAACTGGAGCTCATAAATCTGAGCATCTTGTTCTCTGACCTGGTTATATGATAGAATGATAGAATCACAGAAAATTAGATTTAGAAAAAAACTTTATATAGCTGAACTAAGTGAAACACTGACAATCTCAAGCCTATGTGAATTTTATTAGCAAGCAATTAAAAAAAACTATTACCTTCTGTATTAGAATCAATACTGTGTATTGGCTCCAAGTCAGAAGAGTGGTAAGGGCTAGGCAATGGGAGTTAAGTGACTTGCCCAGGGTCACACAGATAGGAAGTATCTGAAGTCAGCTTTGAACCCAGGACCTCTTATCTCTATGCCTGACTCTCAATCCACTGAACCCACCTATCTTCCTCCCAGCAAATTTTATTGTATCTAGTTCATCTATGGTAAAGGTACAAATAAGTAGAGGAGAGTAGAAAAATGAATGTAGGAAATTCATTTCTGGATTCCAGTAGCTGGTCTCACCATATCTGAATTGCATGGCTCCAATCTTTCCCATTTCCTTGATTGGAATAGATAAGTGCTTAAAAGGATATGCACCCTTTTGAGACTTTTCAGAGGAAGGCTTCTTTTGCCCCTTGGATCAGTGGATCTCTGCTATGAGGACCATTAGTGAAAAATCCCTTTGGTCTCTCCAAATGAGCTTGTTTGCTACTGGAAAAGTTGAAACAAGGGCAATGAGGAAGTAAAATGGTATGAATGCTTTTGATGAAAATCACCCTCTATAAATTATTATTTGATATTTCTATATGAGAAATAAGGATGCTACTGTGCCCACTCTCTGAACCGCCTATTGAATCTGTGGACATGAATTCATGAGATTAAATGCATACATCCAGACATTATCACCTAATCATTAGGTGTGACTGTCTTTCTTAGCACCTCTGCATCCTAATTACAGATTCATTGTCCTGAGTCCTCCTGGGGTATCTCAGTTTCTAGACAGAAGAGAACCTCTAGATTCTTTGGTTCTCTCTAGAAGTACAAAGAATAAACAACTTTAAAAAAGAATAGACATCCAACAATGTACAACAGTAGCAGGCGTTATATTGGCTACAATACACATTTTTCTCTTATAACTATAGTGTCATTAAAAATAGCTAATATTTATATGGTGCTTTAAGGATTGCCAAGTAGGTTACAAAATTATCCCATTTTATCCTCATGACAACCATGGGAGGAAGGTGTTATTACTATTCTTCCCACTAAAAGATGGGAGTAAATGGGAAGAGACAGAGAAGTTAAGTGGCTTGCCCTGAGTCAAGGGTCTGAGGCTAGATTTGAACTCTTGGACTTTCTTACCCCGTGTCTAACATTCTATCCACTCTGATACCAAGCTGCTGGTTCACCTGGGTGAAATGATCAAAGGATCATAAATTTAGAATTGTAAAGGACCTCTGTGGCCATCTAATTAACCCAAACCACTTATTTTATAGATGAGGAACTGTAAAGGTCAGGGAAGTTATGTGATTGTCCTGTAGGTATTAAGTTTAGGCAAAGTGGGAAGAGTTACAAGGAGCTCCTTTTCAAGCATCCTAACCTGGAAATGGTTTAATGGATTGAGGGGAAAAGAGGATCATAGAAGCTCAAAAAGTATTTTTATTTCAGTTGACATTTTTCATACCTGATGATTCTGGGAGCTGTTCTCTTGTACTAACTTGAACTATGTGCATCTGATCCAATTTATGTTTCCTCCCAGTAATTATAATTAAGTCCCAGGTTCCTCCTTAATGAAGACCCACAGCTTCCCAATTTCTGTTATTTAGTGTCTTTCCCCTAGATTTTACAATATGTTGGATGGTTTCCCACTGGGTTTTGATTAATGAGACACAGGGGTCAAAGTTAATATCTGTGAAATCTCAGGAAGTTTTTCCTTTGGGTGAGGATAATTTTTCACTGAGAAAATGCTTCCTCTCTCTAGGGAAATAAATATGTATTCTTTATTCACAGTATATTCATATCTCCTCTTCCTTTCTAATCATAGGCTGACCTTATATGGCTGTTATCATTCAGTTAGCAATTTTGATTTGAAATTTCCCCCCAAGAATAATGGATACCAGTCATATAACTTATTTCATTCAATTTAAACTTTGATGAATATTTGTCCTTTCCAATTAGTAGTAGAAGAGTAAGTAGTTAGGGTAATAGAATGGGAGCCAGAAATATCTACTTTCAAATCTTGCCAGTGATATTTGGCTTGATTTATGATTATGGGAAAGTTCCTAAAATCAACCAATGAGTACTCA
This sequence comes from Monodelphis domestica, assembly GCF_027887165.1. Lineage (NCBI taxonomy): Eukaryota > Metazoa > Chordata > Mammalia > Didelphimorphia > Didelphidae > Monodelphis > Monodelphis domestica. The sequence goes on along the minus strand of NC_077227.1, from coordinate 172,818,762 downwards.
TTAAGCATTTAACATGCATTGAGCTCAATAGAGAACTAAGTAATTGGAGTCCCATCTCAGAGGATGCATGGGCAGTGTGTGCTCTGCTTGATGATAAACTATGTGGGAAAGGTTGGTGAATCTACCTCTGGAATTGCAAGATTTTCTGTGAGCCTTTTGATCTGCTCATGAGTCAACAAAGAGAGTATTCAAAAGACCCCTGAGGGGTTATTGAGTGTCCCTTTTTTCCTTTTTTCTCTTCTTCAGTGAGAAGGATGAACAGATATTAGACCTCAAACTGGGGAACCTGGAAACAGAATGAAGCCCTTGGGTTTCTGAAAGAGAGGTAGGATCAATGCCAGCAGTCTCTTACTTCCCAGCTAGGAGTTATGCTAAATTCTGGGGATACAAAAAGGCAAAAAACATTCTGTAACATTCTGTTCAAACAGGGCCACATCATTTCTATCTATCTATCTATCTATCTATCTATCTATCTATCTATCTATCTATCTATCTATCTATCTATCTATCTAATCAATGTATGTACATGTGTATGTATTTTTTTTATACAAGGTGTCCCCAAAGTCATTGTGTAATTTTAAATTTGGGCAAGGATGGATCAGTTACAAGGAACTCTTTCTCAAGCATTCTAACCTGGGAACAACTTCCTGGATGGAGGGGAAAAGGAGGGAACAGAACCTCAAAAAATCGGGTTTCAGTTGACCTTTTCCAAACTTGGCAGTTCTGAAACTTATTCTGTTATATATTAAGATTTTTAAACTTTAAAGGTCAAACTACACTGGGACTTTTGGGGTACCTTATATAGTTTGTGTGTGTGTGTGTATAAAATTTACTTTGAGTATACTGATACACATGTATATATAATGAAATATGTCTACAGGTGTAATAGTAGATAATGTAGTATACATGTCATATATAACATGTGTGACTTTGGATTGATTTTTCAGTAGTACAACTTCTCAGAATCCTATTAGGGGATTTTCTGGAAAAGATACTGGAATGGATTGCCATTCTGTGCCTTGATCATTTTATGGCTGAGGAACTGAGGGAATCATGGTTAAGTGAGTTGTCCAGTGTTACACACTGCTAGTAAGTGTCTCAGGCTATATTTGAATTCATGTAGATTCCATCCATCCATCCATCCATCCATCCATCCATCCATCCATCCATCCATCCATCCATTCATCCATCCATCCATCCATCCATCCATCCATCCATCCATCCATCCATCCATCTCTCTCTTTCTCTCTGTCTGTCTTTCTTATATAAGCACTGAAGATTGACAGGGATCCTATCCACAAGTTAAATATGAAAATGGGTTGTATTTCACATGTTGTCTTATAAGACACTTTTAACCATTCTAAGCTGTTCCTTGACCCTAACACCCACCATTCTTTTAAAATCAATAATCTTTAATATATGTATATTATCTGTTTGGAAATTAAGAAACAATAGAACCTACAATGAATTACAATTATGTGTGACCCAAAGGACAATGGAGAGAGTTATAAGTGTAAGTAGGTTGTATATTACCAATAATGAATTGCCCTCAAAATATGTCATAAAATGCATTGTCAAGGAAATGTCTGATTGGAAAAAGGAGGGTTTACTATTTAGTTAGAATAAGGGATAAAAGAGAGTTACATTCAATTTTTGAGCATGATATTTTATTATTTTTACAGAAATTAGAGTTTTTTGAAATCATTAACTATGTATTCAGTAGCTTCAAAATGAATCTTGTATTTTAAATCTTTTTTAATTTAATAATGTCTTATGCCTTGTTGTCACGGGTGGGCTCCAGCCTCACTTGCAACTCCAGGGTTTCCTGACAGATGGAGAATGATCAGTCAAGAAAACAACAAATGGAAGTCAGCTTAATCATTATGGTCATGGGACTGCTTTGCATCTGATAGCTTCTCTGCCATCACCATGCCTGGTTTTTATTTTTATACCCATTTTCTTGGCACTCAGATACATTACCTAACATGCATGTCCAAAGAGAGATAATTGGAAAAGTGATACATTAACTTTTAACAAATCACTTGATTAACATTCTATATTCTTATATTGTGATTACAGACAGCATACAAGATAAATGATTTCATTACAGGTGGCTTAATTTTCTCATTACCCTGTGAGAAGTTTTGAGCTTACAAACAATCAAGGAAAATTACTTATTGCTTTTAATAAAATGGGATAATTAATCAGCAGTTCTTAAAAGACAATTCAACAATCATATCATTGAGGTTGAGGGGTACTGGGAACATACTTCAAATTTAGACTGATCATTTTTCAAGGTTTTTACTAGGGAGTTTCTGAGTTACTGGTTTGTGTAATTGAGTCACTGAGGCATATTGAAGCTTGATGTACTTGTATTTATTGTATGGCCCTCTATGATTGATTTGTGTGCTGACTTCATGAGAATAGGTTCCTGTAAGTGGGAAAGTTTTGGGCATGGCTTGTAGCTGCAGATTTACTGGGAATTATGTACCTAAGTAAACGTTAACCCATGATAGTCTTTTTGGGATTGGGTTTGAGGGTCTGATCTTTTTGGTGATGTTTTGGGGGAATTAGGGTACAGGTATTTTGCTCTTGCATTATTTCTTTTGAGACTAGGGGGAATAATAATCATGTCAATTCATAGATAAGGGGCATTGATGAAAGAGGTCATGTAAAGGGGGACTGGGTGGGCAATCACATTTTGCCAAGGACAACTCTGAGGTCTCCTCAGCTACCACACATGACTCTGTCAAGGTGTCATCACCTGATGGCTCCCAGCACCTTGTGCCTTTTATTTTTTCACAGCAATAATTTCCAAATTCCCAATTGTCCTCCAATCCAATAAATATTTATCATAAAGAAAGACATTTAAGTGTAACCTATTAAAACAGTAACCATGCAACATTTTCCATTTTCCATAATTAGTTCCTCTCCTCTTCAAAGAAAGTAGAAAATGACATTTCCTCATCCATTTTCTGGGTTTGCTTTCATCTTCACTATTGTGTGAATTAATCCTAGCAGTGTGATGACAGGAGGGAGTCAGGGGAATAGGTAATGTAATTTACACCTATTTATAGTCCATGATGGCCAGCAGACACAGTGGATCCCCATTCCATCCTACTCTCAGAGGCTCCCTTTTATAGAGGGGCTAACTAAGCATGTATAACAGGAACCATGTATACACATATACACATGTATTTCATTGGTAGTATGCTGATAAGGATGTTTCCAGGGTCAGCAAGGACATTTCCCAGAGCTGGAAAGATGTGGCAATATGCTTGAAGGAGATACATATGCACATACTTATATAACATGGTGAATGAGAGGGCAGCTTTCCTTGTGTGACCCAGACATGCAGTTGAAGTCCTGGCATCCCACACTAACTTATGTCATTGCCATTCCCCTAATTAAATAGCTGCTGTTACTATAGAACCCACTGATTAACTCAACATTCTATTCCCATTCCAGTAATTAAAAAATTATACGTCTATTGGTGATCATATTAAGACAAGACAATGCATTCAAATAGAGGAAGAGTGATTAGTTAGCAATTTGTTTGGTAAAAACCCCTAGGTTTTAGTATCTACAAGCTCTTTATTAATGAGATCTGAGATTCAATTGGAAAAGAAGGCAATGGGATCTTTGGCTGCATTAGGAGAGCCAAAGCCTCTAGGAAAAAGGTGGTGATGATTTTCCTCTCCTCTGCCCTGGTCACTAGAATGATAAAAGACCTTGAAACCATATAATATGATGACCAGTTGAAGAATCTGGGGATGTTTCACCTGGAAAAGAGAAGTCTAGATAGCTGTCTTTAAATACCTGAAGCTGGAATAGAGCTGCCTTGGAGGTAGTGGTTTCTCTGTCACTGAAGTTTAAAGTTCAATGAACACTTATGAGAAATTGTACTTGATGGTTGCTGAGGTCCCTTTCAACTCTAACATTTTGTTTTTCGATGAGATAAAAGTTGATACCAACAACATGCTATGTTGTAATTATATTGATTCCTTGACTTCCAAAAATTTGTTGTTCTTTGCTTCTCCCCTGCCTTGCATGATGATGATGAATGAAGAGCCATTAATGAGAACAGTTACATACTCAAAAGATTAGCTCCAGAATGGAATTGTCTGAGCACAATATATTCATTTTGTTGTGACTGACCCAGAGTACTTATGTTTTCAGTGTGGTGAATGAGTCACTCATTTCTAGATGCCTGTTAGCATTGTTGGTTTACTTTTTCTTGGCTTTGGAGTGGCTCTTTGTCTTCTTGGGCAGCAGCATGACTTAGATGTTGGGCATGAGTGCTGATGAGTGGGTGAGGGCCAGCACTTCAATCATAACTAATTTAAAGAGAACCAGGGCTGAGGACTCCTGGAAAAAATACAGGTGCAATTTTTCCATTACTTCTTTGCATTGAGATGATGGTTTGAATGTGTGAAAAGTTAAATTCTGATGTTCTTTCCAGGCCACTTAACAACCTGGTGCCAGACTAGACTTTTATGTGTGAACAATCAATTAATGTGGCTATTTTTGCCTACAGATAGAGGTTCTCTGTGCTACTGTGATTTTATTAGCCTGTCCTCTTACAAATGACGTGGGCAATTGCACTGTATGATGTGAGTTTTCATGCTCAAGTTTATACCTGTCTTAGAATTAAGCAATTTCAGGCTGAACATCACCATAGGGATTCTATAGCCTAGAGATGTCATCTCATAATCAGAAAAACTCTGCAATGTGATGCATGACATTATGTGGTACTGCATGAAACAAATATGTCATTGCATGATATAAATGTATCATTGAATGTCTTTGGGTGGGAGATGGCATGCTCCCATATCATTGCATGATGCATAAATGCCATTGCATATCCTTGCATGGAAAAAGTTGTCATTGTGGGATAGAGGCATGTCATTGAATGACACATGTGCATCATTAAGTGTCATTGCATGGCAAGACATGTTGCTGCATGAATAGGAAGTACCATAGCCTGTGAAGCACCACCACCTTTGTAGTGTGTTTGGAGGTCTGCAAGGGCAGTGATCTACTAATAGGTAGGTCTCTTTCTTCCACTTTCAATTTCACCTTTTTTTACTATTTGTATGTGTCTGTGTGTGTGCATGTTCATGTGTGTGTGTTGTAGTAGTTAATTCTCTGCTAGAAATATTATATATTTTAGAGGTAATTAAAGATTAAAAATATAAAGAAAATACAAAATAAGAAAGCACATGTCTAGGCCCAGAGAGCCCATTCACAATCACTCACATCTTGCTTGATAGGTAGAGAGTCACGTGTGCTCCGAAGAGGAAATAGGAAGAGAGAGACGTGTGTCCCTGGAAGTGAAAGCAGGAAGAGAGAGCCAGTAGGCTTTACAGCTAGTATAAATAGAAATTTTTATCCCGTGAAGGTGGGAACTCACGTGAGACTAGAGGGCATCCTGGGAACTAGAGCAAGGACTTCTGGGGATTGAAATCTGGGGTTCAAATCTCCATGTTTACATTTCTTCATTTGATTGTTATTGGGGAAAGAACTTTCCCCAAAAAGGATCATGAAAACATAATCAACTTAAACATTACAACAATTTGAGGATAAGAGGAAAAAAAAGAACAAAACCAATAATTGCTAGACACATTGACAAAAAGCCAGTTAGGGGGCAGTCCCCTTTGGCATGAAAGTATAGATACAAATAAATGTTCAATCCACCACACCCAAAGTTCAATTTTGATCTTCTTGTGCAGCTTGTGGTCTGGAGGCTTCTTCATGGAGTCTTCTCCAAACAGTTCAGTTTCTGGATTCAGAGAGGTATCATCTTTCTTTACCTAAAGTTCTTCTTAAAAGGAATTTAAACTTTGCAATTTAAAATAATATTTTTACATTTCCCCGTTAAAAGGGTGATTGAAAAATACAGGATCACTTAGGGATGCATGGCTGAGTTATGAGGTATATGAATCAATTGGCAAGAGAAATTAAAAAGACATCAGAAAAATCCAAATAAAAAAGAAAATTCTGGATGAAAATATAGACTATCAAAGTCTTATGTGTAAAAATTCCAAGGAAAAGTAAATCTATAACAGGTCCTTGAATCAGGGCCCAATTAAAATGATCTAAGCAAGGATGCATTTACCCAGTCAGTAGCCAGGACTACAGAAAGTTGCCACACTATGAAAGACAGAAAAGGGACCAGATTATAGGAGCCAAGTAGGAGCCAAGTTTGGGGATACTCATCTGTATTTTCAGAGTGAGTGTGGACACAAGGAAGGCCCATGTCTTAACAATATTAAACATAGCAACCTCGAGTCTTCACACTAGGTTCAAGTCCTTTGTATTGGCTTGGAAGTGCATTAATCCATCCTGGATTGGTTTTTCTTTGGCCCTATGCAATGGATCTTTTATGTATATCTTGTCCTGGAATCAGACAGAATCATTAAGTAAAGTCCCATAATTTTTTAAAAAAATAATTAGTGGCATCATTTTTATAGTCTCAAGCTTTTGGGGCATGCATTAGCAAGTGTATCTTAAATTTATATGGCTGTAAAATCAAAAAAGTTAAAGAAAATCTAAATACTGGTGAAGTGCTTCAAATATAAAAAGGAGAGAAAAAACTGAAATAGTATATTGCACATGCAAGAAAAATATAATAAAAGAGTTAAAAATTCAAAAATATAGCTTATAATCACTGACACACTGTGTCAGCTAAGAAAATATAAAATATAAGGCTTTCTCACCAAAAATGAGATCCATTTCCTTTTCATATCTGGCCATGATCCACTGTGAGTGCAAGCAGATGAATTGAACAAGGTAACATTTTTCATTTTTAAAGAACTGTAGTACAAATATGTAGATATCAATATCCCCAAAATTCTCAATAGCCCAATTAATTACAATAGCAAACAAACATACTATCATTTTTACACAAGTTGCTATATGGCATTTTAAAAGCCTATGAATTGATCAATATTTGTCACAATTTTTACAAATGTAGCAAATCTTTCAACCTTGGTAAGCATATTTTTAAACAAAGTAAAATTCATTTTGGGTTTAGAACATCATCAAGAAATCTAGATATCATTCTGGTGGAAGTAAAGTAGTGAGCTGAAGAGTTATGAATGAGAGATGTTCCTTTTTTGGAGGCTTTTTAGGGGTACAAATGTCCTGAGATTAACTGCCCAACTTCCATTCATGTGTGTGTGTGTGTGTGTGTGTGTGTGTGTGTGTGTGTGTGTGTGTATGTGTAGTGTGAAACTTCCAGAGCATTGAGCCAAGGGGCAGGAAAAGCAGGAAGAGGGAGCACATAGATGTGAGTTCAGCAGATGTTTTCTTTTATCTGGGATTTCAGCTCTCCAGCTTAGGTCTTGGAATGCATCTCCTGGGGACATGAGAGTCTACTTTAATTCTTTCTCAAATGACAGTGAGATGGATCAGCATAGGAGAATGCTGGGCCTAAATTCATGGAGACCTGAGGTCAAATCTAGCCTCAGACACCAGATGTGTGAATCCAGACAAGTTATTTAGCTTCCTCTGGTCTCACTTTTGTTAATGCTAAAATGGGGATAATGGCAGTATCTATTTCCCTGAGTTGTGATGGTCAAATGAAATAATATTTGTGGTGTATACAATAAGTGTATAATTAGTGCTGCTTTTCTTTTCCTTCTCACATTACTGTTGAAAGTTAATAGGGTTATGAAAAACAGTGACCCAGACACTATCCAGCCATGGTCTAGTCCAATGATGGTGACCCTTTTAGAGACTGAGAACCCAAATTTCACCCTCACACTGCATGTGAGCTGCCCCCTTACCCAAGACAGCGGAGGAATGAAGCACTCCCATTGGGCTGCAGGGCAGAGGAGTGGAACATGTGGAAAATGTCCTCAGGGACAGGTGGAGAGGGAGAGGGGAGCAACCCCCTCTGGCATGCGTGTCATAGATTCACTAACATGGGTCTAGTTACGTCACATCTATCATTGACATCCTGAGGCAATCAAATATAAGTCTTCTAATTTCTGTGTGAGAAGGTATGATAGAAAGAAAAAGACTAAGGGGATAGCTTGAGCTTAAGAAAGAGAAGGATATGTAAAGGTGATATGAAGGGCTTTGAATTTGTAGAAAAGGCCAGAGACTGAATTTGAGGAAGACAAATTTGGGAAAACTTTAAAAGCATTTCAGGAGAAAGATTTGTGTAAAGTGTATGTACAACTAAAGCTTAAAAATAAGGAATTGACTTTAGGAAAAGAGAAAACAGAATAGGATGAAAAGAAGAAAAGGGAAGCAGGAGGAAAATCATTTGAAAAGAAAGAAGAAAAGGAGGAAGAAATGGAGGAGAAAAAACCCTCAAAGAGAGTGAGAAGGTAGTTGGCAAGATAAGTAATACAAGCTAAAGGGGTACTCAAGGGGAAGGGAAAGGAAAATTGCATTTAAAGTATTAGATTCTAGAGAGGCAAGGACAGTGATAACTTCAGACTTGAAACCACTTACAAGTAATTTGCCACAATATTTGCGGAAGATAATAACAATCTCTGCATGTACTCAACTTCAGGCATGGTGAACATAACATAGCATTTATTATTATTATTATTATTTTTGCTGTGGTAGCTGGGGAATGTGGATCCAGGACACACTTGCCTCCAAGATTATTATGATCTGCATAGGGACTAACAATCATAGGTACACACCCAGGGAGGTGACAGCTGTCATTGACCAAGGCAAAGAACCAAGAATTTCATCTCTAGTGAGGATGGTCCATAGGGGCAATTTTGAATGGCCTGCATTTGGTGGTCAATGTTTGTCTTTTTGTAACCAACTGATTGCTATCTAGGCTTAATAAGCAAACGTTTCTTCCTCCTAGAAGAGAAAGTAAAGAGGCTCAAGGACATTTTCTTCCATTGTCCTGGTTATCAGGGAGAATAAAGTATAAAACATGGAAGCTAGACTTTACTTTTGTCAACAAAGAAGATAATTTTTCAGAAGAGTCAGAGTGGTGATTAAAAGAGTATCATAAAGAAGAAAACATGAAGAAGAGGAGATAATAAATACTTGAAGTTAAAAAAGATATGAAGGGAGGGTGTGCAGTTGAATGGTTCAAAATGGTTGAGAGCCAGGTCTAGAGATGGGAGTTCTGGGTTCAGATCTGTCCTGTTTGATCCTAGGCATGTTCCCCCTTCCCTACCCCTTTCTGTTCTTCTGCCTTAGAAGCCATACACAGTATTGACTCTAAGATGGAATGTAAGGGATTAAAAACAGATATGATTATCACTTCAGTAAGAATGTAAGTGAAACCTCTGAAAAAGAAGTAGCTGCTTATTTTCCAAGAAATAAGAAACTGGAGGTACAGGTGCTACCAGATGAGTGATCATCTATTAAGTATCATGGAAAAAAGAGTTGAGTTGTGGTGGGTGGTTGCTGCCTGGTGAGGACATAGAAAAATATTACTCACCCAATGACAATACAGATATCTGTTGTTTTCCTTTGTCATATTTCCAAGGCATGCAGGAAACCTCCCAAGATTTGTTAGACAAAGTAATCATTACTAATGATAATTCATATGTCCATAAATTATCCTCTCAGAAAAAAACCTAGAAGCATTTCTAATGATTACAAGAACTTGGGCAAAGCTGACAAATCATCCCTGAAGAGGTAATTGGCACAGGTCATGATTTTATCTCCACTGACTATTGACCAGAAAGGAATTTTTGAAGTCAAGAGCTGACTCTGAAGTTGATATTTGAAAATTGGGCTTGGATTTCTGGACCATGGCTTAAAATATAACAGTGGCAAATTTGTAGCTAGTCATAAGCAAGGGATAACTAGAATGTTGTTATTTAAGTTTAATCAAAGCATTTTTAAACTGAAAAGAAAGTTGGATAAAATTACCTACCTATATACATTAGGGTAAGATAGAGTAGCTTCAGTGTTAAAAAGAATGACATTTGGAACACCCAGACTTGAAGCCATTCATGAATAGTTTGGCACAACATTTGTCCATGGGAGAAAATAACAAAAGACAGAGAGTACTCAGTTTTCTGATCTAAGATATCTATCCATACATGCACAAAGCATTGCTAATGAACAACATGGAATAGAGATTATAAAGGAAGGAGATATTTTATTTATCACAGAGACTTGTTGAGATTATAAACCTTGTCTGGTTTTATTTCTGTATTAGACTACTTTAGTCAAAAGATAGATGGTAGAAAAAAGGAAGGATGAATCTAATTACTTATTGAGAAATATATACAAGCAAGGAAATTGAATGATGAAAACAGAAAAATATATGATGAAGGCATTTGTGTGAAGACTGGAAAATCCATGAGACTAGTTATGGGGGAAGAAGGAATAGAGGATGTGTTGAGAGGATGGATTACAAATCGCATACAGAGATGTGCTATACAAGTGACCATAGACTTCCTTGTGTTGATCTGTCTGGTCTGTTTTGGCCTCCCTCTGATTTGTTCTTGGTGATCTGTTCCTCAGCGGATTATCTAACTTCTCCAAAATCATTCAAGATAACAATTCCAGATGATTATCCATCCCCAAATGTCAACTTTGGTCAATGTAGCTCCTGATGTGAACACTCAGATATAATTTTGTGGAGGGGAATATCTTTCATTAAAATATCTATGGTTTATGCCCTTACTCAAGGAAGCCAAAGAAACTTCAGTATCTGATTTAATTTTGCTTTTCCAAAAGGTTCCTCAGGTATCTTTTAGATATTCAGTCTTATAAAAGCATGGATTTAAATGCATATATTAAAAATTTAGTATGTCCCAAACACAGTGCTAAGTTAAATTGTTTTTGTTGTGGTTCAGTTTACATTTTATTTTGTTTATATTCAACTCTTTGTGACCCATTTTGAAATTTTCTGGCAAAGATACTGGAGTGTTTGCCATTTCCTTTTCTAATTTATTTTATAGATAAGGAACAAGGGAAAATCGGGTTAAGAGACTTATCTAGGGGACAGAGCTAGTGTCTGAGATGAGATTTGAACTGAATCTTCCTGACTCAAGATCCCACATTCTATGTACTGAACCATTTATTTACCTATTATGCTAAGTACTGGGGATCTATAAAAAAAACCCAAAAATAATTCATTCTTGACCTGAAGGAACTTACTTTTTAATAGGGGAAGACAAAATAAAAGGTAGTGGTGGCTAGAGAGAATTTTTTTTTAATATTATAGGGATATTGAGCAGAGAATATAAGGGAGAAGACTGACAAACTCTTTTCAGGAGCAACTAGAGTATTGAGTTTGATTATAGTCCTAGGCTTGGAATGGCAGTAGAGTAGAGGGAGAAAGGGTTGTGCAGAAGATATATAAAAGGTAGCAAGGCAACTGCTGAAATATAGTAAACCAAAATTTTTTATTTATATAATAATACATAAAGGAGAGTCAAGAAAAGTCTATGCCATTGAGGATAGTTGGAAGGTAGTTGGAGTCTATACTTGGAATCTATACAATAAACATGATTCGTAGCACAACGAAATGATGGTCACATTTTGTCCTGCAATCCTGGTTCTATGTTTGGTTGCTCCTTAGCTCTGTGATCCCCGGTTGTTCCATATAACATTTGACACATCCATGAGAGAAAAAAGTGCATTTCTTCTCCAAGTCCAAGTTCTTGGTTTTGTTGCCTTTTTAGTTTATGCTATTGTAGCTTCTTCTCTATGCATTTCAGCTTGCTGAAACCTTGCAAAATGAACTAATTCCTAATTCAGACATAAAGGAAGATCACAAGTATATTCTATAGATATTAGTGGCAATGCAATGACCCTGAACAACTCGGAGGAACCTACAAGAAAAACCACTATCTACATCCAGAGAAATACAGTGGGAGTAAAAACACCAAAGAAAAACAACTGCTTGAATACATGGATTGAAGGCATATTGTTGGGGATGTAGACTCTAAATGAACACCCTAGTGTAAACAACAACATGGAAATGGTTTCTGATCATGGACACATGTAATACCCAATGAAATTGCATGTTGGTTGCGGGAAGAGTGGGTGGAGGGGAAGGAGGGAAATAATGTGATTATTGTAACCAAGGAATAATGTTCTAAATTTACCAAATAAACTCATTCAAATGAAAAAAAAAACCAAGTATATTCTATAGATTGTGTATGAAGGATACATGGGATGATATGGATAAGAACTGAATAGAATTAGAGGAAATGAAAGGTTATACTCCATATCACTTCTAGAGTGACTGTGCATGTTGGTGGAATCACTAATCCATTAGAGTAAAAAAAGACATAAGCTTCTTGATAGTAGGGACCATTTTGTTTGGAATTTTATGTTCCCACTATGTAATAGCTTCTTGCACATAACAGATTATTATATTAAATGATTTAGAATTGAAGTGAATTTTATATGCATGAAATGTTAAAAAATAGTAATTGTCATTTTCAAACTCAAAACAAAACATCAAATTGTATTGAATACAAGGTTTCAGTTTCAGAAACGTCTTGTTTTTATACCAAAATGTTCATTTGATGATGATTAAATTTATATTCAACAAAATTTTATAATAAAAATTCTTTAAAAATTGAGGTAATCTAAGACAATTTTAAAGGAATCTCAACAAAAAATGATACCTAACTCCAGAGAAGGAACTGATGGAGTATGAATGTAGATTAAAGGATATTTTAAAAAAGAAATCTTTTTTTCTTGTTTTGTTCTTTGGTCTGTTTTCTTCACAATGTGACTAACAAAGAAATATGTTTTGCTTGCCTACACATTTATAACTTCTGTCAAATTGCTTACTATCTGAGGGAAGGGAGAGAGCAGAGGGGGAAGGGAACTTGGAACTCAAGTTTCTGAAAAATGATTTGAAAAATTTTTCATGTAATTGGGAATTTTTTTTTTCTGGAAAACTTAGGTGTAAGTTTATTACAACAATTATAAAAATAATACATAAAAATAAAATCTCATCTTCTGCAAGAAGCCTTTATGGACCCACCTTCTTTTGATTTCCTACAATTTGTCTTACACATATTGAAAGGAAAATTGTTTTATTGCCTTTATATTATTGATCATTAAAGAAATTATCACATATAATCCTTTAGATTATGAAATGCAATTACAATTTTTATGAATTAGACCCAGTGATTCCAGTTATGGTGTATAAGGTATCAATTGTAATAGTAGAGCATTGGCCATAGTATTGGAAGAGATGTAGTTTGGTGTATTAAAATATTGTAATCAATTAAAAATATTGAAGACTTCTGTTGGAAGAATAAAAAACTTTAGACCTATGTGTTTTTCTAGGGAAGCTGAAACCCATGCAGAAGGAGTTGGGTTGATTGGGAATGGTGAGTGTCCAGTTGGCCTGATGAGATCTGATTTCTGTCTACATTTCAAAGTAAAAATTTAAACAGGTATCTAACAAGATTCTTTTACTTTTTAAAAACCCACTGAAACCTTAATTCACTTTGTTCAAAATCCAAACCAATGCCTAAAGGACCAGTATTAATGTTGTTATCTCTTGTATCTCCTTTTTCTTTGATAGAAAATGTCTATAATCAGAACAAGTAGCCAATGAAATGCAATGAAAATGTCAATAATCAAACATGTTCTACTATGAACAATTCACTGTTTTCTATATAGAATAGACTTACTGAATTGTACTTGCATTACTGTAGTGTACTTGCACCCCACCCACATCTTTTTGTTAACTGGTTTTAAAAATTTTTTTTGTTTTTACTTTTTTTTTAAACTGGAGTATAATTACTTCCTTATAAGTTAATTCATTCGTGGAATCACTGAACCTGGGGATGGAGAAATCTATTTCCTAGAAGATGTTGCTATTTATATTTGTATCTATAAGGTTAGAAGCCTAATTGCATCTCTTAGCCCTGTAATAAAAACAATTATTAATCATTATTGTGGTTGCCATTATAAAATCAACCTTCAAGTCAGGAGTCTGTCAGTAGCTCTCAACAACATAATTTTACATTAAAAAAAATGGAGATATAGGGGGAAAAAGAAATGTAGGAAGGAGACAGAAAATCTCACCTATCTAGGAAAAATACTCTAAGCCGAATTTGGAAGCCCACCCAAGTCACAAAAGCCCTTGGGGTTTGGGGGAGGAGAGTGAACTCTGCCCCACATCTTTTATCCTCCATGCCCTTACCTCCCACAACATTCAAATTCCCAAAAACAGGGTGGGGGTTTGGACAAATTTAGGGAGTGGTTTCTATCATCACACTCCTTTGAAAAGAATATTGAGAAAGCAACAGGTTACATAATCCTGTTAGGTTCAAGGTTCTAATCCAGGGGTCCCCAAACTTTTTACATAGGGGGTCAGTTCACTGTCCCTCAGACCACTGGAGGTCCAGACTATTAAAAAAGCTATGAAAAAATCCCTATGTACACTGCACATATTTTATTTTAAAGTAAAAAGTACAAAACAGGAAAAAATACAATATTTAAAGTAGAGAACAGGTAAATTTCAATCAACAAACTGACCAGTATTTCAATGGGAACTATGGTACTGCTTTGGGCTAATGAGATGGTCAATATCTGATTCCATATTTGTCATAGCTAGCCTTAACAAGTGATGCAAGTGTGCACCAGTTAATCTAGATCTGGTTGGAGATTTATGATGTTTCATTTTGGAAAAAGTCTGTTCACAGACACAAGTGCTGCCAAATATGGTGCCATTTTGAGTCCATGGTTCCTGAGATGAGGATATGTCTCAGAGGGGAGAGATGCATCCAAGTTAGGAAAGCTTATTGACTTGAATGCATCTTTCAGAGTCACAATTCTGCAGTTCAGCCAGTTCCATTTGGTAAATTGTATCCATATTTTCAATGTCAATAGAAAATGGGTTATGAAAAAGCTGTATGTTCTGCTCATGGAGATGAAGCTCTTTAAATCTGAATTGGAACTCCTTTTGCAATTTTTCCAGTGAATCCACACATGTTTCTTTTGGGAATGCAATCAAGGGTTTTTCTGCTAACAGATTTTGAGTTAAGAGGAGATGGCAGAAATTTTCTTCCTTTACTTGTTTGATAAGGAGGCCTAATTTTACTTCAAATGCTTTCACAGGTGACTGCATATCACAGATGAGCTTCCCTTTTTCTTGAAGTTGCACATTAAACTGTTGAGTAGCTCTGTTACATGTCAGAAAGGTGAGGTGTCATTTCCATTCTGCATCATTGAACTCTGGTGCTTCTTTGTTTTTTGAAAGCATAAAAGCTGTAATCTGGGAAGGGGGCCCCTGGGTCTTGGGGGCCATTCCCTCTGGCTCTAGAGTTTCTGCTTGGGCCAGACTGTGGTCCTTCAGGGGGTGGAAGCCCCAAGGTGGGGAGACTTCTTCCTTGTACACCTTTAATCTCACATCCCCTTGGCATGTTCGGACCTGAAGGTCCCCAGTGGGGAAAAGGCCCAAACCAGCCTTTCCCCCAGCCTGTGACGGCACCCCACCCCCAGCTGCCTCCTGGCTCTGGTACTGGGGAGGGAGTTGGGGGTGGGGGCAAAGTGTTCTCCTCCAGGGGAGGGCAAAGACCCGCCATGGCTCCTGGACCGAACAGAGCCACCCTAGCCCCACACGGGCACTTCCATGTTTGTCCCTTTTGGATAGTCCTTTGAAAGGATGGATAGACACAGACATAGACCTCACCTACCCCCCACCACACATATCTACACCCAGACATACTTCCCCAGCCCATCCTCCCTTCAGGAAATTTTTTTAAATGGTGGCATGGAGTCAGTAGTCCTATTAAACTGAAATCTAAAATATATAGTTTCCCACCCAATGGATTATTAAAAAATTATTTATTATTTAAACTCTTACCATCTGTCTTAGAATCAATACTAAGTACTATTTAAAAGCAGAAGAGAGGTGAGGACTTGGCAATTTGAGTGAAGTGGCTTGCCCAGTCATACAGCTAAGAAGTGTCAGGCTAGACTTATAACCAGGACCTCCTATTTCTGGGCCTAGCTTCATATTCACTGAGCTACCTAGCTGCCACACACTAGTGGATTCTTAATTTTAACTTCTAGAATCACAATGCCTCTGTAAATGTCCTTAGACACAAATAGAATGAGTAGAGTATATAAAAATATCTGTTCCCTGGAGTTTATAGGAAAAACAAATAAAATGATTCAAATGGCACAAATCAGTGATACCACAATGACACCCATAAGATCAGGTATGTTTGCAAGGTAATGGGCCTACCTGATTATTTTTTTGTGCTTTAAAAATATTTTATTAAAGTTTTTTATTTTTATACCACAATTATTTCTCGATTTATACTATTGTCACTACATCACACTCCCAGCACCCACATCAAAACCTACTTTATAACAAAATAATTATCAAAAGTATCTCATAGGCACCATATCTAATAAAATCTACAATGTTCTATCTTAATATGCACCCCTCCCCCCATACTTCTGTCTTTAGGAAGCAAATATGCTTCCTTATTTGTTTTCTAGTATTTCTCTCTTTTTTCCTTTTCATTCATTCAGAGCTTGAGTTCTTCTTGCCCTATATTCTTTTTATTTTAGTTGTTATTGTCCATATTGCACTGGTTCTGTTTATTTTAATCCAGATCAGTTTATATAAATCTTCTTATTTTTCTCTCAATTCCTCAGAATGAAAAATCATATTATTTATTTTCATATGTCAGTTTACTCAGTTAATCTCCATCTTATGGGCATTCACATTGTTTCCAGTACTTTGTTACCTCAAAGCATCTTGCTGTGACTTTTGTTTCTGTCTTTGAACTTCTTGGGTATGTTTCTAGTAGAAAAATATGATCATTTTAGTTACCCTTTTCATAATTTCAAATGGATATCCAGAATGGAGGGACCAATTCCCATTTCTAGAAGCAAAATATATGTGTTTCTTTTTTCCTACAACCCCTAAAACATTTACTATTCCTATTTTTGTTATCTTAGTCAGAGAGGCAAAACATCAGATATGTTTTAGTTTGCATTTTTGTATTATTATTGATTTGGAGACTATTTCCAAATAACAATTAATATAATTTATAACATGAAACTCTTTTAAAAAGTGCTAATAAAAAACAAATGTAATAGATTACTACTAATAGCAATGCAATGATCTAGAATAATTCTAAGGGACTTATGAAAAAGAATGCTATCCATCTCCATAGAAAGAACTCTTGGAGTAGGAATGCACATGAAAGCATATGATTTATCACTTGTTTTTTTGGATATATGTTTGGGGTTTTGGTTTTATAAGATTATTTACTTAAAAAAATGAATAGTATGGAAATCAAAAAGTGTTCATATTATTTGATAATTTATCTATTGAGCAATAACTCTTGGTAATATTTTTTTCTGTAACCTCAAATGACAAGATAATGCTGTGAAGAAAACTAGTACCTCATAAATTCTTGTTGATTCAATTCAGCAAATATTGAGTGAAATAATTCTGATTTTAATCAATTATGAGAAGGAAAAACTGTTATGACCAAGTAATAACCCTTTGAAATTAAGTATGAAAATGCTATTTTCTTTGCTGAATTAGACATTTTCCCATTCACTTCCTCATTAAAAAGCAAATTGAATCTTATTTCATGAGTGTGTCCTTCCTTTCATTTAGGAAACAATAGTTGACAGACTTGCCTCTGGAATGCCAATTTCATGTTTGCATGCTATCCTTCTAAATTTACATGCAAAAGCATAATAAATGTGAGAAATCGGGGTCTCTAGCTGATATCTACTGCACTCTGTCTTCGTTCATTCCATGCTTGCAGCACTGGACAGCTCGAGAGTAGAAATCAGGATTAGGGTGCGGTTTAAACAATGTCAGCTTTGAGTTAGTAGTAGGAAAAGCTGAGGAATTGTTATGTGTATTTGCTAAGCGCATTGTGTAGAAGGGGGCAGAGAGGAGGATGATGAGGATGATGGGAGTGCTGATTATAGAGGTAAGCTGCAGTATGGTAAATATGGGAGGCACCTGATCAGATGGCTCTTGGAAATCTTGAAAGGGATTATGGCAGACAACAGAGAAACCTGCTTAATACCACAAGTAACAAGAAATGCAAAGATAGAACTATTCTCTTGAGCAGGGGTTTGATTTTCTTCCACTCTGCTCTAGGAATCTCAGTAGAGCTCAGCAGCTAGAAGTTTAATCCAGTATGTTATGACCCAAACAGATCAATTTACCCCTGAAGTATAACCTTCATTTGTAGTAGGAGATTGTGCTTTTCTTAATCATTTATCTCTCTATCTCCTCTAGTGTTTTACCCCTGACAAGAATGCCATCAATGTTTGTTGAATTGAATTATCCACTATTAGAATATATTCCATATGAAAAATTTATATATTTGACTATTCTGAAGATATCCCAATGACTTTTCTCAGGGCAGCCTTCATCTCCTTATTTCGGAGGCTATAAATCAGGGGGTTTAAAAATGGTGTCACAACTGAGTAGAACAAGGTTATTATCTTCTGTGCTTCTCCTGAGTTGTCAGATGTTGGGCTCACATACATGATCATCAGACTCCCAAAGAAGAGACAGACCACAGCCAGATGAGATCCACATGTGGAGAAGGCTTTTCGTCTACCAGCTGCTGAGGGAACTTGCAACACAGCTCTTAGTAACAGGATATATGATCCAAGGATGTAGATTGCAGTGAGAATTATGATGAGGGAGCTTATGATATAAGACAGAATTTCAGTGGTAGGATCAGGGGCACATGATAGAGCCATGAGTGGATCTAGGTCACAAATAAAGTGATCAATGATGTTGGGACCACAGAATGTCAGCTGGGAGATCTGTACAGTAGATAGAAAATAGCTTAGGAAGCCAAGCACCCAGCACACAGATATCAAGGTGTAACAGTGCTGTAAGGTCATTTTGGTTGGGTAATGCAATGGGTGGCAGATGGCAAGATAACGATCATAAGCCATGATGCATAAGAAGTAGGCTTCAGTTGTACCAAGAGAGGTGAAGAAATAGAATTGGAGGAAGCAACCAGCAAAGGAGATGGTTTTGGTCTCTGAGAGGAAGTTTTCCAACATGCTGGGAACAGTGGAGGTGATATACCAGATCTCTAGGAAGGCAAAATTCCCCAGTAGGATGTACATGGGAGTGTGGAGTCTCTGGTCCCACTTCACTGCACAGATGATGGCCCCATTTCCTATCATGGTCAGGATATAGACTATCAAAAATAAAGAAAAGAGTAAGATCTGTATCTCCCAGTCCCCAGGGAAGCCTAGGAGGATAAATTCAGTCACAGTGTGTGCTTCTGACTTGTTCATTGGTTCCTGAGCTGTGGAAAAGACAAAAGACACAGTTATATAAATTGTCTTGTATCTTGGGCAACTCTAGAACAGAATTTTAATGAGGCCATTTGAGAGTTTGTAGGGTAAACAATAAACAAAGCTCATATGGAAACCACTTTGTAAAAATCTTTTCTTCCTCCCACCTCTCTAATTTTTAACCTTTCTTAAAACACCTCTTCATACTTCAAGGTATCATTATTTCTTGCTTATCTGGTTACAGAATGCTCGATTCCATGTAGAGAAGAGACCATAAGATTTTCCTTCCATTTGTTTATTAAGATTGTGTGTGCCCTTTAGTTGGTTAAGGAGGAATTGCTATTTAAGAGAAATTTTAATAGGTATAGGATACAGTGATAGTTGGGGAAATGAACAATTTAATTTACAAAGCTTCTTCCAGGTTAGTTGTGATTCTCTTCTTACTATGAAATGTTTACTTATTTTCCTTAGTCATAGCAGTGCATAACACCACATAATCTTATCATTTTCTGAAATGTTAACTTTATTAATCTTAATTTATTCATTTATTAATAAAATAAAAATATTCTGAAGCATTTGTTCTAATCTAGATGAAATATCTTTCAGCTATCCATGCCAAGAAAACAATGTTGTATTCCAAAGGCACTGATTTCATTCTTATTTAGGACATAAATTTTATTAAAGTTAGGAAGGAATCCTCACAGAGACAGATTTTGTTGGTTATCAGACTAAGTTCAGGAGCTTTGTTTTTTGAATTCTTAAGTAAAAGAAATTTTTCTTTAACTTACCTTTGACCAAGTTGAAAAACACCATGGAATATATTTGAGGAATTTTTGTTCCTTTGTTAATAAAAATAATTCCTTGTTTTCATCGACTAAATGAAGTGGTGTGACCTTTTTGTTACACCCTGGACTTGACCTTTATTTTCTAGGAAGACAGATCATCATTAAGGGTACATCCCTCCTCATGTAAAAGAGACATTCAAGGAAGAGCTTTTAGAGTGTCTGGGAAAATGGGGTAGTGGTGGCAGGCAACATTTGAACCTTATTCCCATGAGATCTGGTTCAAAGAAGCAATATATCAATTATGGTGAACTTTTTAGAGACCGATGTGCCAACCCTCATGGCACATGTGAGCCCTTCCTGGCTACCCCAGATGGGAGAGGGGGGAAGCACTCCCATTAGACTGCTGGGCAGAGATGTGGATAATGAGAGAAATGTTCTCAGGCACGTGGAGAAGGGAAGGGAAACAGCTTTCTCTGGCCCACTTGTGGAATAGGTTCAACAATACAACAATACATATTTATACTCAATTGGATATAGAAATCTATTTTACTGTTCAGGGAAGTAGAAAGGGAAAGGAGTAAGATGCAAAAGTTACAGTTAGGAAGACAGATTAAAGAGACAGAAGTCAGAAGCAAAACAGATTTTTTTAAGAAGGGATCAGGGTAAAGACAATAGGATGGAGGGAAATGAAGAATTAGCAGTCATAAATGTGAATATGAATAGGATGAAATCACCCACAAAATGAAAGCAGATATCAGAATGAACTAAAAAAAATCTATCATTATGTTGTTTATAAAAGGCGCTGGGACAGAATCTATTATGCTTCAGTTGAAGTAAAAAGGCAGTGGTAGCAGTCAGTCTTGGACAGAGCAAAAGCAAAAAGTAGACCTAATAAAAGGTAAAATCAGGAAAATGGCATTTTACTAAAAGATACCATGAATGATGAAATAATTAAAAATATATAGCAAATTTCTCAAGTATATAGGGAACAGAGTCAAATTCATAAAAAATAATAGCCTTCTTTAATTGGTAAATGGTCAAAGGATATGAATAATTTTCAGAAGAAGAAATAAAAGCTGACACATCACCTGAAAAATGCTCTAGATCACTAAAATATAGAGAATTGCAAATTTGACCAACTCTGAGATACCACCTTAAATCTATTAGATCAGTTAACATTAAAGAAAAGGAAAATCCCAACTCTACATGCTAGAGAAGATATAGAAAAACAGGGAAACTAATGCAGTATTGGTAGGATTGTTAACTGGTCTAACCATTCTGGAGAATAATTTGAAACAATGCCCTAAAGACTACAAAACTGGGCATACCCACTTACCTAGCAGTACTACAACTAGGTGTATTTCCAAAAATGATAAAAGAAAAGGGAAAAGTATCTATATATTAAAAATGTTGATAGTAGCTCTTTCTATGGTGACAAAGGATTGGAAACTGAAGGGATGCTCCTCAGATGGGGAATGTTTGAAGAAATTGTAATATATGATTGCAATGGAAGACTATTGTGCTACAAGAAATGACATTCAGGATGATGTCAGAAAAAACAGGGAAAATTCATATATGAACTGAGCAAAGTGTTATAAGCTGAATCAGGAGAACATTGCACATAGTAAAAGGAATGTTGTAATGATTATCAACTTTGAAACAATTAGTTATTCTGATTAATACAATTATCCAAAACAATTTTGAAGGATTCATGATGAAAAATACTATTGATCACCAAAGGGAACACTGATGAATTTAGTGCAGATTGGATAATAATTTTTTAACTTTTGATTTTCTCTCATTTTTTTTGTAACATTATGTTTACAAGACTTCACATTTATAATTGATATAATATTCTTGCATTCTCAGTTGGATGGGTAAAAGTTTGGATGGAGGTAGAGAATTTGGAATTCAAAATTTGAAAAATTCAAAATAATTTAATAAGAGTGTCTCTCTAAAATTAATTTTTTACACGTTCTGTTGAAGTGACCAAATTAACCTTAAAAATGAACTTTGTGTAACCTTAAAAAAGTCTTCATTATGAAATTCTATCTTTATTTCTGGTTTATATAAAATGCAAGATGGTATTGCCTATAGCAGAAAGATGCATGAGGGAAATCTACCCCTTTGTCTTCTTTTTGAAAGTTACAGATGCATCAAAAATAGAATCCCAAGTTTTTCTTCCACATTTCTTTTGTCTGACATTCTCTAGTTCCACGAGCTTTGGAAATTATGGGGCCAAACCAATTTTTCCACTCCTCTGTTATTTTCTTCCAGTGTTCTTCTGAGATTCTGGGCTTTAGGTAAGTAACCCCTAGTTTGGTTCTCTTGTGATCTATTTCTCTGACTCACTGGCCATGGCTTAGTAAAGCCTCTCTTGGCTCTCCTACAAATTTCCAGCAAGTAGTACCACTTACTCCTCTGGTCCCCAAAGCTAATTGCCCTTGAAACTTAAGCCCAGGTTTTTTTTTTAACACTTACCTTCAGCAAATAGTTTAATTCTGTAGATTATTTCAAAGGCAGAAGAGCTATATGTAATAGACAATGGGAATTAAGTGATTTGCCCAGAGTCACACTTTTAGGAAGTGTCTCAGTCAAAATTTGAACCCAGAACTTCCTGTCTCTTAGGCCTGACTCTCAATACACTGAGTTACCTAATTGCTTAGAGTCTGAGCTTTTAAAGCCGCAATGACCCTGGATCTCAGCCAGAATTAGTTCACCAAAGAAGAGTCCCAAAATGGGTCATCCTCCTATACTTCACTAATGAATCAGTTCCTTCTTTGACAGGATAAAAATATCTTAGTTTGGAGTCTTCTAAATCAGAAAAGTAGTCTCTCATTTATATTACTTCTCATACCAAGTAAGCTATTCTATAAATGTTTATGAACATGTTTATTGTCTATTGCAAATATGTTGTGAGGGAAAACCTACTATCCCCTGAGGTAGTCCATTGAATATGTCTAATAGTTAAGAGTTTTTTAAACATAAAGCTTAACTTCACCTCTTTGGAATTTTTTCCCCACACTGATTATTTTGCCCCCTAAGCAAAAGCAGAAGTAGTCTACTTTTCAATGTGATCCTCCTTTTCTTCTGGTTAATACTCCCCAGCAATAATAATAACTAGGATTGACACAAGACTTTTAGGTCTGTAAACACTTTACAAATTTCTCATTTTATCTACACAACAACTCTTTGAAGTAAGTATCATTATTGCCTCCATTTTATAGCTGAAGAGAATGAGGCAGATAGCAATTAAGTGACTTGTCCAGGTTACACAACTAGCAAGTGTCTGAAGCTAGACTTGATCCTATATTTTGTTTGCTCCATCTCTAGCACACTACATACAATGCCACTGAACTGCCTTTATTTATTTTACCAGTTCCTTCAATCTGTGTTTGGCGTGATCTTTAGCCATGGGGCATGACCATGAGGTCTTTTACCAACATGGTGGCCTTTCTCTGGATATTCTACAGTTTATCAACTTTCTTTGTACAAATAAGGTGCCCATAATTGAACCAAGGACTTTAGAGATAGTCTGATTAAAGTCTAGGATTATCATTCTTGGACTAGCATTCCCGCATACTATGTCTCCCTTAATTAATTGAATTTGCAGTCCACTGAAATACAGATAATTTCCTCTGAACTCATTATGCAACAAATTTCATTTTTCCTTTATGATTTCTGTCCTCTTTTTTCATTGCCTGGGCCAACATAACAGTTAGGTTTTTGATTTCTTATTGCTAGGACTATTATAATTGTTTCCTAACCAGTCTTCTCCCCTGTCTATTCCCTCTACCAATTAAATTTATAAAGATTGTGTTAACCTTTTACTCATATCCTTTAATATCTTCTTGTTGCCTACTGGATAATGTTAAATATTTCCTTATGCTTTACAAACCCTATTCTTAATCCTCACATAATCTCTATTCCTTCTTCTCCTCTATTCTTTCCCAGGCTATCTTCCTACACTGGTTATACTTTCCTCCTTTTTTTTGTATTTATGAACCAGTAAATCTGTACTGTCCTCTTGAATCCTTTTGGCCCCTCATCTTATCACTGATCATGCTTTGCCACACCCTAACCCTGAATTACTTCCACTCTCCTTCTCTTACCCCATATTTACATATTAATTAATGTTCTATATGAAACTGTAAGGTTGTTGTTTGAATTCCACTACAAAGTGATGTTATATTATCTAATATCAACTCTCTCCTCACTACAACAAGGCAAACATTCTATTTTTAATTGATTTGCCATATTACCATTTTATAGATTGACACATTCTTTGAATTACTGTCATCGGAAACATAAAAATTTTTTGCCTCAAAACATGCCAGCATACAAAAAGATCTATTATAGTTGTGCTTGAAATGAGTTTTTCTGGGAAGATTTGCATGATGTAACACATGGAGAGAGAAAATGCATGCCTACTATGTACTTCTAAATTACATAAACATAGACCAAGATCCCTGATGATGGGCTTTCCCCAAATCATTCCCTCACCTGGAGTTTTAGCACAAAGAATCTGAACTATGTCTTCTAATCTCTGGTCCACTATAAGCTGTTACTGGACATCTTCCAAAGCTCTGTATTGACCCTTGTATCAGTCTGGAGCCTTCTTGGATCACTTCACTTAAGTGTTCAGTAAATGATGTAATTAGGTAGGGAATGTTTTAAAGAATGCGCCCTCTGTTATGACTTCATGTTCTGCTATAGATTTTTGTTTTGTTTTGTTTCTTACTAATGAATAGGTGGAAACTCTAGGGAAGAAAAGCATCTCTTGGGGGTCTGATCATTGTTGAAGACATTTTTTAGGGATAAGCTAAAGGGAGAATTGGTAAGATTCTCAAAGGATACAATTTGTTTTTAATGTAAATGGTGGTTCTGAAGTTTCTGTTCCCTTCTCAGGCATGCTTGTTGGCTGGCTTGTATCTCTTGTGCATCACTCCTCTCTTCATCATACATGTTTATCAATTCAGGGTAGATTTCTCTTGAAGGCATAAGTAGGGAGACTAAAGTAGAGAAATATTTGAGGATGTATTTACAATGAACTCAAGATAATTTTCATTGCGAAATCATGATTTTTGGGCATGAGGGAGAGGTTTGGAATACACTGGGATTGTTGTCTTGTGATGAAATGTTTTTTCCAGGCACTTTAACCTTTCTAAAAATGGCACAGAATTCCTTTTTTTGGTCTAACAGGTGTCAATCTCCATTATGAGTTTTAATACAATCCAGTCTATAGAAATATGGATTTTCTTCACTTTATCATGCTACTTTGAAATTTTTTTTTTGTAGTCTGTGATTAGCTGAATAGGTTTTCTTTTGTGGGGCATTGAGTCTTTTAATCTCAATCAGATTGGAAGGAAATATCCACTGCTGGTTAATGTAGAAGCTTCTACTTGCTCTGTTTTTTTTTTTTTTCCGGGCTGGTTAAGTACTCCATTAACAAATGAGAGATGCTCCCTCTTCAGAGCCATCCAAGGGTACCATGCCATGGTATTAACTTCCAGCTCCTTTGGTATGAGACTGTTATATCCCATCCATTCACATTTTTACAAATGTGGGAGGTGGGAATTAAAATTGTATTTCACAGTTACTAAAATGAACCCTTTACCTCTTGTTACAAATAACTCTAAGGTTGTTAAAAAGTCTAAATAGCATGTCTAAATACCCCTTAAAATCAATTTGAGATATTTAGTTCATTAAATCCAGAGGTTGTTATACAATTATAACCAGTTTTGATGAAGTCCATCCATCATCTATGTGACAATTAAGAAAGCCAAAATGGAAAAAAAAAAAAAACTGTTTCTTTTTTATGGGCTTATTCAATAATATTTTTTTCAGTATAGGTATAGGGGAAAGATAACAGAATATAGCAGTATTTAAAACACAGGAGATTAAAATGATTCAGTGTAACTTAATAGTATTGAATATATTAATACATGAACTTAAAACCAACCAAATCAAATCTTAAACAAAACAATCAGTAAAATACAATAAAATACAGAGACTTTTATAAACAATGGAGTCTGAAAGGGCTTAAAATCTAATCTCCAGACTTTTTAAAGTTTCTTTTTCTATCCTTTCAGATTTCTATTGTCAGATTTTTGGGCTCTCCCATAGTGAGGGGGAATTCCTCACTGAACACGATGAGGAGGAATCCCAAATTGAATGAATCTGAGAGCCTGGGCAGGCCCAAATGGCAAAGGGTTGTAGGGAGATGAATTTCTCCCCTGAATCTCAGGCAAGATAAGTGAAAGAATCAGTGCACTCATGAGTGGTAGAAGTTGTTTGAAATGGGCAAGGTACTGCTCTTTCGTAGAATATGGTATGTCTGTAATGTTTATTTCCTGTTTGGAAGAGTAAACACTTCTTACCTTCTCCTTCCTCCCTGAGAAAAAATGCTATGGAGCAGTTTGGTTCCCCAGCCATGTGGAGAGGGTAGCTAGGTGGCTCAGTGGATTGAGTTGAGAGGTTCTGTGTTCAAATCTAACCTCAGACACTTCCTAGCTGAGTGAGCCTGGCCAGGTCACTTGGCCCCGATTGCCTAGTCCCTTCAAGGTTGCCAACTGTAAAAATTAAATTTATATCTCAAATAATTAAATATTATAGTTTAGGAGGATTATTAAATGATCATTGGAAATCAAGGAATAAAGAGGATACAAATTAAAAACCACATGTCTATGGCTGATTAGCCGTTTTTCAAAAATTTCCCCACCACACCACCATCAATGCTGATGCTACATCATGCCCAAAGAGGAGGAAGTGCCTCAATGCCCACTCCCTTCATCCTCAGCCTAAAGGAAGTACATAATGACAGGAAGTCAGTGGGCTCTTGGGATATGTAGTTCTTTTTTAGGGTAACAGATTTTCAATTATACAAATGTATGGGTATGGAAAGAGAAGATAGTTCCCCATTCTGGTGTCTTCATCAAATGTCATAGAGAGAGCTAAGCATAGAAACTTTGAGTGTGGATTTCTCCATTCAAATCATACATTCTTTTATCTTTAACCTAAGCCCATAAATGTGCACTTTGTAGATCTTTCTTCTGATCTCTGGTCCACATGTGGTTGTCATTCATCATCTTACATAGTTTTGTACTCACAATGGAATTTACCTTGGAATGTTACTTTTCTTACCTGTGGTAGAGTACAGAATAGATTGCACAGGAACAGAATATTCTTTGCACTAATTAGTCCATAAAGGAAAGCAGAATTATGATCACCATCTCTGGTGCTTTCTTTAATTTGAGGTTAATGTATCTAAATCTGAATTGAAAAGAAGCCTCAGGAAAACCCAAGTCACCTTCCTGGATCATTTCCCTTATTAGTCAAGCATAGAAATTTAGGTTCATGACATATAAGATTTCTTTTTATTAGTTAATAGCTATCAACTCCGGGAGTCTGATCTCTGATGACACAACTTTGAAAATAATGGTGAGATGGCAATGGGAATTACATTCCCATAGTACAGAATTTGTTTTTCACAAAAATGATTTCCCCAATGTCTCAGGCCTCTTATCAAGAATTCTTGGTTGCTGTCTCTTGCCCTTCTACACTGGTACTTTCTCCCTCTTTTAGAGTATATTGGTTTCTAGGCATAGTTAGGTACAATGAAGCAAATAAATATTTTGGAATATTTCTAGATGAATCTCAGGAGAACTCCTATTAGTTATGAATTTCAGATTTATTCCACCCTGCTTAGTCCAACAAAACAGGAATGTCTATACCTCTACTTAAGGATTAAGTGTTGAGGAGGACGGCCTTTGACAGACATGTGCTATCAAGTGACAAATCAGAAACAACTGACAGATGTCCTGGGTTGTCTTAAGTCAAGCTTAAGCTACCATTGGTACATGTGAGATGCATGAAGTGATGTAAATAAACGGTCTATATATTTCATGTCACTTCCTCTCAGTGGTCTCTTTTAGTGGAGAGGCGGCTCTGGCTCTCGTTGGGTGGTGGAGTCGTCTTGGCATGGCTACAGCTATTGTCTGGGTTTGTCGGTGAGCATCCTTGATACAATACTGGGAGAAGCTTAGTAGTGTAGTTCAGGGGAGGCATCTTCCCTGAGGTTTCTTGGAGTTTAGGCTGATTCCTTTTTTCCCTTTCCTTTCCTAAAAACACCATCCTCCTAGGAGGCCCCTCATCTTGGAGGAGGCCTTGTGGCTGGAAGGTCTCTGAACTCCCCTTGGCTCAGACTGGCCTGGAGAAATCTTATACCCTTTTCCCTCTCTCTTCTTAATTCCTTTGCTCTATATTAATTAAATCACCATAAAATTCCCAAACTGACTTGAACATTTTTATTGGGATTTGAATTAATCCCTGGTGACCAACTAAATTTATATTTCAGTCAACCCCCCTAAATTTACCCCATTACATAGTTCCAAAGTGGAGATAGTAGTCTATTGAGAAATCATCTTCTCTTGGTAATGAGCAAAAATTTCATGACTCATAGATCTTTTTGCCTCCTGAAAAAATATTGGCCAGACATAAATCTCCTTCTAATGACGTTATCAGTAGGACAATCCTATTGTTTGGCTTATTAAATGTAAATGTATATAATTATATTTAAACTGTAAACATTTTATTTTCTTTACTTTTTCTACTCTATTTCTGTGATTTTCTTCATTTCTGCTAAACCATGATAAGCATATATATAATCTACTTTTTTATATATGTTGATACAAATCCAGTCTATGTATATACTCAACATTTCTATTCTCATTCAGGGCCTTTCTTTATTTTATGTTTTTTGTTTTATTTTTTAAACACATTTCCTCAGATTTTATTAGGACTAGACTGTATACTGAAGAAAGCAGGAATTATTAAATAGTAATCAGGGAAGAGTTCCATAGATTTCAGAGGTTTGCAAAAGTCTTGTATGAATCAGAATTGCTATTCAGCAGGAAAAGAAAGTAATAGGATTTTTGGCAGCATTAGGAAAGACAAAGTCTCCAGGAATAAGGAAGTGACAGCCAGGTCATGTGATAATCATTTGAGGAAATTGGGGATATTTACCTGGAAAATAGACTTAATTGCTGTCTTTAAGCACCTGAAAGTACAATTAAATGACTGGTCCAATTTTGCTCCACTTATTCCATGTTCCATGCTGTGTTGTTCCTTGGCTTTGTGTTCCAAAGTTTTTCTGATGACTCCCTTTTGGCACGCTGTTGTTCTGCTGTTGATTTTGAAGTGGCTCCTTTCCTCCAAGGGCCATTTAACCTTAGCAGTAGCCTTCCTCCACATTCATGTGAGATTTCATATTTCTATTTAGTGTGGACAATTTCATATATATCTTCTTCTCTGGTCTGCATAATTCTTTGCACATTGGAACAGTCTCTTCCTTGTGTATATGTCCTATGAACACTTTATTTATCAAAGAAGAAGGATTTACCCAATTCCTTTTTGTTGCATGACAATACATTGTCAAAAACGGAGATAGCTGTAAAGATATATGCCTATTTTCTTGTCTATATAAATGGTGACAATATATTAAAATTGTCTTGAAGTCAGCTTGGATGAAAATCTAAGAGGAGAAGAATGAATCATTTGAAAATGATTTCTTTAATGAAGATCACATTTCAGAATTACACAATTGATGGAAATGTGAAGAGAATTCAATGATTATAGCTAATGGTATTTCTACTCTGATGGCATATGTCCTTTGTAAAGGTGAAATGGAAATAAGATCTCCTATAGACTGTGATATCATCCATAACTTCTGCATAAGTAATTTTGTGCTTCTGTGTCAAGTCCTGAAATACTGCAGATTCCTGGACTCTCATAAAGAATAGAACTAATAGCCTGTAGTGTCTAAAACAGGTTGATTTCAACTGTATATTTCTCAGATTATGTTATGCAGTTCAAAGGACAATTTGCTAATTTAGCCTGTCTCCTCTTTATCTATCCATTCATCTATGTATCTATTTATGTATTAATGCATCAATCTATTTTGTATCTATTTACATATCTATTTATGTATCTATATAGGTTTGTATGTATGGATCTATCTGTGTCTGTTTGTCTTATATATGCACTTAAGATGGACAGTGATCTGATCCACAAATTAAATATGAGAATGTTTATATTTCATGTGGTCTTTTATGTGGTGCTTTGAACCATTCCCAGATCTTCCTTGACCAAAACACCTATTATCCTTTTGATATCAGTATATATATATAATCTGTTCTGAAATCAGAAAACAATAGAACCTACAATGGACCACAATTTTGTATGGCCTAAAATACAATGGAGAGAAGTATGGTAAGTGTAAGTAGGCTAAAGTATATTACCATTGTTGAATTGCCATCAAGAAATGTCATAAAATATATTATCAAGAAACTATCTGATTGGAAAAGAAGAAGGGTTCATCATTTACTGAGAATAAAGGATAAGAGCAAGTTGCACTCAATTTTTGAACAGGATGTTTTACTTTTGGTTTATTATTCTTACAGAATTTAGAATTTTTTGAAATTGTAACTATTTGGTCAGCAGCTTCAGAATGAATCTCTTGTATTTTTAATCTTTTTTTGATGCATTATTCCTTTTATTTTTCCATCACAATAATATCTAAAACCCCAAATTTCCTCTAATCCACTAAATATTTATTTATCCTAAAGAAAGAGATTGAAGTGTAACCTATTAACAAAGTAACCATATAACATGTTCCACTTTCCATAGTGTTTCACCTTTCCAAGGGAAGGAGGAAGTGATATTTTCTCATCTATTTTCTGGGTCTGGTTTCATCTTCATTATAGTGTTTTAGTTTATGCTATTGTAGGCATAATATTGTGTACTTTATCTTATTGAAACCTTACAAAGTACATCCCTTCAGAATTAAAGGACTGAGAGAAAGGCCATGAGCATGTTCCCTTGGATTGACATGGATAAAAACTCTACAGAATAAGAGAAAATTATAGATTATGATCTATATCATTGGAGTGAGTTTCCATATAAGGGATTCACTAATCCAAAGATATAAAGTCATTTCTTGGTTTCTAAAGCAGATAAAGGCAATTGTGCTTTGCCCTTAATGCTCTGCTCAGGGTCATATAGTTGGTAAGTGTCTGAGGGCAGATTTGAACCTAGGACTCCTGTCTCCAGACCTGTTCTTTATCCACAGAGCCATATAGCTGCTCCCATGATGTACTTTTAAATTTAATTTGTATTATTCAAATTTTCTCCATCTTTTCCTAATATTTAGAAATTAACAAAATATTAAATCAATCTCTGATTTTATTGATTTCCAAGGAGAAAATCATCACATTATTAATTACAATCTCCAGTACATTGCTGGCAGGACATTGCTGGCTGTTATTCAATAAAAAAGGGAGAATTTGCATCCTCCACAAAAATCTCTAGTATCAAATGTACAGAGAGTGGCCACTATGATTCAGTGGACAAGTAGTCAGTCCTGCACATCTGGAACATGTTGTGTTTTCATTTCTGTCTCCTGAAAGTCATAATTTCCTTTAAACAGAGTGCTATGCCTTTTCTGATCCCCCAGTTGCTAATTCCAGAAGGTCCAACTTTCTTGAAATTGCTTTGTATAATTTTATGCATGCTTAATATTTACGATAGTCATCAATGTTTTCAGGGTTTCACTTGATTCTTACTATCATTGAACTGAGATGCAACTGAACCAGGACAGGCAAGGCATAAAAAGATAGATGTCCTATCTCAGCTGTTAACCCTCAGGAGTAGTAAGAGAACATGTCTTTTCTCAGTGGTCTTTTATTTACCTTTATATCTCCTCCATTGTTTTGCTGAAGCCTAGCAATTAATAAGTGTTTGTTGAACGGAATTATCTGTAATTAGACCATAAAACTCCCTGTAAAATTGATGTATGCAGCTGTTTTATTCTGAAGCTATCCCTATCACTTTTCTCAAGGCAGCCTTCATCTCCTTGTTTCGGAGACTGTAGATCAGAGGGTTTAAGAATGGTGTCACCACTAAATAAAATAAACTTATGATCTTTTGCACATCACCAGAGTTCTCAGATGTTGGGCTCACATACATGATCATCAGACTCCCAAAGAAGAGGCAGACCACAGCCAGATGAGATCCACATGTAGAGAAGGCTTTACGGCGGCCAGCAGCTGAAGGAATTTGTAGCACAGTTCTTAGTAGGAGGAAATAAGAGCCAAGGATGTAGAGTATGGGAAGGAAGATGATGAGAGAGCTTATGATATAGAATAGAATTTCAGTGGTAGGAGCAGGGACACATGACAGGGAAATCAGTGGATCCATATCACAAATGATGTGATCAATGATGTTGGGACCACAGAATGGCAGCTGAGAGAGCTGGATAGTAGATAGAGAATAGGTGAGGAAGCCAAGGACCCAGCACACAGACATCAAGGTGTTACAATACTTTAGGGTCATGATGGTTGGGTAGTGCAGTGGGTGGCAGATGGCAAGATAACGATCATAAGCCATGATACACAGGAAATAGATTTCAGTTGTACCAAGTGAGGAGAAGAAATATAACTGGAGGAAGCAGCCAGCAAAAGAGATAGTTTTCGTCTCTGAGAGGAAGTTTTCCAACATGCTGGGTAGAGTGGAATTTATATACCAGAATTCCAGGAAGGCAAAGTTCCCTAAGAGGATATACATGGGGGTGTGGAGCCTCTGGTCCCACCTCACTGCACATATGATAGCCCCATTCCCCACCATGGTCAAGATGTAGACTATGAAGAAAAGCACAAAGAGTAAGATTTGTATTTCCCAGTGACCAGGGAAACCCAGGAGGATAAATTCAGTCACAATGTGTGTTCTTGACTTGTTCATTAAATTCTGAGCTGTGGAAAAGGCAGAAAAGATCATCATATCAGTAGTCTTGTATTTTAGATATTATTAGGAAAAGGATTTTAATAAGGCCCTTGTGAGTTCTGTAGAATAAATACCATCACATGTAAATCAGTTTTTAACATTCCTAACTTAGCCCATAATCTATTTCTCTGGCAAATTCATACCCTGGCTTTTTGGTGGTCGAAAGGGAAACTCCAAAGGGAAGAGGCAAAGAGAACTAAGTATTGATTAAATGACTGCTCTGGCAGGCCTGGGCCAAGCACTTTACAAACTTCTCATTTAATCCTCAAGTTCAGACATCAAGTGGCTATCACTTCTTGTACCCAAGACTCAGTTAGTTCCCTGCAGAGAAAAGACTAAAGAATTTCTTTTTCACTTGTCCAGTAAAGCCATAGCAACTGTTCAGGTATTTAAGGAACATTTATATTCTGAGAGAAACTTTCAGCATCTCTGGTTCAGTAACAGAAAAGTTGACAGTTTGGTTTTTATAACTTCTACATTAGTTGTAGTTTTTTGTATGCTATGAAATATTTAATTTTTTTCCTTAGCTCTGAGTCAGCAACTCACACTAAGTTCTCTTCTCTGAAACATCAAGAAGTAATATTTTGACAGCATTTTAATTTGAACTTTTCTTCAAGTATCCATACTTGTTAGGCAATGTCCTATACTGAAACTTTTGATTTCATTCTTATTAACGTTGCAGACTCAATCAAGATTAGGAAGAAATCCTCTCTTAGATTAGCAGGGTTATAAGCTTAAGTATACA
The DNA here is from genome assembly GCF_027887165.1 of Monodelphis domestica. NCBI lineage: Eukaryota > Metazoa > Chordata > Mammalia > Didelphimorphia > Didelphidae > Monodelphis > Monodelphis domestica. Next base: position 172,785,168 of record NC_077227.1, on the reverse strand, counting down.
ACTCTGTCTTTAATGGAATTAAAAGAGTTTTTCCTTTGACCAAGTTGAAAGGGACATCTACGCAGGCAGTGTTTAAAGAGGGGAATGTCTCTTTGTGAATCAAAGGAACTCTCCCTTAGTTTTATCATGGAAGAAATCAATTATATCCTGGGATCTGACCTTAGTTTCCCAGGAAGAAATATAATTTTTAATAGCCTATCTCCCAACATAAACTTTTCTCTAATTGCGATGGAGCAAATGTGATAATTCTAAAAGGGAATTTTGTGTTCTCTTAAAATCTGAATTGTAGAATTTTGTCTTTTCTTCTTTTTAACTATAAAATATAAGAAGATGTTGATTGTGGCAGAGAGAATTAAAACAAATACGATGAACCCTTTTGTTCTCTTTCTTTAAGACAAGTTTATGTCAAAAGTACAGAGTAGTGAGACACCTTGGTGGTATGATGAATAAAGCTTTGGCCTGCACTCATGTAGGTCTGAATTAAAATTTGGTTCTGGACACTTATTAACTATATGACCTTAGGCAAGCCACTTCATTTATGTCTGCCTCATTTTCTTCATCTGTAAAATGGGACTAATAATATCATCATCACAGGGACATTGTGAAAATCAAATGAGATATTTGTATAGAACTCAGTACAGTGTCTACTATGTGGTAGACCCAATTCATTAATGTTTGTTTTTTAATTTTTCCTTTCATATCTCTCTTTTGCCTAAAATTCTTTTTAGTCTTGGACTTGTTAGCTTCATGAACCATGGAACTGGTGACCTGAGCTGTTTTTTTTTTCTGCCAGGCATATGGCATCTTCTTTTGTGTAATGGGAGTTAATGTTCCAAGCAGGACATACATCTGACTAAACATGTATCCAATTGTCTTGGAATCTGCCATCTGTCCCCCTGTTTCTGGCCTCTAAAAGCCCATCCTACCCCTCCTACAAATTTCTAGTAAGAAATTACTCTTCCCTCTCTGGGTCCCCAAATCAACCCTGCAGGCTCAATTTTCCAGTGACACTGGATCTCAGCCAGAATTGGTCTACCAAAGAACATCTAGACTGATCAACTTCTTGTACTTTACCAGTGAATCAGGAAAAAAAATCTTCATGAGTCCTGTTTCTTCTTTGATGGGTTATGAACTTTCTTATTATAAGCTCTCCTGAACAATTAAAGTAGTCCCTTATTTGCAATTCTTCTCATATCAGACAGCCTATTCTGATCTTGCTGTTAAACCAGTATTTCATATATGGCAGAAAAGAACCAAGGGGAAATGCTAACTTTTTCTTTTTGGCTAGAAATGAATTTGCAAACACACCCAATAGCATTGGGGGACATGAGGTTGCAAACCACTTAACTTTTACAACTGTTTCTACAAGTAGGGCTATCTGCTTTTAACATTTTAAACGTTCTTTAGTAGAATTTTTCCTTTTTAATGAAACACTTTTAACCATATCCTTGTCAATCTGAAGACTGAACTTTATATTATGCTGGTTACCACTTACCAGGACACTTTGTTTTGATGTCCAGAGTTCATGGATCATCCAAGTCTCACATTTCTAATTCAGATCCAACCTGTAGGAAACTCAGAATGATGAAAACCTGATAATGTTTTATAGTGAATATTTTGAAAATCCAGCATTTTCTTTCCCAATGTTCAAGGCCAAATATTTTGACAGGTCAGAAGACTTGTTGCCTTTTGAGTAAAGTCCCAAAGATCTGATCACTGATGTCCTTTCTAGTTCTTATCTGCTTTGCTTCTGAATTTCTTATCTTTCTTGGTATTTAAAATCTAGTCTACCTTTCTGGATGACATATGGCACACTTAAGAAAGAAATGGCCCAAGAATATACTTATTAGCTTTCTGCAGAGTCTAAAGTCACAGCTCTTGAAGGGTAATTACCTAAAATATTTACTTTTTCCAGTTCTGCACAGTTTGACAAAAAGTCCACAAATCTCAAAAAAAACATTCAGGGAATATGCAGCATATACTCATCTGGAAACCTCACCTTCAGAGACAATTGATGTTTCAATGGATATAGTGCTCTGCCTATAGTCAGAAAGAACTGAGTTCAAATTTGACTGTAGGTGTTTGCTAGATGTGTGACTCTGGGAAAGTCATTTAATTGCTATCTGCCTCCATTTCTTCAACTATAAAATAGTGACAGTAATAGCCCCTATCTTGCAGATCTTGTGAAGATCAAATGAGATATTTGTAAAAAAAGTTTAGCAAAGTTATTGTCACATAGTAAATATTATATAAATATTCATTCCTTTCTCTGCAAAGAAATGATGCTGGGACAATATACATACAAACAAATACAAAAGGGATTCACATTTAATGCTTAAAACACTGGAAATACGTTTCCTTATCCCAATACTAGTCTAGTCTTTCTTTCTCTTTTCTTTTATTTGCTTCCTATGAGCTATAGTAGTGTGAGGGCCAATAAAAATTAAATCGTTAATTGATGAGGTGTGGCTTACTACTAAAAATTTCTGGTTATTCGTAGCATACAGGCTTGCAGAGATATCAGGGGGTATCTCCTGATCTTGTGACTATACAAGTTGAATTCCTTTTCCTATGAAGGCCAGGAGGGTTACCTTTTCATTGTTCTAGCATCAGCCTTGCCTCCTACTCACAATGTTATGCTGCAATCAGATTAGAGGATTGTTTAGTTTTAATTGGGAGATTCACACTTTGGGATTATCAAACAGTACCAACCAGAAACTGTTTTATTATTTTCTTGATTTTCTAGACTTAAAACATTGATGGAGAAAATGTTAATAATGCAGTTTAAGCTAAAGTTGTATCGTACCTATACTTACTTCCCCCCAACCAATTTGTAAACACTCCCTAGTATACCTGCTCTCTTACATATAATCTATTCTTCAGTCAAACTGACTATCACCTCTCTGTGAACATGCCTTGTGTTTATCCATCTTGGTGCCCTGAGGCATGTTGTTGTCTTTCCGTGTTATCATCATTCCTTCCCAACCCTACTGGTAAAGTTCTATTCTTTCTCCTATTTTTATGTAGAAATATAAAGCATCTCTTTCCATCTGAGTGTTCAAAATTACGTATATTTTCTCCCCTAATCTGTATATAACATGATTTCTCATAGGAAACTGGATTGAGCTACCTAGATTCTCTTTTTGGAAGTTCATAAAAATGATGACTAATTTAATATGGGCTGAAGCTAGGAAGAAACATAGACACCCAGCAAAGGCAATAAGCCAGTATAGAAAAGTAAGTGGAGAAAGGAGATCATCTGCACTTGAAATCAGAAATTAAAACAGGAAGTCTTAATGGAGGGTATGTTACTGAAACAATATATAAGTCATCATAGAATCCTGGAAAACCAATTACTAGATATTGCAAATAGACATAGTCTCTTAATGGTTAATTCTATACTAGCAAGTTTCTATATATCTTATTTATATGTCAGAAAGTATTCTTTATGACTGCAGGAAGAAGAGGGGATTTTAAAGTTGAGGATCACTCATGAATTTTTGAATGAATACTTAATATTAGCAGTAATGTGTTGGAGTCATGTTTTAGGAGTTGAATTGAAAATATCAGCTTCTAAATGAAGTAAACTCCAGTTTAACCTGATGTATTACATAAATGTGGAATGGGTAATGTTGCTAGATGCATAAAAAATATATGTCTCAAAGCATGCTAGCATTATAGAAGGAATCACTATAGCTTCAACTCAATTAAATTTTTCTAGAAGAATTGTTTAATGTTTAAGTATTAAAAGAGGAGACAGCCACTCATTCTGATCTTATCAAATAGTCATGGCAAGAGCTAAGAAGGGAAACATTAAGTTTGGTCTTCTCCATTTAAACCGCTCATTTACTCACCTGTAACTAAGCCCATGAATCTACACTTTGTAGGCCTTTCTTCCAATTTCTGGTGGACACTTAACTGTCACCCAACGTCTCAGTTAGCTCTGAACTAACCATGATATTGAGTCTGGAACTTTCTTGTTCTCAGAAGAGATCGCACAAGAACAGAGTATTCTGTTTTTTTTTTTTTTTTTCAGAAATTAGTGCATAGAAGATAGTAGAGACATGATAATCAGGTAGGTGTTGTCTTTCCTCGGAAGCTAGAATTTCTTATTTAGGTTGAAGAAGAAACCTCAGAAAAAACTTAATGGTCTTCCTAGACCATTCCCCTTATTGGTCAAATAGATGAAGTTGTTTGGTGAGGGGTATATGGTGTTTCTTTTTAATCAATCAATAGCTAGAAAATGTTTGAATCTGATCCATGATAAAGAAGCTTGATAAAGAGTGTGGAGATATCTAAGTGAGTTGGTCTCCCAGTGGACTTGGTTTGTGTTTCATTTAATTATTTCTTTGAAGTCCCAGGTTTCTTCTCAGGGATCCTTAGTGGGTGTGTTAAGTGTCCCTTCTGTATTTGCACCCTTTCTCTCATTAATCTAGGCATAAATTGGCTCCTTGGGTATAACTAGATAAAAAGAAGTAGATAAAAGATTGGAGAAATATTCAGCCAATCTCAGGAGAACTTCTTTTTGTTTTAAAGTAGGGGGAAGTCTACTGAGTAACCATTTTCTCTTGGGAATGAGGAAAAGTATAATGATTCAAATGATTCACATGTATCTTCACTGACTGATGAAATATTTCCTTTACAAACTTCTGCCTTCTAATGACCAAAATATGTTACAGAATTCTCTTTTGTACCAGCTTATCAAGTGCAAATTTGCATCATTAATTGTATTCATAAAATTATTTCTTTACTTCTTAATATGTTTCCATGATTTTTATTCATTTCTATTAAACCAAGAATATATAATTTTTAAAACATTATTTCACAAAAAATTGAAATAGTCCTAACAGTGTGATGACAGGAAAGGCTCAGGAGAATAAGTGAGACAATTTACACATGGTTAATCCATGATGGCCAGGGAACAAAGTGGATCTCTATTTTTCTGTTCTCTTATAGGCTCCCTTTTATAGAGAGGGGCTAAGAAAGCTTGTATAACAGGAACCAGGTATACACATGTATTTTCTTTGCAGTGTGCGGACAAGGATGTTTCCAGGGTCAGCAAGGACATTTCCCAGAGCTGACAAGATTTGGCAACATGCTTGAAGGAGATAAACATGCACATACTTATGTAACATGATGAACATAAGGTCAATTTTCCTTGTGTGACCCAGTCATTCAGTTGAAGTCCTGGCCTCCCACACTAACTTACATCATAGTCATTCCCCTAATTAAATAGCTGCTGTTACTTTAGAGTCCACTGATTAGCTTGACATTTCTATTCCCATTCCAGTAATTTAAAAAATTATACGTCTATTGCTGATCATATTAGGATCAGACAATGCATTCAAATAGAGGAAGAGTGATTAGTTAGCAATTTGTTTGGAAAAAAACCCTAGGTTTTAGTATCCGCAACTTCTTTATTAATGAGACCTGAGAATCAATTGGAAAAGAAGGCAATGGGATATTTGGCAGCTTTAGGAGAGCCAAAGCCTCTAGGAAAAAGCAGGTGATAATTCTCCATTCCTCTGCCATGGCCACCAGAATGATAGAAGACCTTGAGACTATGTAATATGATAACCGCTTGAAGAAACTGGGGCTATTTCACCTAGAAAAGAGAAGTCTGGATAGCTGTCTTTAAATACCTGAAGGGATGTCAGCTGGAACAGAGATGCCTTTGGAGGAAGTAGTTTCTCTGTCATTAAAGTCTAAAGCTCAATGAACACTTATGAGAAATTGTACTTGATGGTTACTGAGGTGCCTTTCAACTCTAACATTTTGTGTTTCTGTGAAATACAGGTTGAAACCAACAACATACACTACATTGTAATTAAATTGATTGCTTGAATTCCAGAAGCTTGTTGTCCTTTGCTTCTCCCCTGCCATTCATCAAGATGATGAATGAAGAGCCATTAATGTGGATAGTTACATACTCAAAAGATTAGCTCCAGAATGGAATTGTCTGAGCACAATATATTCCTTTTCTTATGACTGATACAGAGTATCTATATTTTCTGTGTGGTGAATAAGTTGCTAATTTCTGGATGCCTGCATTGTTGGTTTATTTTTGTTTGGCTTTGTGGTGGTTCTTGGTCTTCTTGGGCAGCAGCATAACTTAGATGTTGGGCATGAGTGCTGATAAGTAGATGAAGGCCAGTACTACAATCATAACTCTAATGTAAGAGAACTAGGGCTGAGGACTCCTTGCAAAAATACAGGTGCAATTTTCTATCACTTTCTTTGCATTGAGATGATGATTTGGATGTGAAAAAAGTTAAATTCTGATCTTTTTAGTCTACTTAACAATCTGGTGCCAGACTAGACTCTATTACATTTGAATTTACAGATGCAGACTCTGGAAGAGCTCAAAACAGAATTCAAACCCCAGATGAGATAGATTGATGAAAATTAGGAAAAGGAGAAAAATAGCTTAAAAAGCAAGATAGAACATCTGGAAACTGAGGCACATGAACTAAAATAAGAAAATAGTTTTTTAAAAGTCATAATTGAACTATTGGAGAATGAGTCACAAACATTAAAAGATGAAAAAATATCTTGAAAAGAACAAATCAAAAGGAAAAGGAGGATCAAAAAGTCATGGAAGAAATTCAGTCTTTAAAAATTAGAATTGGTCTGTTAGAAGTTATTGACTTCACAAGACATTAAGAAACTATAAAACAAAATCAAAAGAATTAAAAAATAAAAGAAAATAGGAACCATGCATTGAAAAAACAACTGACCTGGAAAATAGATCCAGGAGAGACAATTTAAGAATTATTGGACTACCCAAAAGTCATGACCAAAAAAAAAAGTCTAGACATTATACTATGGGAAATTATCCAAGAAAACTGCCCTGATATCTTTGAACAAGAGTGTAAAATAGAGATTGAAAGAATCCACAGATCAACTCCTGCATTAAATCCCCAATGACAACTCCCAAGAATGTTCTGACCAAGTTGAAGAGATCTCAGGTCAAGGAGAAAATACTACATGCAGTTGGAGAGAAACAATTTAGATATCATAGAGCCCCAGTCACTACCACATAGGACCTTGCAGCACCCCCATTGAAGGAATGGCAGGTATTGAATAGGATATTCTCACAGCAAGGGAACTGGGTCTACAACCAAGAATCAATTACCAGTAAAACTGACTATATTCTTTCAGGGGAAGGTATGGTCATTTAACAAAATAGAAGATTTCCAAGCATTCTTGAAGAAAAGTCCAGACTTAAACAAAGAATTTGAGGCTCCAAAATCCAAGAGAAGCATACAAAGTTAAATAAGAAAGCTAAAAAATTTAAGGGCTTCAATAAGGTCACATGGCTTATATTACTATATGGAAAGATAATATCTATAACTCTTAAAATGGTAATCATTATCATAGTAGTTAGAAGTATACATAGGGGGTACATACATGTACATACAAAGTAAATGGCTTGTTGTAATCTGGGATGCCTAGAGCAGGGGCAGACAGGATAGCCTTTTTTAGATCTGATAGAGCTGACAGGTGTTCTGGTTCTAATTTGAGGGGTTCAGGGACTGAATCCCTTGTTAGTGCTATAAGGGGTTTAGTAATTTCCCCATAGCAAGGAATCCATTGTCTACAAAACTCTGTTGCTCCCAAAATTGCTCTTAATTGTTTCTTAGTGGTAGGAGCACTTAAATTTTGAATATTCTCAATTTGTTTGGGAGAAATCAAGTGGGAACCTGCAGACAGGATGAACCCCAAATATTCTACTTTAGGGAGGCACCACTGAACCTTATCCTTCAAGATCTTATGCCCTCTTTTGTGCAATTCTAAAAGAAGGTGCTTGCTATCTTCCTGACATGTTTCTGCATCTGTTGAGGCCAAGAGTAGGTCATCTACATACTTGATTAATTTGCTGTTTTTAAATTTTATATTATTTGTATCTTGGCTCAAAATTTGCGCAAATAAGCTCTGGCTGTCTACGAAACCTTGTGGCAGACGATTCCAGCAGTATTTACGGCCCTGCCAGGTGAAAGCAAAGATATGCCTCGAGTTCTCATGTATGGGTATTGAAAAGAAGGCTGAGCACAAGTCTACTACTGTAAAGTATGTATCTGTGCTAGGAATAGAAGAAATAATAGTATTGATATTGGAAACCATGGAGTGTCTTTTTATAATGTGATTGTTCACAGCACTCAAATCCTGCATGAATCTATAGAGGTATTTGCCATCGGGCCCTCTTTTTGGTTTTTTAACAAGCAGGATGGGCGTGTTGTATTCAGATTTACAAGGGATTATTATTCCCTGTGCAATTAATGAGTTAATTAGTGTGGTAATTCCCTCAATTGCCTCTTTTGAGAAGGGATACTGAGGAATGGAAGGAGGTGGGCTAGATTTAGTTTTTATCTGCACAGGAACAGCCGACTTAAGTAAGTCTACATCAGAAGAAGATGTGGCCCAAAGAGACTCTGGCATATCTTCAGGTATTACAAAGGTGGGATGGTCTTTTTTCTCTTGACTCTCTGAGAGAATTACAGGGAGTAAATTTAAAGATTCCTCTGGTACTTCCAATGATAAAGAACCATCTGGGGAGCAGGTTATTGTGCCTCTGAGTTTGCATAGAAGGTCCCTCCCCAGCAAATTTAAAGGGGAGTCAGGCATCAAAAGGAAGGAATGTTGTACCTCTAGGGGTCCTACAGACACCATTCTAGAAGGAAGTCTTTTAACTCTTTGGGTTATTCCTGATACTCCCATTACATTCTCTGAGCCAACAGAATAACATTGTAAATCAGGTGTTCCCTTTAATACAGACCAGGAAGCTCCAGTGTCTAATAGACAATCATAATAGGTGTTACCCACCTTTAAAGTAACATGGGGTTCATTAGTATGGGGGGGTAGTGGATAGGGACAACAGGTAGTAGGACATCAGGGTCCGGAAAATCAAAGGTTGTATCCTCTGATTCCTGTGCCCCAGCCCCCCCGGACACCTTCATTGTGTTTGGGAAGTTACTTGGGCACCCCCCTGAAAAGCGCCCTCCTGAAGGGCACCCCCTGAGGGGCATTAGCACCTCAAGTATTTTTTGGACGAGCACCATTTTTTATATTTTGTTGTGGAGTTATTTCATTTGAGTTATCATTTTCCCAATATCCATTCCTAAAGTCATCATTCCTAAAGTTATGTTTTTCATTGTCATAATTATATTTATTTCTATAATTATCACTTCTGTAGTTGTTATTAAACTGAGTATTCCTTCCTGTAATCTTGAGAAAAGCTCTACACTGTACCGTATTGTGGCCCTTCTTCCCACAGAAGTGGCAGGTAATGGATTGATAATTAGATTTCTGGAGAGGGGCAATTGTTGTTGGTTCATTATCATGCCCACTTTCTAATTTAGTTATCCTATCTATTACACATCTCATTTTTTTCTTCATTTCCTCCATGTCATCATTATTTTCTTCTTCCTTTTCTTTGTTTCCCTTTAAAACATATATAGCTGTTTTTCGCAATTCTTCAAGGTCCATCTCTGACCATCTTGGACATTGTGTTCTAAAATAATTCTTAGTTGCTTTGCAAGAGTTATTGACAAAGATCCTTCTAACTTCTCTTAAGCTAGTTTCTTTAGTTAGGTCCCAATCCAGGTATCTGTCCCCAAACTCGATTATTCTATCCATGAATCTAGAGGGTGTTTCTTCCTACTTTTGCTTAATTTTTTCAAGTTCCATCCACTTATCTGTATTGTCTGCACATTCCTTCATTGCCGTAAGGATGGCCTCTCTACAATAGTATAGTTGTAGATAATCCTCAGGATTGTTTTAGTCCCATTCGGGATCCTGAGATGGCCAATGTGCTGCATTATGCCCCCAGGTTTTGTTGACATGAGCAATTGTTTTATTTTTTTCATGTTCAGTTAAAAAAGCCTGTAGCAAGTTCTCAACGTCCTTGTAAGATGGATTATACTGAAAAAATATGTCTCCCGTCTTTTTTGTTACTAGAAAGGGATCTTGTTCATATGTGGGGATATTTCGTGTAAATTCATTTATTTCTTGGGGAGTAAACGATATTCTATGTCTTAAAGTCACCACATCCCCATTCCTTCCTATTTCAGGTACTTCTCTTAAAGGAAACAGGCCTCTAGTTGAATTTTTTACCTGTGGGTCAGTTTGACAAGGACAGGTTTCTCTAGGAGGATAAGATCTCCTTTGCATTGGAATTTGGTTTTCTGTAGGAGAGGGAACATGAGAAACTGGGATTGCAGGGGAAGGGTTTTAAGGATTAAATTCAGTCAAGATTTGCACTATATGAGAGAAGCAGTCTGTTAACTGAGCTATAGGGAAGGTTTTTTCCATCTCTATTTCAGGGAAGGAAATGTCCTCATTCAAAGGTTCCGAAACAGGTCTGTTTCTGGTAGAGTGGGTGTTTGCCAATTGATCCTGTAAGAAACATTTTAGATCTTCTAATTGGGCTTGCATTTTATCCTCAATTTTTTTCATTTTAGCATCTCTAAATACAGTATTGAGGAGTACAAAAATGACAGTATATATTAATATAAAAAATTGGAGGTATCCTGCATTCCTCAATGCCCCTAATTCTTCAGCTGCCATATAAATGTCAAATAATGTAGTATTCATTTATATATATATATATTTTTTTTTTGGTAATTATTTCTCTAACAGTCTTCACAAACACGTGGGGAGCAGGGCAAAGCAAAAAAGTTTCCACAGGGTTTTTTTTTTCCCTAATCTAGGAAGTTGTTCCTTAAGGGAAAAGATATTTAGAAACAGCTCTCCCAGCCAGGACTTTAGGGTCCTGTTGCTGAGATTTAAAACAGCTGTTTTCTATCTAACTATCAGAGTCACACAGCTGGGAAGTATCTGAGGTCTGATTTGAACCTAGGACCTTCTGTCTCTAGGCCTGGCTCTCAATCCACTGAGCCACCCAGCTGCCCCTTAAGATTAAAGTGAAGAAAAAGAAAAACTGCTGATTCCAATTTAACTAAAGGAGAAAAGAGAAGAGAGAAGATGTTTTTGTTACTCACCTGTTCTAGCAGCAGTGTCTTTAAGCCAAATTAGCTGTTAATAGGGACTAAGTGGTAAGAAGGTAGAGTAAAAAGGCAAGAAAATTTCAGAAGTTTATTGAGAGAATTCTTTAGACTCCCATGTGGTCAGCCACAATGTGATGTGGAAATCACATTAAAAGACTTACATATATTAATTTAAGGTTGCCAAGAAATTCAGCTATGTAATTCCTAAATGAAAACTTAAGTCAGCAGTCAACCTTTTATGGAGTTTTTAATTAATAACAGGAGGAAGAAAGGTATTAGAGAGAGAGAGAGAGAGAGAGAGAGAGAGAGAGAGAGAGAGAGAGAGAGAGAGAGAGAGAGAGAGAGAGAGAGAAAGAGAGAGAGAGAGAGAGAGAGAGAGAGAGAAAGGGGAGAGAAGGGAATAGGGCTTAAATACCCCCTCTGCTTAGGCTAGGCCAAAGGCCTAAGGCCTTAGATAGCCGAGGCAAAGAAAAGAGATTAACCAATATTATCTATTTTATTTGTATTTTTCCCCAAAGAACCAGATCCTAGTATTATTTATTAGTTCAATAGTTCTTTTATTTTCAATTTTATTAATTTCTCCTTTGAATTTTAAAATGTTTAATATAGTTTTATGTGGGTTTTTTATTTGTTCTTTTTCTAGTTTTTTAAATTGCATGCCCAATTCATTCATTTCCTCCATCTCTATTTTGTTGATATGGGCATTCAAAGATATACATTTTCCCCTGAACATTATGCACAGAGACAGATACACTGTAGTACAATAGAATGTAGTGGACCTCTCTACTAGCTGCAATGCAATGATTCAGGGAAATTCTGAGGGTCTTGTGAAAAAGAACACTATCAAAATTCAGAGAAAGAACCATGGGAGTTGAATCCCAGAAGAAAAACAACTGCTGGATCACATGGGTTAATGGAGATATGATTGGGGATATAGACTCTAAACAATCACCTTAGAGCAAATATCAATAATATGGAAAAAAGTCTTGATTAATGACATGTAAAACCCATTGGAATTGCTCATTGGCTATTCGAGGGAGTTGGGGTAGGTGAGGGAAATCTTTTAACCAAGGGAAAATATTCTAAATTAATTAATTAAATAAAATTTTCCAAATTAAAAATATAAATTGCCCAGATTATCAAAAGAGGAAATAGAATACTTAAATAATCCCATATCAGTGAAAAAATTAAACAAACCATTAAATAACACCCTAAGAATAAATCCCCAGGGCCAGATGGTTTCACAAGTGTGTCCTATCAAACATTTAAAGAACAAAAAATTTAAATACGTTACAAACTATTTGACAAAATAAGCAAAGGAATCTTACCAAGTGCTTTTTATGATACAAGTATGGTACTGATTCCCAAGTCAGGAAGACACACAAAAAAGAAAACTATAGACCAATTTCATTAATGAACATAGATGCAAAAATTTTAAAATACCAGCAAAGAGACCAAAGCAACTTATCACAAAGATTATTCACTATGACCATGTGGGATACCAGGAATGCAAAGCTGGTTTAATATTAGGGAAACCATCTGCATAATTGATCCTATCAACAACCAAAGTAAGAGAAATCAAATGATCATCTCGATAGATGCAGAAAAAGCATTTGACACAATACAACATTCATTCCTATTGAAAATTTAGAAAGTATAGCAAATAAAAGGGCTTTTCTTGAAAAGAATAAGCAGTATTTATTTAAAACCATCAGGAAGTATCATCTGCAATGGGGATTAAGTTAGATACCTTCCCGATAAGATCAGGAGTGAAGCAAGGATGCCCATTATCACCACTATTATTTAAATATTGTACTAGAAATGATAGCGGTAGCAATTTGAGAAGAAAAAGAAATTGAAGGGATTAAATAGGCAATGAGGAAACTAAACTACCACTTTTTTGCAGATGATATACTTAGAGAATCCCAGAAAACCAACTAAAAAGCTAATGGAAAAAATGTTAGCAAAGTTGCAGGATACAAAATAAATTCACATAAATCATCAGCATTTCTTTATATTTCCAACAAAAGTCAGCAGCAAGAGTAAGAAAGAGAACCTTCATGTAAAATCACTCTAGAGAGGGCAACTGGGTAGCTCAGTGGATTGAGAAGCCTAGAGATTGGCGGTCTTAGGTTCAAATATGGCCTCAGACATTTGCTAACTATGTGACCCTGGACAAGTCATTTAGCTCCCACTGCCTTGCCCTTACAACTCTTCTGTCTTGGATCCAATATATAGTATTGATTCCAAGGCAGAAAGTAAGGATTTAAAAAAATAAAATCACTCTGGATAATATAAAATATTTGGGAATCTATTTGTCAAGGCAAATTCAGGAATTATATGAACAGAACTGCAAAATATTTTTCACACAACTTAAACTACATCTAAACAATTGAACAAACATTAATTGTTCATGAGTATGATGAGCCAATATAATAGGAATGACAATCCCACCTAAATGAATTTACTTATTCAATTTTCATATAGAAAAAGTTATAACAAAGTACATTTGGAAAAACAAAAAGAGCAGGAATATCAAGGGAACAAATGAAAAAAAAAGGTGAAGGAGGGTGGCCTAGTAGGATCAGATTTTAAACTGTATTGTAAATCAGTAATCATCAGAACAATATGGTACTGGCTAAGAGACCTCAGCAAGAGAGTGTACAGTAAAACCAAAGATCCCAGCTTTGGGGACAAGAACCTAGTGTTTGACAAAAACTCCTGGGAAAATTAAAAGACAGTATGAGAGAGATTAGGTTTGGATCAAAATCTCACACTCTCTACCAAGATAAATTCAAAATGGGCAAATGACTTAAATATAAAGAGGGAAAGTATAAGTAAATGAGGTGAACATAGAATAGTATACCTGTCAGATCTATGGTAAAGGAAAGAATTTAAGATCAAGCAAGAGAAAGAGAACATTACAAGATATAAAATGAATAATTTTGATAACATTAAATTAAAAGGATTTTTTTTGTATAAACAACACCAATGGAACAAAAAATTAGACGGGAAGCAACAAATTGAGAAAAAAATTTATAACAAAATTCTCTTACAAAGATCTAATTTCTCAAATATACAAAGAACTAAGTCAAATTTATAAGAAATCAAATCATTTCCCAATTGACAAATGGTCAAGGGATATGAATAGGCAGTTTTCTGATGGAGAAATCAAAGCTTGAGTTTATGTGACACTTTCAGCCTTTTTCTTTTACAAAATTAAATCCCTGTACCCAATCTGCTCTGAAAATGTTTTCCAAGTATGTTTTGACTTGATTTCTACTTTTTTCATGTGTGGTTACTATACTGTTTTTCTCTAAGTCTCCTATCTCAGTCGTTATTTGAGAAATGATGTTTTTAACTTCTTTGTCAACCTCTTTTACTTGTGTCTGCCTGTCATTTTGTTTGTTACTTGGTTTGCATTTCTCAGCACTCACAGATTCACTCTCTCTCTTATCTGTTTTCTATTGTTTTTTTTTCTGTTTTCCCTTAAGTTTAACAGCAGCCTGTCTTTTTTGCATTTCTCTATCTCCATGTACCAAACTAAATACATTATAGTCCTGGCTTCATAATTCTTTCTTAACCATGTCTGCATATTTGGTCTTAGTCCCTGCTCTTATAGCATCTCTAATTTCCTGTAGACTTGCTGCATGTTGATTTGACTTCAATGAACAGTGATCACAACAATTACTTGTGTGTTTTTGTTGTTATTAACTTCATACTTCTTTTTTAGAAAATAGTCTTTGATCAGATGTCCAGTTTTATGGCAGAAAAAAAAAAACATTGCTTAGTCTCTCTCAGTACTTTTCTTGGCTGATAAACAGGTTTTGGGTATGTTCTAACAGTATTCAAATTCTTAATTTCTTCAATCTCCTTGCCTTTTAAATTTTTCTGTGATTCTTCTAATTTTTGCCTCAAATCTGCCACTTTTTTACTTTGATCTGTGTGACTGTCATATATGTATGATGTAGCATCTCATAATTCAGTCAAATTCACTGTATCATATTTAGGAAAATAATGTTTGAAAAAATTTTTGAGATGTGGTGTGCATCCTTTCAGAAATTGTCTCTTTATGTGGGCTAATGACTCCTTGTTATTTTTTCTATGCCCATTATAGCTTCAGCTGTTTCAGACAGGCGATCGATCAGTAAAGGAAGCTGGATTTTCTCCTTTGTTTTGCACTAGTCTATTAAAATTTCCCCAAGCATTTGTGAGGGTTTTAAAAGGATTTAAGGAGAAAGATTTGTGTAAAGTAGATGTATGACTAGAGCTTAAACATATGGAATTAACTTAAGGTGTTTAGGAAAAAAAAGAAAAACAGTGAAGGATGAAAAGAAGAAAAGGGAAACAGGAGAAAATCATTTGAAAGGAAGGAAGGAAAGGAGGAAGAGATGGAGGAGAAAAAACCCTTAAAGAGAATGAGGAAGTAGTTGGCAAGATAAGTAATACAAGGTGAGGAGGTTAGGGAAAGGATAATTTAAAAATATTAATTAGATTCTAGAGACGCAAGGAGAGTGATATCTTTAGACTTGAAGCTACTTATAAATAGTTTACCACAACCTAATAAACATAATACTTAGCATTTTTTTTTTTTGCTGTGGTAGCTGGAGAATGTGGATCCAAGATACACCCTTGCCTCCAAGATTATGATGGTCTGCATAGGTACTAATAATCATAGGTACACACTTGAGGAGGTATCAGCTGGCAATGACCAAGGCAAAGGACCAAGGATTTCACTTCTAGTGAGGATCACCCAGAAGGACAATTTTGAATAGCCTGCATTTGGTGTGTAATGTTGATATTTCTGCAACCAACTCGTTGCTATCTAGGTTTAATAAGCAAACATTTCTTCCTTCTAGAAGAGAAAGTAAAGAGACTCAAGGACTTTTTCCTCCATCATCCAGGTTATCAGGGAGAAAAAAATATTCCTTAAAAACATGGAAGCTAGGCTTTACTTTTGTCAACAAAGAAATGAATTTTTCAGAAGGGTCAGAGTGGTGAGTAAAATAGTATCACAACGAAGAGAACATTAAGAAAATCAGACAATAAATACTTGAAGTTAAGAAAGATATGGAGGGAGGGGGTGCAGCTAGGCAAATCAGTGAATTTAGAGCCAGACCTAGAGATTGGAGGGTCTGGGTTCAAATTTAGCCTCTGTGACCCTGGGCAAGTCACTTAACTTGCATTCCCTATCCCTTCTGCTCTCCTGCCTTAGAAGCAATACACAGTATTGATTCTAATATGGAAATAAAGGGATTAGAAATAAAGAAAACATAATGACCACCTCACTAAGGATGTATGTGGAACATCTGAAAAAGAAGTAGCTGTTTGTTTTCCAAGGAATAAGAAATTGGAGGTATCAGGGCCACCAGATGAATGATCATCTAGTAAGTATCACAGGAAAAATTGTGTAATGGTGGATGTTGGTTCTCTGCTGAGGAGGTAGAAAAATATTATTTATTTGCCCAATTACAATAGAGATATCTCTTGTTTTCCTTGGTCATGTATCCAAGGCATTCAGGAAACCTCTCAAGATTTGTTAGAGAAACTGAACATTACTCATGATAATTCATATGTCCATAAATAATCCTCTCATAAAAAAACCTAGGAAGCATTTCAAATCATTGAAAGGTCTTTGGGAAAGCAAAGAAATAATCCCTGAAGAGGTAAATGGCACAGGTTATGATTTTATCTTCACACAAAGGATTTAAAAGAGAGGCAAGTTTGGGAAGTCAAGAGCTAGCTCTGAAGTTGGTATTTGAAAGTTGGGCTTGGATTTCTGGATCATGGCCTTAAAATATTATAGAGACAGATTTGTAGCAAAAGACAGAGGCAAGTATTAGTAGAATGTTGTTATTGCTTATAGTTTTTCAAGTTTAATCAAAGCAGTTTTAAACTGAAAAGAAAGTTGGAGAAAATTATTTACCTATATACCCTATGTTATATAAAATAGAGTAGCTTCAGTATTAGAATAATGGCAATTGAGACATCCAAACTTGAAGCCATCCATGAATAGTTGGCCACAATATTTGTCCATGAGAGAAAATAATGGAAGATGAAGAAAGTACTCAGTTATCTGACCTAAGGTATTTATATACAGATGTACAAAGCATCAATAATGAGTACATGAACTAGAGATTTTGTTTTTATTTTTTTAAATTTTATTATTTTTATTTTCTTTCTCTCCCATTTTCCCTCCCCCTCCTGGATCCAATAATCACTTCCACTGGGTTATACAAATGTTGTCACTTTTACCTATTTCCATATTATTCATTTTTGCAATAGATCAATCTTTTAAAACCCCAATCTCCAATCATATATCCATATAAACAAATAACAAGTCATTTGCTTTTCTTCTGTGTTTCTACTCCCAACGTTCTTTCTCTTGATGTGGATAGCATTTTTTATGAAAAGTCCCTTGGGATTGTCTTGTAGTAGCAAAGTCCATATTAGATTGTTCCACAATGTTTCACTTTCTGTATATAATTGAACTAGAGATTTTAAAGGAAGAGATATTTTGACGTTTTATTTATCACTGACATTTGTGGAGACTATCAACTTTGACTTGTTTTTTTTTCTCTATTAGATTACTTTAAAGATAAAGAATAGGGCAAATGAATCTAATTACATATTGAGAAATATAGACTGGCAAGGAAACTGAATGATCAAAACAGCGAAATATGATGGAGATTTTTTTGTGAAGACTAGAAAAATACCTGAGACTAGCTATTGGGGAAGAAGGAATAGAGGATGTGTTGAGAAGATGGATTACAAATCTCATACAGAGATGTGTTATACAAGTGACTGTAGACTTCCTTGTGGTGATCTGCCTGGCCTGGCTTGGCCTCCCTCTGATTTGTTCTTGGTTATCTATACCTCAGTGGATTATCTAACTTCTCCAAAATCATTCAAGATAACAATTCCAGATGATTCTCCATCCCCAAATGACACCTTTGGTCAATGTAGCTCCTGATGTGAACACTCAGATACAATTTTGTGGAGGGGGAATAGCTTCCATAAAAAAATCTCTCTGGAAGGAAGCCAAAGAAACTTCAGTATCTGTTTTGATTTTTCTTTTCCAAAAGGTTCCTCAGCTATCTTTTAGACATTCAGTCTTATAAAAGCATGGATTTAAATGTAGATATTGAACATCCAGCATATATCAAACATTGTGCTGAGTTAAGTTGTTTTTGTTTTTGTTTAGTTTATATTTTATTTTATTTATATCCAACTCCTTGTGACTCATTTTGGAGTTTTCTTGGCAAAGATACTGGAGCTGTTTGCCATTTTCTTTTCTAATTTATTTTATAGATAAGGAACAAAGGCAAATAGGGTTAAGAGAGTTATCCAAGGTGACAAGCTAGTAAATGTCTAAAACCAGATTTGAACTGAATCTTCCTGACTCAAGACCCCACATTCTATGTACTGAACCACCTATTTGCCTATTGTACCAAGTATTGGAGATCTATACAAATGAACAAAAGAAGGTAATTAATTCTTGACCTGAAGGAATTTACTTTTTAATAGAGGAAGACAAGATAAAAGATAGTGGTGGCTAGAAAGAAGAATTTTTTTTTTTGGAATGTTAGAGGGATATTGAGTAGAGATATAAGGGAGAAGACTGACAAACACTTTCCAGGAGCAACTGAGTATTGAGTTTGATTATAGCCTTAGGCTTGGAATGGCAGTAGAGTGGAGGGAGAAAGGGTTGTGAAGAAGGTATATAAAAGGCAGCAAGGCAACTGCTGAAATATTTTATAGTAAACACAGAAAAGTTTTATTTATACACTAATACACAAAGGCGAGTCCAGAAAAGTCTCTTTCATTGAGGATAATTGGAAGGTAGTTGGAGTCTAGACTTGAAATCTATACAATACACATGATTCAAAGCACAATGAAATGTTTTTTTCAGGTTTCCTCCTGCAATCCTGCTTCTATGCTTGGTTGCTCCTTAGTTCTGTGCTCCCCAGTTGTTCTGATCATTCCCTTTTGGCATTCTGCTATTCTGTTGCAAAATCTATAGATTTTTCCTATCCATCTAACAGTGGCTCCTTCCCATGGCCATGAAACATTAGTACTGGACTCCCTTCACTTTCATATGATGCTGGTTATTTCTATCTAGTTTTGAAAACTTGCGTATGTGTCCTTTTCTCTGGCCTGAATAATCCTTATTAGATGGCAACAGTTCTTTCCTTTGTGTGGATGTCTTACGAAGAAAATATCTATGAAAGGGGAGGGTTTTACTAATTCTTTTTTGGTGCATGCTTGCTACATTACCTAAAATGGTGACTACTTCTAATTCATATGCCTAGTTTCTCATTTACATGAATTGTGATCATAAGTTAAATATATCTTGAACACAGTCTGAATGAAAATGTAAAAACACAGAGGACTTTGAAAATTTCTTCAGTATATACTGATCACATCTTCTTAGAGATACAATTGACTGAAATGTGTAAAAGTAAAATGAATGGTCCTGTTAAAGAAGTTTTGTTAATCTCTCTCCCTGTCCCTTTAAGAGACAGAGGAGCAGGAACATTTCTCAGTAAGAGTCAGTTAATTGAAAGCCTCTGTGAAAGGGAGTTGAAGGTTGTTAACTAAGAGAGGAAGGAACGATATAAATAAAAGTGTCAGTTGGAAGGGGGCTTTTGTCTCTGGGTTCCCTAGGGAGGAGGAGTCTGTTTCTGTGTCTCTCAGACTGGCAGTTGAGACTAAATGACAGTTGGGGATAGAGAAAAACAGATTTAAAGCCTTAACTACCTGTTAGGAGGTTGTAGGTGATTAATTCCTATTGATTAGCTTAGATAGGTAGTTAGATATCCATTAAATTCTTAGTTTAGGCAGAGTAGGTTGGCCCTGGCAGAAGAAACTGCCCTTGAAGGCAGATAGATTTAGGTTTTTTTTTTGAAATTTTAGTTAGGATTGAGATTTAGGTATAGTTATAAGATTAAAGTATATTTTTCTGTTTTTTCTGTTTTTTTTTTTGGTCTGTGTTTTCTTCACAACATGACTAACATGGTAATGTGTTTTACTTGCCTGCATATTTATAACATGTCAAATTGCTTGCTATCTCAGGGAAGGCAGACAGCAGGGGGGGAAGAAAACTCACACCTTAACGTTTTGAAAAATGATTTGAAAATTTTTTTCATGTAATCGGGAACATTTTTTTAAATGGTGCAAGGAATCAGTGAAACTTAATATGTATATTTTCCACCAATAGATTGTTTTAAAAATTCATTTATTATTTAAACCTTTACCATCTGTCTTAGAATCAATGCTAAACATTATTTCCAAAGCAGAAGAGAGGTGAGGGTTTGGCAGTTTGAGTTAAGTGGCTTGCCCAATCCCATATCTAAGAAGTGTCAGGGTAGATTTGTACCCAGAATCTCCTATTTCTGGGCCAGAGCTACCTAACTGCTACACCCTAGTAGATTCTTAATTTTAAATTTAATTTCTGAAATCATGATGCCTCAGTAAATGGCCTCAGGAACAAACAGAATGAGTAGATTATATAAAAATGTTATCTATTCCCTGGATCTTATAGGAAAACCAAATAAAATTATTCAAATGGCACAAATCCGTGATACGACAATGACACTTCTAAGATCAGGTATGTTTACAAGGTAATGGGTCTACCTGATTTTTTTTATACTTCAAAAATATTTTATTGAAGTTTTTGATTTTTATATCACAATTATTTCTATGTTTATACTATTATCACCTCACCACCGCAGCTTTTGAATCAAACCTTCCTTTGTAATAAAACAGTTATAAAAAGTATCTCATAGACACCATATCTAATAAAATATATAATGTTCTATTGCAATATGTCCTCCTTCCAATATTTATGTCATAAGGAGGCAAGTATGCTCCCTTATTTGTGTTCTAGAATTTTTCTCTTTTTTCCTTCTCAGTCATTTAGAGTTTGAGTTCTTCTTGCCCACATCAGTTTATATAAATCTTTCTATTTATCTCTGACTTCCTCTGAATGAAAAATCATTCATATACAATATACATTCATATGTTATGGGTTGCTGTTATTCCCCATCTTATGGGCATCCACATTGTTTCCAGTACTTTGCTACCTCATAGAATCTTAAAATTTTTTTATTTAATTAATTAATTAAGCATATTTTTCCATGGTTACATGAATCATGTTCTTTCCCTCCCCTCCTCTCACCCCGCTCCTGTATCCAATTCCCCTGGGTTTTACATGTGTCATTGATCAGGACCTATTTCCATATTGTTAATATTAACACTAAGGTGATCATTTAGAGCTTACATTCCTAATCATATCCCCATCAACCCATGTGATCAAGCAATTGTTTTTCTTCTGTGATTCTACTCCCACAGTTCTTTCTCTGGATGTGGGTAGCATTCTTTCTCATAAGACCCTCAGAATATTCCTGGATCATTGCATTGCTTCTAGTAGAGAAATCTATTATATTCGATTATGCCACAGTGTATCACTCTCTGTGTACAATGTTTTCCTGGTTCTGCTCCTTTCACTCTGCATCAGTTCCTGGAGGTCACTCCAGTTCACATGGAATTCCTCTAGTTCATTATTCCTTTGAGCACCATAGTATTCTATCACCAACAGATACCATAATTTGTTCAGCCATTCCCCAATTAAAGGGCAAACTCTCGTTTTCCATTTTTTTTTTACCACCACAAAGAGAGCAGCTATAAATATTTTGGTACATGTCTTTTTCCTTATTATCTCTTTAGGATATAGACCCAGAAGTGATATGGCTGGATCAAAGAGCAGTCTTTTAATGCCCTTTGGGTATAGTTCCAAATTGACTTTCAGAATGGTTGGATTAATTCACAGCTCCACCAGCAGTGCATTAACATCCCAATTTTGTCACATCCCCTTCAACATTTATTACTTTCCTTTGCTGTCATATTAGCCAATCTACTAGGTGTGAGGTGGTATCTCAGAGTGTTTTTGATTTGTATTTCTTTAATTATGAGAGATTTAGAAAACTTTTTTCATGTGCTTATTGCTAGTTTTGATTTCTTTATCTGAAAATTGCCTATTCATGTCCCTTACCCATTAATCAATTGTGGAATGGCTTGATTTTTCATACAATTGATCAAGCTCCTTATAAATTTGAGTAATTAGACCTTTGTCAGAGGTTTTTGTTATAAAGATTTTCCCCAAAATTTGTTGATTCCCTTCTAATTTTGGTTGTGTTGATTTTATTAGTATAAAACCTTTTTAATTTAATGTAATCAAAACTGTTCATTTTATATTTTGTAATATTATCTATCTCTTGCTTGGTCTTAAAATCTTTCCTTTCCCATGGATCTGACAGGTAAACTATTTTACGTTCACCTAATTTACTTATAGTTCCCTTCTTTATATTTAAATTATTCACCCATTCTGAATTCATCTTGGTGTGAGATATTGATTTAAACTTAATCTCTCCCATACAGTTTTCCTATTTTCCCAGCAGTTTTTGTCAAATGGTGGGGTTTTGTCCCAAAACTGGGATCTTCAGGTTTATCGTACACTATCTTGCTGTGGTTATTTACCCCAAGTCTATTGCACTGATCCCTTCTGTCTCTTAGCCAATACCATGTTGTTTTGATGACTACTCCTTTATAGTACAGTTTAAGATCTGGTGCTGCTAGGCCCTCATCCTTCACATTTTTTTCCTTATTTCCCTTGATGTTCTTGATCTTTTGTTCTTCCAAATGTCTTTGTTATAACCTTTTCTAATTTGGTAAAAAAGTTTCTTGGTAATTTGATAGGCATGGTACTGAATATACTTTATAGAATCTTGCAGTGACTTGTTTCTTTCTTTGGACTTCGTTATATTTCTAGTTGAAAAGGATAGCCAAAATCGATGGACCAATTAACAGTTCTAGAAGCAAAACATATGTGTTTCTTTTTTCCTACAACCCCTAAAACATTTATTATTTCCATATTTTGTTATCTTGGTCAGAGAGGCAAAATCTCAGGTATGTTTTAATTTGTATTTTTGTATTATTATTGATTTATAGCCTATTTCCAAACAACAATGAATATAGTTTATAATATGAAACTCTTAAAAAGTGCTCATAACAATCAAATTTCATAGACTTAACTACTAATTGCAATACAACGATCCAGAACAATTGTGAGGGACTTATGAAAAAGAATGCTATCTATCTCCAGAGGAAGAACTCTTGGATTAGGAATGCAGATGAAAGCATATGATTCATCACTTATTTTTTTGGGTACATGCTTTGGGGTTTTGGTTTTATAAGATTATTCACTTAAAAATAAATAATATGGAAATCAAAAAGTGCTCATATTGTTTGATCATTTATCTATTGAGCAATTCGTCTTAGTTATACTTTTTTTGTATCCTCAAATGACAAGATCATGCTATGAACAAACTAGTATCTTATAAATTCTTGTTTCAATTCAGAAAATAGTGATTCAATTAATTATGATTTTAATCAATAATGAGAAGGAAAATCTATCATAGCCAAGTAATTATCTTCTGAAATTACTTAAGGAAGTATTATTTTATTTGTTAAATTAGGTATTTCCTCTTTCACTTCTTTACTAAAGTGCAAATTGAATCTTTCTTTAAGGCATTGTCCTTCCTTTTATTTAGGAAACTTATGGTGTTTGAGTCTTGTCTCTGGAACACTAAATTCCAAGTATGCATGTACTTGAATTAATCTGTTGTTATCTTCCTGAATTTACCTGAAAAGAGTATAATAAATGTGAGAAACCAGGGACTCAAGATTATACCTACTGCACTCTGTCTTCATTCATTCAATGCTTGCAGTACTGGGCAGCCTGAAATCAGAACTCTGGATTAGATCACTGTGTGGAGAATGCTGGGTCTGAGTTAGAAGTAGGAAAAGCCAAGAAATTGTTCTGTGTCTCTAAGCAAATTGTGTAGAAGGGGCAAAGAGGATGATGATGGTGATGAGAGTGCTGATTATACAGGTAAGCTGCTGCATGGTAAAGATATAGCCCTTATACTTCCAATTATCTGGAAATCTTGAAAAGGATTATGGCAGACAATAGGGAAACCTGCTTGATTTCACAAGTAACAAGAAGAGCAATGACAGAGCTATTCTCTTGACCAGGGTTTTCTACTAGGAATGTGAATAGAGATCAGTAGACTGAAGCTTAATCCACAATGCCATGACCCAAGCAGATCAATTTATCCCCAAAGTATAACCTTCTGTTGTAGTAGGAGACTGTGCTTTTCTCAATTATTTATCTCTCTATTATCTCCAGTATTTTTCCCCTGACAAGCATGTAATCAATGTTTGTTGAATTGAATTATCCACTACTAGAATATGGAATCATACGTCAAATTTATATATTTGGCTTTATTCTGAAGATATCCCAATGACTTTTCTCAGGGCAGTCTTCATCTCCTTATTTCAGAGGCTATAAATCAGGGGGTTTTAAAATGGTGTCACAACTGAGTAGAACAAGGTTATTATCTTCTGTACTTCTCCTGAGTTTTCAGATGTTGGACTCACATACATGACCATAACACTCCCAAAGAAGAGACAGACCACAGCCAGATGAGATCCACATGTGGAGAAGGCTTTTCGTCTACCAGCTGCTGAGGGAACTTGCAGCACAGCTCTTAGTAATAGGATGTATGATCCAAAAAGGTAGATTATGGTGAGAATGATGATCAGGGAGCTTATGATGTAAAACAGAATTTCAGTGGTAGGAGCAGGGGCACATGATAGAGCCATGAGTGGATCTATGTCACAAATAAAGTGGTCAATGATATTGGGAACACAGAATGTCAGCTGGGAGAGCTGTACAGTAGATAGAAAATAGCTTAGGAAGCCAAGCACTCAGCACACAGATATCAAGATGTAACAGCACTGTAAAGTCATTTTGATTGGGTAGTGCAATGGGTGGCAGATGGCAAGATAACGATCATAAGCCATGATGCATAAGAAGTAGGCTTCAGTTGTACCAAGAGATGAGAAGAAATAAAACTGGAGAAAGCAACCAGCAAAGGAGATGGCTTTAGTTTCTGAGAGGAAATTTTCCAACATGCTAGGAACAGTGGAGGTGATATACCAGATCTCTAGGAAGGCAAAATTCCCCAGTAGGACGTATATGGGAGTGTGGAGTCTCTGGTCCCACTTCACTGCACAGATGATGGCCCCATTCCCCATCATGGTCAGGATATAGACTATCAAGAATAAAAAAAGAGTAAGATTTGTATCTCCCAGTCCCCAGGGAAGCCTAGAAGGATAAATTGAGTCACAGTGTGTACTCCTGAGTTGTTCATTGGTTCCTGAGCTGTGGAAAAGACAAAAGACACAGTTATATCAATTGATTTGCATCTTGGGCAGCTCTTGGACAGGATTTTAATGAGGCCATTGGAGAGTTTGTAGGATAAACAATAAACAAAGCTCATATGGAAACCAGTTTGTAATAATCTTTTCTTCCTTCCACCTCTCTAATTTTTGACAAAGCAGGCCATAACTCAACTTTCTTGTACCACCCTTCATACTTCAAGGTACCATTATTTCTTGCTTACTTTGCTACAACAGGCTCAAATCCCTATAGGGAAAAGACTATAAGTTGTTCCTTCCATTTGCTCATTAATATTTTGTCCATCTCTTAGTTGGTTAAGGAGGATTTGTTATTGAAGAGAAAACTTAATAGGTAGAGGATACAGTGACAGATGGGGAGATAATTCAACTTACAAAGCTTCTTCCATGTTAGTTGTGATTCTTTTTCTAGTACAAAGTATTTACTTACTTTTCTTAGTTCTTTGGCAGTAGAGAACACCACAGACTCTAGTTATTTTCTGAAATGTTAACAACATTTTATTTTGAAGTATTTGGTCTAATCTAATCTAAATAAAATATCTTTCTACTAGCCATGTAAAGAATACCACATTCTATTCTAATGAACTTGCTTTCATTCTTATGAAGGACATAAATTTAATTAAGGTTAGGAATGAATCCTCACTCAAATAGATTTGGTTGGTTATCAGACTAAATTCAGAAGCTCTGTTTTTGGCATAGTTAAATTAAAAGCAATTTCTCTTTAACTTAATCTTTGACCAGGCTAAAAAACACTAAGGGATTCATTTGAAGAATGAGTGTTTCTTTGCTAAGCAAAGAATTCTTTGTTTTCTTGAACTAAATAAAAGGATGTGACCTTTTTGGTACACCATGGACCTGACCTTAGTTTTGTAGGACCACAGATCTTCTTTAAGGGTAAATCTCTTGTCATGTAAAAGAGGCATTCAAGGAAGAGCTTGTAGAGTGACTGGGAAAATAGGGTAGTGTTGGCAGGCAACATTTGAACCTCATTTCCATTAGAACTTGTTCAAAGAAGCAAAATCTATGTATACATACACATTCACACTCATTTTGATATAGAAATCCATCTAATTGTGCAGGGAAATAGGAATGGAAGGGAATAATAGGGAGAGATTATATGAAGGAGGATAGATTAAAGCAATCAGAAGCAAAACTGACTTGAAAAGGGAGTAGGGTAAAAAAGAATAGGATGGAGAGAAATATATGGTTAGCAATTTTAATGGTGAATGTGAATTGGATGAACTCACCCATAAAATGAAAACAGATAGCAGAATAGATTAGAAATCAGAATCTATCAACATGTTGTTTGCAAGAGATGCACTTGAAAGGTGCTGGAGCAGAATCTATTATGCTTCAGCTGAAATGAAAAGGCAGAAGTAGCAATCAATATTGGACAAAGCAAAAACAAAAATAGACCTAACTGAAAAAGAAAATCAGGAAAATGACATTTTACTAAAAGATACCATGGACAGTGAAGTAGCATAAAATATATAGGAAGTTTGTCAAATATATAGGGAACTGAGTCAAATTTATAAAAAATAATAGCCATTCTTTAATTGATAAATGGTCAAAGGATATCAATAATTTACAGAAGAAATCAAAGCTAACAAGTCAAGAAAAAATGCTCTATATTACCACTAATAAGAGAACTTCAAATTTAAACAACTCTGAGGTACCCCCTTATAACCATCAGATCAGCTGACATTAAAGAAAAGAAAAACCCCACTTCTATATAATGGAGGGGATGTGGAACATAGGGACAGTAATACAGTATTGGAAGATTGCAAACTGGTCCAACAATTTTGGAGAATAATTTGAAACAATGCTCTAAAGGATACAAAACCGTGTATACCCTCTTACCTGGCAATACTACAACTAAATGTATATCCAAAATAGATAAAAGGAAAGAGGAAAGTACCTATATATTAAAAATATTGATAGTAGCTTTTTATATGGTGGCATTTTCCCCCATGATATCATGCTGCTTAATGTATCTAACACATGTAAAAATCACACCAACATATTTTTATTGTCATGAATAACAACTACCTTTTAACATCTAAAATTTAATATTTAAATTAGCTTGTGAAGAAGTTTTCCATAATAAAAAATCTAGAGATGATTCATAAAAATTAAAATAGATAACTTCCAGAACATTAAATTGATGTGAAACATGTTTAACACACTGTTATCTGAGAATAATTATACACATGTACTTTATCTTATGTCCTGATACATGCCACTTTATAGAATAGTTGCTTTTGGAAGCCCGTTTATGAAGTGAATGTCAGTGAATTGTTATAAGGGATCTCTAGAGTCATTTAATCCAATAATTATAAAAATGAGAATCTCCTTCTTATCCAACAAATGGTCCTTCTGATATTGTTTGGAAATATGTGGTGAGGAAACACTTATTATCTCCTGGGGTAGCCCATTTATTTATTTATTTATCTATCCATTCATTCATTCATTTATTTGTTTATTTATTTAATATTTTTTAAAACATCAAGCTTAACTTCACCTCTTTGGAATTTTTTCCCCATACTGATTATTTTGCCCCCAGAGCAAAGCAAAATCAATCTACTTTTCAAAGTGATAGCCTCAATGATCCTTCTTTTCTTTTGGATAATACTTCTCAGCAATAATAATATCTAGGATTGATATAACACTTTAAGGTTTGCAAACACTTTACAAATTTCTCATTTTATCCACACAACAACTCTTTGAGGTAAGTGCCATTATTATCATCATTTTATAGATGAAGAGACTGAGACAGATAGCAATTAAGTAACTTGTCCAGGTTACACAGCTAGCAAGTGTCTGAAGCTAGACTTGATCCTATATTTTGTTTGCTCTATCTCTAGCTAGCACATTACATACAATGCCACTGATCTGCCTTTATTTATTCTACCAGTTCCTTCAATATGTGTTTGGCTTGATCTTTAGACATGGGGTTGAGGTCTTTTGCTAACATGATGGCCTTTTTTCTGGATATTCTGCAGTTTATCAACTTACTTTGTACAATAAGGCACCCATAATTGAACCAAGGACTTTAGAAATGATTTGATAAATAGGATTATCATTATAGGACAATCATTCCTGAACACTATGACTCCCTTAATAAATTAATTGATTAATTAATTAATTGAGTTTAAAGTGCACTAAAACACTCAAATATTTTTCTGTGAACTCATTATGCAACAAATTTCACTTTCTCTTTATAATTTCTGTCCTCTCTTTTAACATTGCCTGGGCCACCATAACAGTTAAATTCTGATGTTCTTTCCAGGCCACTTAAGAACTTGGTGCCAGACTAGACGCTTATGTGTGAACAATCAATTAATGTGGCTATTTTTGCCTACAGATAGAGGTTCTCTGTGCTACTGTGATTTTATTAGCCAGTCATCTTACAAATGACATGGGCAATTACACTGTAGGATGTGAGTTTTCATGCTCAAGTTTATACCTGTCTTAGAATTAAACAATTTCAGGCTGAACATCACCATAGGGATTCTATAGCCCAGAGATGTCATCTCAGAAAAACTCTGCAAAGTGATGCATGACATTATGTGGCACTACAGGAAACAAATATGCCATTGCATGATATAAATGTGTCATCAAATGTCAATGGGTGGGAGATGGCATGCTCCCATGTCACTGCATGATGCATAAATGCCATTGCATGCACTTACATGGAAAAAGGTGTCATTGTGGGATAGAGCCATGCCATTGCATGACACATATGCATCATTAAATGTCATTGCATGGCAAGTCATGTTGCTGCATGAATATGAAATACCATAGCCTGTGAAGCACCACCACCTGTGTAGTGTGTTTGGAGGTCAGCAAGGGCAGTGATCTACTAATGGGTAGGTCTCTTTCTTCCACTTTCAATTTCACTTTTTTTACTATTTGTGTGTGTCTGTGTGTGTGCATGTTCATGTGTGTGTGCACGTGTGTATGTGTGTGTGAATGTGTGTGTGTGTGTGTGTGTGTGTGTGTATAGTGGGAAACTTCCAGAGCATCAAGCCAACGGGCAAGAGAAGCAGGAAGAGAGAGCACATAGATGTGAGTTCAGCAAATATTTTCTTTTATCTGGGATTTCAGCTCTCCAGCTTAGGTCTTGGAATGCATCTCCTGGGGACATGAGAGTCTACTTTAATTCTTTCTCAAATGACAGTGACATGGATCAGCATAGTAGAATGGTGGGCCTAAATTCATGGAGACCTGAGTTCAAATCTAGCCTCAGACACCAGATGTGTGAATCCAGACAAGTTATTTAACTTCCTCTGGTCTCACTTTTGTTAACTCTAAAATGGGGATAATGGCAGTATCTATTTCCCTGAGTTGTAATGGCCAAATGAAATAATACTTGTGGTGTCTGGCACACAATAAGTGTATAATTAGTGCTTCTTCTCTTTTCCTTCTCACATTACTGTTGAAAGTTAATAGGGTTATGAAAAACAGTGACCCAGACACTATCCAGCCATAGTCTAGTCCAATGATGGTGACCCTTTTAGAGACTGAGAACCCAAATTTCACTCTCACACTGCATGTGAGCTGCCCCCTTACCCCAGACAGGGGAGGAATGAAGCACTCCCATTGGGCTGCAGGGCAGAGGAGTGGAACATGTGAGAAATTTCCTCAGAGACAGGTGGAAAGGGGGAGGGGAGCAGCCCCCACTGGCATGCGTGCCATAGATTCACTAACATGGGTCTAGTTACGTCACATCTATCATTGACATCTTGAGGCAATTAAATATGTCTTCTTCTAAGTTCTGTGTGAGAAGGTATGACAGAAAGAAAAAGACTAAGGGGATAGCTTGAGCTTAAGAAAGAGAAAGATATGTAAAGGTGATATGAAGGGCTTTGAATTTGTAGAAAAGGTCAGAGACTGAATTTGAGGAAGACAGATTTGGGAAAACTTTAAAAGCATTTCAGGAGAAAGATTTGTGAAAAGTGTATGTATAACTAAAGCTTAAAAATAAGGAATTGACTTAGGGAAAGAGAAAACAGAATAGGATGAAAAGAAGAAAAGGGAAGCAGGAGGAAAATCATTTGAAAAGAAAGAAGGAAAGGAGGAAGAAATGGAGGAGAAAAAACCCTCAAAGAGAGTGAGAAGGTAGTTGGCAAGATAAGTAATACAAGCTAAAGGGGTTCTCAAGGGGAAGGGAAAGGAAAATTGCATTTAAAGTATTAGATTCTAGAGAGGCAAGGACAGTGATCAGACTTGAAACCACTTACAAATAGTTTGCCACAATATTTGTCTGTGGAAGATAATAATCTCTGCATGTACTCAAATTCAGGTTCTGTGAGCATATTTGTTACAAGGTTTTTGTTTTTGTTTTTGGATTGAGTCAGGCCTAGAGACAGGAGCCCCTAGGTTCAAATTTGACCTCAGACACTTCCCAGCTGTGTGACCCTGGGCAAGTCACTTGACCCCTATTGCCTAGCCTTTACCACTCTTCTGCCAAAGAACCAAAACACAGTATTGATTCGAAGATGGAAAGTAAGGGATTAAAAAAAAGAGGAAAATGCTAGAGGTGAAATTTTATATGTACTTTCAGATGGGATAATTTATTATTAGTTTTACTTATATTATTTTACTTTTTTATGAGGCCACTGATAAAGTGGAAATGGGAGTAAATGTAAATGTCTGTAAAGTAAAAATAAAAAAAACCCAATAATTTTTTTTTAAAACTTTTGCCTTCTGTCTTAGAATCAATGCTGTGTATTGGTTCCAAGGCAGAAGAATGATAAGGGCTAGGTAATGGGGTTTAAGTGACTTATCCAGGGCCTGTGGAAAGGAAAATTGAAACAAGTTTTGGACTTTCTGCTAGTCAGGTGGAACTGACAGCAGTTGGAATATTAAAGAGAAGATATTGACAAGATGACAGTTATAAGGCTGGGGGAGGGGAACTGGGAGAGTGACAGTTGGTCTGGAGGCTCTCTTTCCTGGCCTTTGGACTAGAAGGAGCCTCTCTCCCTCTCTGGATAGAAGTATCTTTATTCCTGGACTTTTCCCAACTGTGTGCTCTACCAGGATTCCTGTGATCGTGTCATTGAACAAATTTTTTTAAGGGGAGTGGTTTGAACTGTAAGGCCAGGTTTTTAGGTGTGTCAGCCCATAGAGACAGGCCCAACAATCTCTGAAGTTCAGAACCTTTTCATCTTCTTGCTGCCTACTGCTAAAGACTTTGAACTTAAGAAAACTAGCATAGATATAGCATAGACAGGAATAAAAGAAACCCTTCACCAGCCTGTGAGGCCCAGCCTCAGCTCAAAAGCGGAGAGAGACTCAAATTCAATCTAGGGAAATCCTGATTCCCTCTTGCCTGATAACTCCCCAATCCAAACTTGTTATTAAAATTCATCTTTATTTAATAAAACCACAGTCAGATAAGAGGAGAACTATCATTTCAGGGAATAGAGGGAGCAGAACCCAAGGACAACCATTCAACCATAAACGGTCCTTATTGGACCCGTGCCAGGTGACCTTGGTCTGGGAGGAGGCTTCAGGGGGGTCTGTGCTTACCTGTTTGGGGTGTCTTCAACATCACTCAATAGAGAAGACATCCCCTCAGGATATCATAGATGACCTATTTCTCAGGAAACCCAATTTTCAAAGATAACCTCTCAGCAAGGGACATCTCTCTCCTTTTACCTTGCTGGTAGCCATATTTCCTCTATCCTTCAACTCCTCTATTCCCCGTTACAAAACCTTCCATATTCCCTGTCCTTCTTCAATCTTCCACAATTCCCTTTAAATATTACAGGACACACAGCTAGGAAGTGTTTAAAGTAAGTTTTAAACCCAGAACTTTCTGTCTCTAGGCCTGGATGTCAATCCACTAAGCCATGTAGTTGACCCTACTTTTGTTTTTTTAAAGATGAGATCTATACAAGGTTCTCAAAGAAATTGAAAAAAGAAGATATCACTTGAAATTGGAGTGTTTGGAGGGAGAGAAAATAACTTTCTGTTTACTTAACAAATAAAAATGTGGTGGGGGTGGGGAGATGCTAGAGGTGTGAAGTGTTAGAAGCACTTTCATATGAAGTCACTATATTATTAATTTTACTTAAATATTTTTACTTTCTAAGGGATTATATCTGAATTTAAGAAGATGAAATTAGGAAAGAGCTAGTAGTCTATTTGGCTGGAACATAGTATGTAGTATATAGAGAGGGAAATAGAAAAAAGTAGGAAAATAATGATGAGCTAAACTATTGAGGACCATAAATCCTCTGTGAAAACATTTATTTTATTTGATAAGCAATTCAGAGCCATCAAAACATTTTGAACAGGGGAGTTAATTACAATTTTATCTACTCATTTGGAAGATTATTTTGATAAGTATGTAGGGTACATTAGAGATGAGCAAGACTGGAGACTGAAGAAGATTAATCAGTTACATTATTATAGTTGAAGTAATGAAGAAGTAATTTTATTATTATAATTGAAGTAATGAAGATAATGACAGTATGAATGGAAATCAAGAAATAAATTGGAAGGATATTGCCAATAAGGAAACCAAAATGTTTGAAAACAAACTAGATGTGAAAATTGAGGGAGAGGGATGTATAATATATGATTTTCATATTTTGAACCTCATTATTGGACATATTACCATTCTCCTATTATTGAGCAATCAACAAAAGTATAGAAATTGGAAAGAGGGACACATTTTTAAGGAAAGATAATGAATACACATGTGGCTAACCTGAATTTGAAATGCAAATGGAATATCTGGATAGAAATATTCAACAGGCCACTGGAAATGAAGGACTGAAGTTCTTGCAAGTAGCATATTTTGTATGTGTTGATCTTTTTTATTCTTGATCTCTTCATTTAAGATAGATATTATATATATATATATATATATATATATATATATATATATACACACATATATGTCTCAGGCCCCAAAGGTATTTTTATAAAGACTATAATGTTCAGGGGGAAGCTGGGTGGCTTAGTGCATTTAGAGTCAGGTCCAAAGATGGGAGATCCTTGGTTCAAATCTGACCTCAGACACTTCCTAGCTGTGTGACCCTGGGCAAAGTCACTTAACCCCCTTTGCTTAACCCTTACCACTCTTCTGCCATAGAACCAATACCTAGTATTAATTCTAAGACAGAAGGTAAAGGTTTAAAAAAATAAGACTATAATGTTCAGATGCTCAGTATTTTCTTCAGGGCATCCTTCATGTCCTTGTTTCTAAGACTGTAGATCAGAGGGTTTAAGAATGGAGTCACCACAGAATAAAAGAGGGTCACAATCTTTTGTGTTCCTGCTTCATGGCCTGATGTTGGTTTCACATACATTACCATCACAGAGCCGTAGAATAGTGAAACCACAGCCAAATGGGATCCACAGGTGGAAAAGGCTTTGCGTCGACCTGCTGCTGAAGGGACTCTCAATACAGCTTTCAGGACCAAGGCATAGGTTCCCATGATGAAAAGGAAAGGAATAAACAGTGGCAAAGAATTCACAATAGAACAAGCAAATTCTATCAAAGGGGCCCTGGTGCAAGTGAGTGCTAGCAAAGGACCTGGGTCACAAAGAAAGTGGTCTATGATCTTGGATCCACAGAAGGACAACTGGGAGATGAGGATGATGGGGACTAGGAACCATAGAAATCCAGACACCCAGCAGGTGACCACCAGGTTGATGCAGAGACGTCCTGTCATGATAGTGGGATAACGCAAAGGCCAACATATGGCCAAATATCGATCAAATGCCATAATGGCCAGAAAAAAACATTCTGTACCACCTAAGGAGAAGAAGAAGTAAAACTGAAGGAAGCATCCAGAGAAAGAGATAGTCTTGGTCTTAGAAAGAAAGTTGGCCAACATATTGGGTACAGTAGAAGTGACGTACCAGATCTCCAGAAAGGAGAAGTTGGCCAAGAGAATATACATGGGGGTGTGAAGTCGCTTGTTCCCATGCACGACACAGATGATAGAACCATTTCCTATGAGGGTCAGGATATAGATGAATAGGAAAAATATGAAGAGGAGGATCTGAACCTCTTTGCTACAGGGGAATCCAAGGAGTATAAAGCCAGCAGTACCATTAGAGTTGTTTTCCATGTAAGAAATTTTCATTTGCCTGTAAGCTATAAATCAACCAATGGTTATTGATTAAAAATATACCATTTAAAATATTCCTTTAAGGTACTAAAAATAAATTAAAAAATTGTCGACTGAGTACAGAATACTGGAGAAATATAAAGCTTCAGTATATTAAGGTTTCTGTCCAAAAGGATTTATAGTATAGCAAAGGAATTATATAACAATAAACATTAATGTAGTCTTGTAATGATAAGAGAACTGATAGGAAGTATGTTTTTTCCTAGCTGGAAAGAGAGGGACTGAATGATAATGAGAGGCAAGAGACTCATTGGATCAGGGAAGCTTAGCCCCAAACTATCTGGGCTTCTCTGCATTCAAGTCCACCAGCTTCTATCTCCTCTGATTCTTATTGTCCCTCAAAATGGGAAGTCTTTCACAATGGGGAAAAAACTATATTTCTCATCAGTCCCCTCTGCCAATACAGACTAGTTATAAAACAAAATAATGCATGTTGATCATGTCAGAAAGATATAATAAAATTATCTTGAAGTTGGAAGGCATTTGTTAATATGAATCAAGGGATAAAAAAAAAGAATTGTGATGTAGCTGGCATTTGATTTGGTCTTTGAAAGAAGATAATAATAGGAGGTGCAAAATTTTAGATACCAGGACTTAGGAGTTTCCTATTTCAAATAAATGTTAAAATGCATTAATTTTCCCTTGTACCTACTTTACTAATGCTTCTCTTTCTTTGTGTCTTATACAGAATGTACCAACAGTCTTAAGGTAGTTTTAAGCTATTAAAACTATTAAAGCTAAGACTTGAACTAAGTCTTTTGGGACACCCTGAATTAGCTTTCATTTATACTTTACTGAAAAAATTGAGCTCATACATTGTTAGCTCCCTTTTCTCCCCTACTCATCTACTCAAAACCTCTCTATGTCATGCTCTAGTCTCTTCAGTGCTGAGTTGCCTCTTTTCTTGACAAGGTCAGCAACAGTGCTTGAGACCTTGATCCTGTATTTTTCTTTTCTTCTTCAGAAGCTTGTTGCCTTGATTATTTACTCTTTTATGCTGTCATCTTCAACTACTTTTTATCCATTGTCTCCTTTCCTTATGCCTCACTTACATTTGTTGCCCAGTATCTTCTTAAAAAAATTTGTCCTCCTATCCCAAGATATCCCTTTTTTATTCTCCCCTTACTTGCCAAATTCCTAGAGTCATCTAGAATCACTACTTCCATTTTCTTACCTCCTACCCATTTCTCAGCTCCTTGAAATCTGGGTTCCAACCCCATCACTCTACTGAAATTGTTTTCTCCAAGGTTACCATATATCTCTTAAATGCTAAACCTCAGTGGCTTTTCCCAGGCTTTGTTGTTCCCGTGGAATCTTTGCTGTTTTTTAAAACTCTAGAACATTCTATTCTCATAGATAGTTTCTTATTTACTTCTGAGATACTACTTTTTTGTTTCTTTTACCCACCTCACAATTTATTCTCAGTCTCTTTTGTTAGTTACTTCATCTTCCAATCATTAGTAAGGATTGTTCCTTAAGGGTTTGTCTTGGACCATGTTCTCTTCTTTCTCAAAGTTCTCTCCAGGTAATCTAATTAACTCTTGAAAGTTTAATTATTTGTCTATGCAGGTAACTCCCAAACCTATGCATTGTCGTAATTTTTCTGAACTTTTATCACCAAATACATACCAGACATCTACACCTGGATATACCTCAGGCATATTACTTTCATATAAGCACACTAGGCCTCTTTATTTTACTCCCAAAGTCTACCCATCCTTCAGACTTTCCTATTTCTGCTGAAGGCATTGTCATAATTTCTACTAACCTAGGTCTACAATCTCAAAGTCATCTTTGACTCTTCCTCTCTCGCCCTACCCATCTCCAATCAATTTTCAAGTCTTGTTAATTCAACTTCTTTAGAACCTCTCATATCTATCCTCTTTTTAAAATCTACATGCTTGCTATCCTAGTTTGGGTCCATATCATTTCCTGACTAGACTATTCATCTTACTTCTCTAGTCCATTCTTCACAGAGCTGCCAAATTAATATTATTGTTTTATCTTAGATCTCAAATTGAAAGGTACTTCAGAGACTATCTCAATCAACTACCCTCATTTTACAGATGAGGAGAATGGTTCTGAGAAGTCATACAAGTAATAAGCATCACAGGTGAGATTTGAACCCAAGACCTCTGTATGATACTGCCTCTCAGACTAGACTTGGCTTAACTGTTAAGTTAATGGCACATGTTCTCTGAAGATGACGCAATTTACCACATCCATTATATGGTAATACAACTGATTACAGATTTCCATTTAAATGAACAGGTTCAGATTGGGTAGCAATCTCTGTAGCTATAATCACCTTTGTAGCACTTCTGGATTTATTTATAATGGGCAAATTGCTGGTTATTTAAGTACATCAGTTGCTTAGGCAATTAGTCAAGTATGAGTTAATATGGACAATTATTTGCAATTGCAAGAATTGGGAAAATTATTCTGTGGTGAATTCTCCCTCTTTTCAAAACCCCTTTCGTAATTGTAGTTTTCCCCAGGATGCTATCAGATGTTATATTCCAAAAATACTTGCCCTCAGCTGATCTCTAAGGTGTCAGATAATATGGGTTTAAGGTAGTACCATTTCCCAACTTTTTTTTTAGTGTGATTATCTATCCAGTCCAGGTTTTATAATGGTGAGATTGTAGGAAGCATGACAGGAGATGAGGGCACAGGAACAGAAAAAGTGTTTGATTTGGAGGAAGATGAGTTCAAATTCTGCCTTGGAGACTTAGTAGCTATGTGTATGTAGGCTTACCTCACATGCAACCTGGGGATAATAATAGAGTATCTATATCACAAGGTTATTGTGAGAACCAAGTAAAATAATGTATGTAAAGCACATTGGAAATTAAAAATGTTACATAATTTTAAATTTAAATTGATTTAATTTAATTTTAAATTTCAATTTTAAATTAAATTAAATTTAAAATTTTAATTTAATAATTAAAAATGGCATATAAATATCATTACCTGGAGAAATGATACCAAGGGGAACTGGATGTTTGAAAAAGAAGAAAAGACCAGAAATGGTCATGTGGTGAACATAAAGCATAGCTGATAGGTAGCCTAAATGTTCCATTGATATATCTTTGTATTATCAAGAGAGTTCAAGGTAGGTCCTTAAGATTTTGGACTGATTTTCTGTGAACTTAAGGGAGGAAATGCATTTGTCACACAAGATGGGTAAACATGGATGACTTGTGTTCAGAATCCTTGGAGGGAATAACTAAACCTATGACACTACTGTTCCATTAAAGTTAAATGACTGCTGTTATTCTTATTGTTTTTCCTGGTGCTTCTTATAGACTACATCATGGGTAGCATTATCCTCATA
Organism: Monodelphis domestica; assembly: GCF_027887165.1. Taxonomy (NCBI): domain Eukaryota; kingdom Metazoa; phylum Chordata; class Mammalia; order Didelphimorphia; family Didelphidae; genus Monodelphis; species Monodelphis domestica. The sequence goes on along the minus strand of NC_077227.1, from coordinate 172,747,351 downwards.
CTTGGAAGTATTTTTGTAATTGGTAAAAGGAGCATAGGATCAGAGCTTTAGAGATGGAAGGGACCTTTGGGGCTATCTAGTCCAGTCCCTACATTTTACAGGGAAGGAAATTGAGTCACAGTGAGATTAAGTGATATGTTCAGGATAACTCAGCTAGCAACTGCCCAAGTCAGATTTAGAATCCAGGACTTTATAACTCTAAATATTGTGCTCTCTCCATGAATTCATACTGTATTTCAGCCACATAAATGTTGAATCTATTTTAAAACATTTCTCTTCTTTGTTAAACAGTTGTCTTTCCATGATGCTTCTTCTGCTTTGTCTATAAAACAAACCAAAAAGTAGACATTCTAGAGAAATGAACCCTTGGGAGAAATTTATCCCTCAAATGGTATTTCTATGCCTAAATATAAAGAACTTACTAATTTATACTTATTTGTGCATATATATGGCTGTAGGCTTTTAACTACAATTACAAATTACTTGTTTTTATCTATAGGGCTTTATATTCTAAAAATTGCAATAATATCATCCATAGAGGGAGTTAAGAGAGCAATTAAAACCAAGGACATTTAGAATTTAATTTTGGCTAAGCCACTAACTGCAAATGCCATTGGGCAGATAACCAAATCTGTTCTTTCTGATCTGGAGAAAGGTGAGGCTTCATTAGATTATCTCTAGAGTCATTCCATCTTGATGTGTTTATGTAGAGGTCCACTCTAAGATTGTCCTAGATTGGGGTCCAGTTGCTGCTTTTGCTTCACCTGCTATTTAGGTACGACACAAATGAGTAGGAAGAACATGCTAGGCATGGGAGATAGATGCTACAGAGGCAGGAGATCTATGAAGAATAGCAAGTTGGACAGTATAATTGGACTTTAAATGTCACTATTTGGTATTCAGGTGCTATAATGCATTAAGAGCTAAGAAAAAGCTAATCTTTAAGAGGGCTGTGCCATTACTCACCTGCATTCATCCTTTTATTCCTTTGTTCTGCTGTCCCATTGACCTGCTCTAAATATAATCTGCAAGCATTGAGAAGGATAGACAGATTCCTTTAGAAGTTCTTTTGACCCAGTTTCTATGGTCTACATGATACTGATTATTTTGTTTGACTGAGACTGTACATACTAATATCCCTTACCTTCCAGTGGACAGACTGAGTAGACCTGGAGGATCCTACAGTTCTTGGGATGGCCCCAACATGGAGGAGTGAGACTTGTACTGTAGACAGTCTAGCTACTGCACTATTGGTTGGCTAGCATCTCTCTCTCTCTCTGTGTATGTTCACTGCATGATATAAAGAACAAATGGAGAAGGTCTTTAGAGGGCCAATTATCCATGCATTTATTAGTGCCATAGACCTCCACCCTCTTAGTCTTCCCAACTTGACAGTCTGATCAGATAACTCAGGCCTCAATTCATATCCTTGAGCAAATCTGACAAAAGGTTACATGAAGATGGCAGTCATATATCCCTTTGATTTTATTATACTATGTGCCCAAAGCTGATGTTCTCCATTGTGATAAATGAGAATGCCCCATGGAGGAAAAAATAGCACAATCAGCTATCCAGTAAGCCTGAATCAAAGGACCTTCAGAAAGAACCTGGAAGCCATTTTATTTGCAATAAGCACTACATCACCTTCTTTCCTGAAGCAGGACAAAGGACCCTGAAGTCAAGATCCCCTTTCTTCTCTTCTCATGAGTACTTCAGATTTCCTTCCTGAAGAACCTGAACCCCAGGCTGGATGAGCTGTTATGGGGACAGTTTGAGAAGATTTATGCTTCAGGCCCTGAATTGTATGAACTCTGAGGTTCTTTATAGTTTTGAGATTCTATTAGTCTATGTTATCTTAGATTTCTGACAGAGAAAATATCCTATACAAAAATTAACCCAGGAAAAGAGTGTGGATGTGGGGCTGGTGCAATACTTTCCTAGTGTTTGCAAGGAAAGGGAGAGGTTATAAGTAAAATATACTCTGGAGTAAATCTTGGATCCCTCTTCTTTGAGGGACCAATTATTTATCTGTAGAAGGAGAATAGTGTCTGGGGAAAACTTTGTTGCCTATTTTTTCTTCCTCTTAAGAGCCTATTCCCTCTGAGGATTTGGTCTCAGAAATGAATCTTATAAAATGTCTACATAATGCTCAAGGCTATGCTAGTTGTGTTTTTCTTGCTTTTCTTCTCAGATCTCTTATCTCTTAGGTGACAGAGGATAAACTGATTCTACCACTGAGGTAGTCCCTCAGTGGTCTGATATTTTTATTTGGAATGTAGGGTCAAGGTAAAAATCAAGAGAATATTGATAATGGATATTGGAATGAATGAATGAATGAATGAATGAAATCTGGACTGGGATCCAGAATACTGGAATTTTAGACTCTTCCCCATGACTCATACCAAGACTTAAGGAAAATGCTTTCTTTTCTTCCTGTTTGTTAATCTTTAAAATAGAGAGAATAATCACAATACTTTCCTCCCAACCTATTAGAGATAATGTAATCATGGCTCTGTCACTATAATGGATCCTAGAGGTTATTTAGTTTGACTCCATATTTTTAGATGAGGAAATGGAGACCTTTAGAGTTAAATAACATACCCTGGGTCACACAGATTGTAAGCCTCAAGATAAAGGATTTGAATCCAGGTCCCTGTCTTTACAACTGGTATTCTTTCCACTACACCACAAATAAGAATTAATCATTCAAGAGGTTCTCCTATACCCAGGAGCAAGTTCATCCAAGGCTCTTAGAACAAGGGGGGGATTTAAAAAAATGGTAGTTATTAATTAGGATTTCCTAATTAGGATCAATTAACAAACATTTATTGAGTGATTAGTATATGTAAAGCAGTATTAAGCATTAAAAAAAAATTAAAGTTCCTGTCTTCAAGGAGCATATATTCTAATGGGGAAGACAACATGACATAGAGAGGTATATATCAGACATATGCAAATCAAATGCAAGGTAACCTTGCAGGGGAAAACAACATCTGAGGGAGGAAGAAAAGGTCTCCAACAGTAGATAGTGCTTGAACTGAGTCTTGAAGAAAACCAGGACTTCCAAGAAGTATTGGTGAGAATGTAGAACATTCCAGTCATGAGAGATACCCTGTGCAAAGATATGGAAATGGGAAATGGAGTATTATGTGTGCACCATGTTGGTCAGTATGGCTGAATCATAGAGAGCATGGAGAGAAATATTGGCATGTAAAAGTAAGAAGGGGTGAGGTTGTGATGACCTTTAAATGTACCACAGAGGGATTTCTATTGGAATATGTTACTATTTCTCTATGAAATAGGAATTCTTGGAATTTACAGAATGGAAAGCAAAATGATCAGATATGTTTTAGAAAAATTACTTTGATATCTCTATGGAGGGTAGATTGGAGAAGGGGTAAAGGTAGAGAGACCAAATAGGAGACTATTGCAATGGACCCAGTGAAAGGTGTTCAGGGATATGAGTGGAGAGAAGGGAGAATATATGAGAAATATGGAGATGGAAATGACAAGAATTGGCAATTGTTTGGATTTGGATTTGCACTCTGTGTGTGTGTGTGTGTGTGTGTGTGTGTGTGTGTGTGTATGTGTGTGTGTGTGTGTGTGTGTGTAATCATTGCTGTCATTTCAAGTTTGTATTCAAGGATAATTAGAAGGATGGTGGCACCTTCAAGAGTAATAAGAAAGCTCCAAAAAAGGGATCAGAATATAATGAGTTCTGTTTTGGACATTTTAAATTCAAGATGTGTATATGACAGTCAGTTTGAAATATATATTAGCCAGTTAATGACATAGGACTTGAACTCAGGAGAGATCTTAAAGATGGTCATATAGATTTTGGAGTAATTTATCATAATAATGATAATTAAATCCATGGAAACAGATGATATCACCAAGTGAGCATAAAGAAAAAAGAAAAAGGGGCCCAGATCACAGTCTTGATGACTGTCAAAGGATATGAGAATTGCGTTGTGATTTTCCTTTTACTTACCAGTCAGAGGAAAGAGTGATTAATGTTGGAGGTGACACAAAGTTTGTGTATCTGAGTTCTACCCACTGGCAGACATTGTAATACTATTGGCTAGCATGGCCCTTCTAAGGAGTTTACATGTCCTCTGTTCTGTTTTCTTCTCATGAGAAACAAACCTTTTTCCCATTAGCCATTGTGCCTGGGAAACTGCTTGACCTCACCTTTAAGGTCCAAGAAATGTCTTGGCACAAGCCTAAGGACATACATACCATTCTAGAATACTGATCTCAAGGAGTCATCATGGTTTCATTAAGAGCAGTTCATTCCATATTAACTTCATTTTCCCTTTTGACAGGGTTGCTAAACTAATAGATGAAGAGATGTCCATGGATGTAGTTTGTCTGTTTTTAATGAAGCTTTTGGTAAAGTACCTTATGCTAATTTTGTGAAGAATATGGAGAGATGCTGAGATTATCATACAAATATATAGATTCACAACTGTTTAGATGGCCAGATTCCAAAAGAAGTTATTAATGGTTAAGTACTCTAGGGATCTGTGATTGGTACTGTTCTCTTTAATATTTTTAACAATGCCTTGGATAATGACATAGGTGGACATACTCACCAGATCTGTAGGTGCCAAATGACTAGGAGAGACCCAACACTCTAGATGATAGATTCCAACAAAATACAGAGATAGGCTAGAGGATTAGGCGGAATCTGGTAAAATGAAATTCAATAGGGACAAATGCAAAGTCTTACATTTTGGTACAATGAAACAAACTTCATAAATACAAGATAGAGGAGGCATGCAAGGGAGGAAGGAAGGAAATATGCCTTTATTAAGCACTTACTATGTATCAGATACATTGTGAAGTGCTTTACCAATATTTTCTAACTTGAGCCTTACTGCATCCCTGGAAGTTAATTATTATTATCATCTACATTTTGGAATTAGAAAAAATTTAGGTAACAGAGGTTAAAAGGCAGGGCTACCTACCTGTTATGTTCCCGAGTCTGAATTTGTCTTCAGGTCTTCTTAATTGCACCAGCTAGCTGCCTCATGGTTAGACAGAAGTTTGTCTGAGGAAGACTGGGGTTTTTATTGAACTGCAAGCTCAATGAGAGTCAGCAGGGTGCTGTGGTAGCCAAAAAAGCTATTTTGGATCAGCTGACCATTTGTTGAATTGATGTTATTTTGAACTGCATTAAAAGAAGACAGCTTTCAGGAATAAGGAAGTGATCAGCTCACTGAACTCTAATCGAAGCTCTTCTGTCAGGATATCATTTAGGAGAGGACAACTGGGATTGCATTAGGCACTGAGTCCACATCATGTAAGAATCAGTTGTAGGTTCTGGACATACTCAGCCCATAGAAGAGAAGATAGGGAGCTATAATACAGTTTTTGAGAATTTGAAAAGCTATCTTGTAGAAGGTTTAGGCTTTTTTTTTTTTATTTTGCTTGGCAGAACCAGGAATAAGGAGTAAAAGGAATATAAGAGGAAATTTGGGGGACAACTGAGTGGCTCAGTGGACTGAGAGCCAGGCCTAGAGATGGGAGGTCCCAAGTTCAAATATGGTCTCAGACACTTCCTCCTGACCTCAGTCACTTAACCCCCATTGCCTCGCCCTTATCACTCTTCTGCCTTGGAACCAATACACAGTATTGATTCCAAGACAGAATATAAGGTTGTTTTTTTTTTAAGAGGAAATTTAATGTCAGGAAAAAAAATTTCTAATTTATAGAGCTATCCCCAAATGTAATGGACTGCCTCAGGGATATGGTAGATTCTTCCTTCATGGAGGTGTTCAAAGAAATTAGTTTTGAATTGTCCTAGATAGCTGCTGAGATTCCATCCAATTCTAAAGTTTTGTGATTTTGTGAATAGAGTATGCAAAACCCTATTGTTCTCTCATATTTTTGACAAAATAATGGTATTGATGATGATAGTCTTCATAAAGATTTTGTAATGATTGGAAATTAGGCATATAAATCAGGAGTTACTGATTTTTAATTGCCTTTTTATAGGAGGCAATTAAGCCAACTGCGATCCATCCTCCCTCCTCAAGTTTTTTGGCATTTACCCTCTTTTAAGAGTTGTGAGAATAGATCTCTTAATGTTATGCTAATTATATTTCCTCTAGCATGGACCTTCTCTGTGTGGTTTGGTTTGGCCGGAGTCATCCTTTTTTCATTGCCTTTAGTTTTATTTCTGTTTCCATTAGGGTCTGGGATGCTCTGTCCCCTTACTTCTGTGTTTTAGGTTCTCTGTTTTCCTTTAAGATTCAGATTAAATGACACCTTCTGCAGAAGTTCTCCCCCCCCCCCCCACTGCTCTCTTTCCCTTTGAGATTGCCTCAATTGATTCTCCATATATTGTAGGCACATAAATAAATATGTATTTACATGTTGTCCTCTCAATTAAAACATTTTTCTTTGAGAAACAGTGACTTATTTTGTCTTTCTTTATATTCCCAGAACTTGATACAGGTACCTGTCATGTCGAAATGGTTAAAAAAGTAAATATTGACTGATTAGTTGAACTAATGAGCAATGATGCTTTTGATGGTTCCTGATAATCCACATTGTGGAAAGGTCATTTCTCTTTGACTATAAAGAATACTGATAAAAGATCCTAAATAAATATAAAGAGAGTCACTAAATCCCAAGCAAAACCAGTAATTATGATTTTTAAAATGTTATTTATCCAGTATTTCTCCTCTTACTTAATTCAACCTCACACATTTTTTTGGGAGGAAATATAAGATTTTATTCACAAAATCCTTTGCCTTTCCTACTCATTATTAGATGGCAAATGGTATATTTCAGGTCCTTGCTCTGTGTTAGTCTAAGACCAGTTTAACATGGGAAATCATTTTATTGTTTATTTCTATGTTCAAAAGGATAGAAGCAATGTTTGACTTCTTTTCTGGAGAAATGGAATTTTATGAAAAAATAGCACATTAAGTTCACAGGAGTTTTCATCCCATTGTAGTAGTAGAGATAAGCCTATCTCTCCCCCCCTCCCTCTCTCTCTCTCTGTCTGTCTCTCTCTTCTTCCTTCCCTTCCTCCTTCCCTCTTTCTCATGTTGGGGGTCAAAGTAGAAAATAAGAAAATATTTAAAGTAGCTAACAAAATTTTCTAACATGGATGACTTAAGAGCAAGCCAGGATATCTCTATTGAATTGATCAATCAAAGGCATTAAACTAACATCCTGTAGAACTCTAATTCAATTAGGAACTGAGGAATTCAATTAGGAACTGAGGATTTGAATGTTTCCTAGCTTAGAGAAGAGAATATTTCCAGCTAAGCTCTCCAAAGGTAAACTTTTGTGAGGGGAGAATAGTTTCTATCTTCTATCAGTCTCCCCCCAAATCCTACCTCTATACAGTTGAAAGAGGACAACTTTGTGAACGTTGGAGGATTTGGACTTCTCATCTATAGCCTAGTAGCATCCCTTAGCAGAGGTTGGTAGCATTGTCTGCATTGAGAGTTGAGGAAAAACTAGATATGCTGATAAAAGACAGATTCAATACTCTACAAAGAACCATGCAGAAATCCATACCATACCTAAAAGTAGTGACATGAGAGTTCTATGAAGGGGAGAAAAGATTGCTAGCAAGATTTCTAGGAGCTGTCAGTGACTCCCATTGCCACATGTGTTATATAATATTTGTTATCTTGAGCCCACTTTGTCTGGATTCCGTACATTTTGGGAGGAGAGTATATGACCAATAAAAAAAAATCCTTACCTTCCATCTTAGAATCAATGCAATATATTAGTTCCAAGGTAGGAGAGTGGTAAGAGTTAGGCAATGGGGGTTAAGTAAGTTGCACAGGGTCATAGAACTAGGAAGTATCTGAGGTTAGATTTGAACCCAGGATTTCCTATATCTATGCGTGGCTCTATCATCAGTTTTTGAGGAGATATTTTATATCAACTCTCCTTTCTTACTTTAGAAAAATACCCGTGGTAAAAAGTTCAGTAAGACTGACTGACTGATTTCAATTGATAATCATTGGAGGAAAGAACTCTAGTTGGGGCTTGTGAGCTACTGCAACAGAAAGATCCCTTCCTCCTGCCTTTTCTCAGAGCTCCTCCTAGCACTCTGGGGAGAAATGAAGCAGCTGTCTTCTGGGACCTGATCTGCAAGTATGAGTGGGGGTTGGGAGAGTAGCTCCCAAACTTGTGCTACATCTGTTTTTATTTTCAAATTTTCAAGTTACTTTTTAAATAACAGTTTAATTTCCTATGCAATTTTAAGGATTTTGAATATGTTTACAAGAAAGACTTGGTTTGTAGAAATCTATTTTGTAACCTTAGAGATCTTTCAACTTACTAGCTGTTGAATGGAGGTTTATTTGACGTTTTTAAAATGTATAGGTTGCTGTGATCATATTCTTCTAAGGAAAAGTACTATAGTAATGTATACCAGTCTATCAAGGATTTATTAAGCACTTGCTATGGGAAAGGCAGAAATTCAGAGTGTCATTGTGAAGAAAGAATTGGTTTGGAATTAGTAGGTTAAGGAGATGGGAGTTTAAGCCTTGCCTCTGACACATCTTGGTTGTGTGACCCTGAGCTAGTCATTTAACCTTTCTAAACCCCTCAGCAATTGTGCATTCCAATAAATTGGAGAGAAGGTGCGGCTCTGTATTGGCAAAAGAAATTTTTCACAGAGTGCTCCCTGCACTGATGAAATCACAGAGTTGGGAATTGTGCAAGGAATTGTGTTAATCCCCAGCCTATACAGCAAAATTAAAAAAAAAAAAAACAGACCCTTATCTCAAGAACCTTTCACTCAGTAGAGGAGATTCAATTTGTAAATAGATATATCAGAAAGCTGTGTTTGAAACCAGCATTTATTTTGTTTTAAAATCTTTTAAAAATTTTCAGTGAAATCCAAATTTCTAATGTCATTGGGATGCCATGGGAACAGTGTTATAGAAATAGCATCATTAAGAAAAGATAATGAAATGAATGCTGAATACTTTTAGTGACTTCCCCCCGCCCCACCTCAGTCAGAGTAAAATGGAAAGGAAAATTGAGCTGAGAAATGTAATTCTTTCTGAGTTAATTACTGTCTGAGTGCATAGTTTTTCCTTGAGTCAATCAAAAATTACTTATTAATCTTCTACTGCTGTGTGTGTATACAAAACTATTTCTAATCAGAAAGAACTTACATTTTCCAATGATATCTTTTTCTGAAAAAGGATACTGTAGAACAAGAATTCCCAAGATAAGCAAAATGAGAAAGAACAACCCCAATCCATAAAACTTTAAATAGAAATGTCACTGTGGGATAGAAAGGGAAACCATATGTTGATTTGAAAGGAGAAAAATAAATCTGGGGTATATCCCTAAGTTTCATGAATCCACTGTTAAGAAAAACCAGTATGGAATATTTGTGAAAGTTTCAATTTAATGAGATACATTTTAAGAAATATTTTTCATGTTTCATCACAAAATTAAAAAAAAAAACTTCTTTTCAATATTTTATTTAAATGAGTTTATCACATTTGATTAATGATTTGTTACACTTCAGGTCTATGTTTGTTCTACTTTTGGATTATATTTATTGATTCTGTTTGATTCAATTTATTTATTTTAAATTCAATTTAATTTACATATATTAAGCAGCTGCTAATAGATACTTAACCTGTCTGACATTGGGTTAGGTACAGTTACAAAGATAAAAATATAACAGTTCTTGCCTTCAAAGAGTTTCCATTCTCCAACCATCATTTTGTAGAAGTGCAATATACAACATAATTTAGTTTGGGGCCAATTTTTTTAGGAAGTTGTTGATTAAATATTGAGGCACACTTGCCAATAATTAATTATATAAATGATCAAACCAACGTTGAAACAAGAAGAGAGGTGGTCAAATAGATAGAGCCCTTGATTTAGAATCAGGAAGTTCTGAATTTGAATCCTGCATTAGACACTTATTTGTTGTACAACCCCTGGGAAGTCATTTCACCTCTCTGTTTCTCAGCTTCCTCATATTATAAAAAAATTAGAGTTGGACTGAATGACCTCTAAGGTCTTTTCCAGTTGTAGATCCATGTTATAAAGATCCTTCTGAAAAACATTCTTGAAAGTCTTCAGAAGAGGAAATTTTAAACATTGTCTATGGTACCAAAGAGGTTGGGTAAGACAAGGCAAGGTCTCCTCAGTTCTACTTTCCATTACTGTTAAAGAACAACACATTTTTTAGTTCTCCAAAGAACCCAGAAGTTGTGGATGGCTTCCTTGATTCCAAGTCTGAGAAATTCAAATGTTGTGAAGTTCCAAATAGAAGCAATTCCAGGAAAGGTAAGAGACTCCATGGTTGTTGAAGTGTAGTAACAAAATTCAAATCAATTCTTTAGATACACATGCACAACATAGTAAGGCTCTAGGGCAGAAGGATGAAAAACAGTAGACTATGTCCTCAAGGAACTTGAAATATGATAATGGGGATTAGATGTACACACAAATAAATATAAGGTATAATGTGTTGAAGATATAGGAGTTCTAAGGAAAATATTAACGGAAGTTTAAGGAAGAATGCATATACTTTGTATATCCTTAGAGTACCTGAGACCAGAAGGAATGCAAGGTTATCAAGAAGATGAAATATCTAGGAAATGTGTTACAGGCATGAGTTGGAATGGGTGCCAGTGAACCACATAGAGGTGGAAACTGGCATGATGAGATTGTGGAAGCAGATTGGAGTGAGATTGTGGAGGATTTTAAACACCAATCTCTTTTTAGAGAGGATTTTCTAATTCAATAAAAGCACAAAACTGGCCCAAAGAAGGTATATGTTTTAGCCTGCAAGAAATGGGGAGCCATGAATGCTTTTGATCAAGGGAATAAGATGACACCTGAATATTAGAAATTAGATAAGCCTGGAGAATTGGGGTGACTATAGTCAATAAGAGCAGTGAGGAATCGGTTATAATAGTCTAGGCATAAAGTATTCAAGGTAATATAATGAAGGCTGCAATGATGTAGTGTATAGACATGGACATATGTGAAAAATATAGCAAAGATACAACCTTGAACTGAGGGAAAGGAAAGAGTAAAGGAGGCCAAGATGGTTGTACCAATTATGGAATCTGCAGGAGAATATTTGGGGATGGGAAATGGAAAAGAGTTCAGTTCTGGATAGTGGTGGAGATACTATTGAGATATCCAGGTAGAAACGCCCATCAGGTAGTTGGAAAGGTAGAAGTGGAGAGAGGAGATATGCTGACTATTGTTGATAGAACTTCAAAATTTTTAAGGTTCTCTAAAGGTTTCTTTTCCTGAGACCTTGATTATTATATACCCAGAAATTTGTTCAGGGCATCCTTCATTTCCTTGTTCCTAAGGCTATAGATCAAAGGATTTAAGAATGGGGTCACCACAGAATAAAAGAGGGTCACAGTCTTTTGGGTTCCAGCTTCATGACCTGATGTTGGTTTCACATACATCACCATCACAGAGCCATAGAACAATGACACCACAGCCAAATGAGACCCACAGGTGGAGAAGGCTTTACGGCGACCTGCAGCCGAAGGAACTTTCAACACAGCTCTCAGGACCAATGCGTAAGTTCCCATGATATAGAGAAAGGGTGCAAACAGGAGCAAAGAACTCAAGATAGAACAGGTGAATTCTATCAAAGGGGCTCTCGTGCAGGTAAGAGCTAGCAGTGGGCCTGGGTCACATAGAAAGTGGTCAATAATCTTGGAGCCACAGAAGGACATTTGGGAAATGAAGATGATAGGAACCAGGAACCAGAGGAAACCAAATATCCAGCAGTTGACCACCAGACAGGTACAGAGATGTCCTGTCATGATGGTAGGATAATGGAGAGGTCGGCAGATGGCCAGATACCGATCAAATGCCATAACTGCCAGAAAAAAGCATTCTGTAGTACCTAAAGAGAAGAAGAAGTAGAATTGGAGGAAGCATCCAGAGAATGAGATAGTCTTGTTCTTAGAGAGAAAGTTGACCAACATATTGGGGACAGTAGAAGTGACATACCAGATCTCTAGAAAAGAGAAATTGGCCAAGAGGATGTACATGGGGTTATGAAGGCGTTCATCCCAGTACACAGCACAGATGATAGATCCATTTCCTATAAGGGTTAGGATGTAGATGATGAAGAATAGTATGAAGAGGAGAATCTGAATCTCTCTGCTACAGGGGAATCCAAGGAGGATGAAACCAGCAGTATTATTGGAGTTATTGTAGGTATTGAAAATATCCATTTTCCTGGATGTGATTTAAAAAAAAGAGGTGTTTAATTGAAAAATAATCAATAGGGAAAATTCTTCAAAGATCTAAATAACAAATTTACCTACAATACACATTTTTTTTCACTTTTTAAAGCGTTTTATCTTTATTTTAATAACAAATTTACTCCTATGTTTTCTGAAGTTATGATTCATGTTATCTCCTCCCTTCTTCCCTCCCTCCTCCTGGAGCTGACAATTCAATCTGGGCTATACATGTATTATCACATAAAACATCAAAGCTTATTCCATTGGCGTGGCCCAAATTTAATTGTAGTGATTTGGAAGCCAGTTTCCTTCAGGATTTGTTTTACACAGGACATTCAGTCAGAGGTGGTAAGGGCAGAATTAGAATCATTCTAAAGTGGTGTCTATACATACAAATTACTCAGACTGAACAAATCTAAAAATGGGTACAATTGAATCTGATATCATTTCATAGGAGAATAGTTTGTCTATCCTGGAGTCAAGAAAATTTGGATTCAAATTCTAATCTAATATAAGTTTTGTGATTTTGAAGGGGTCATTTCACCCTTAGGAAACTCAATTTCCTTATCAGTATGGAAATGTCTGTGATTTCTTTGCCTATGGCTACTCAGCAACATTTGAACTAAGGCTTTTCTGACTCTTAAGCCCAAAACCCTTTTCACTATGACACATTGCTACTATGTTTCTCATTTGCAAAATGCAGATAGTACTATACATAATATTTACATCCCAGGATTGTTAGGAGCCCTATATGAAAATGCATATGAAGGGGTTTGCAAAAGTTAATGCTTCCTATAAACATTAACTAATATTATTAGTACAAGAACTAGTTCCTTGTATTCTAATTATCTCACTTGATGTTCCTTTGTTGGTTTGGCATTTTGTTTTATAATTTGAGCAAGTCTCTCTTCTGGGACATTGGCCTTACACACAGCTTGGGAGAGGGTAGGAAGGGGGTAGTGTCTGGACAAATATTAAGAAGCAGTCCCAGAGGTTTGTGGAGGGTCTGTTCTATTGTAGCCATCAGGTGAAGACATTGCTGATTCCTTGGGTATATGGGGGTGAGGGGACAGTTTCTTTCATCAGTAGAACTGCTAGAGTTCTAGGCCCCTCTTTTCCAATACACACACATGCACATCTATCCCCCCAGACCCCCCCTCCCCACCAATCCCCAGAATTTGGCTGACTCAGGCAGGCAGTTCAGATAAGTGGTACTGATTTATGGTCCTTGATTCCTTTGGCCTGGGCAGCCCTGACAAAGCTATGTTTCAGAACATAGTTAAAAGTTATGACTCATTTCATGTAGTCTATGCCCAAAGCCCATAAAACATTTATAGTTTTCTGCATTATGAAAAATGAGAATCCTTCCCCTGGAGGGAAAAATAATGGTATATTCTCAGCTGCCCAGTTAGCAGACAGAGGTCACTTCAGACAGAGACTGGAGACCTCTATATTTAGACAATTGCATTTGCTATTAGAGCTACATCACCTTTGTTGGAGCTCAACAGAGAAATCTAAAGTCAAGAGCTCTCCTTTCTTCTTTTTTCCTGAGAGCTCCAGATTTCTTCACTGGAGGTCTTCAAGCAAAGGCAGGATGAGCCCTTTTGGGGATGGTTTGAGAGGATTCATGCTTCAGGGATGAGTATCACACTGGATGAACTCAGAGGTCCTTCATAACTCTGAGATTCTTTCAGTGTGACTATCTTTCTGGTTGAAAAACCCATATCCAATCTATCAACCAGGCTAGAGAAAGGACATGGATATGGAAGTGTTTGGTTAAGGAGAGAGGAAGTAAAAGTACAACCTGCTTTATAGTAAATATTCTTTGAGGGATCAATTATGTGTCTTTGGAAGGAGAATAATGTCTAGGGACATCTTTGTTCCCATTTTTTTATTCCTTTTGAGAGTTTGTCCCATGGGAGGCATCACCTTAAAGTAGCAAGCAAAACTTTGGTTTCTTCCTGCTTTCTAACCTATAACATTTGGGAAACAACCCCAGCTCTTTCTCTTTAATCTTTTCAAGATGGCATTAGGATAATTTTTGATTCTTTTCCCTCTCTTATTGCTATTGCTAGCATTTCTAATATTACAAATTCTGGAATATTTAAAAATAATTTATTTATTTAGAATATTTTTCCATGGTTACATGATTCATGTTCTCTCCCTTTCCTCTCCCCCCCCCTCCAGCTGACAAGCAATTCCACTGGTTTATACATGCGTCATTGTTCAAAAACCATTTCCATATAATTTGTATTTGCAATAGAGTGATCTCTTAATGCCAAAACCACAGTCATATCCCCAATTGAATCACATGATTAATCACATGTTTTTCTTCTATGTTTCTACTACCACAGTTCTTTCTTTGGATGTGGATAGTGTTCTTTCTCATAAATTCCTCTGCATTGTCCTGTTGCATTGCTACTAGTAGAAAAGTCTGTTACATTTGATTGTGCCACAATGTTTCAGTTTCTGTGTTCAATGTTCTCCTGGTTCCTCTCATTTCACTCTGCATCAGTTCATGGAGGTATTTCTAGTTCACATAGAAATCCTCAAGTTCATGACAGACAGTCTTTCAAAGTACTTTGTGCATAATTCCAAATTGCCCTCCAGAATGGTTGGATTAATTCACAACTCCACCAGTGGTGTATTAGTCCCAATTTTGCCACATTCCCTTCAACATTTATCACTTTCCTTTGCTGCCATATTGGCCAGTCTGCTAGGTGCCAGGTGCTACCTCAGTATTATTTTGTTTTGCATTTCTCTAATCAGGAGGGATTTAGAACACTTTTTCATGTGATTATTGATAGATTTGATTTCCTCATCTGAAAATTGCCTATTCATATCCCTTGACCATTTGTCAATTGGGGAATGGCTTGATGTTTGTAAATTTGATTTAATTCCTTACATATTTGGGAAATTAAACCTTCATCAGAGAGTTTTGTTATAAAGATGTTTCCCCAGTTTGTTGCTTTCCTTCTAATTTTGGTTGCTTTGGTTCTGTTTGTATAAAATCTTTTTAATTTGATATAATCAAAGTCATTCATTTTGCATTTTGTAATCTTCTCTGTCCCTTGCTTGATCTTAAAATTCTTTCCTTTCCCATGACATTAAGGTAGAGAGGATAGGCAGAATAGCCTTGGCCTGGATGAGGACTGAAGAGACTCTACAAAGAGTCAGTTGATGGGAATAAATAGTTTTTATTAATGTTAGGGAATATCCTCAGCCCACATTCCTATACCCATCCTTGTTCACAACTTTTTAATAAACCTTGTTACCTTAAGAAGTGCAGCCAGATTAATTATCTACAGGTCTGTGTTAGAGAGCAGCCATTTTTGCTTTCTGACCCTGAGAAGTTCATTTTGCCTGACTGGGTTTAACAAAATCCCATTCAACCATTTATATCCATCTTTACAATTGAAATGTACTTGTGTGGCTTTTCACTCAAAAGTAAGGGTCTTACCTCTTTTAGTCATCTCCTTAGGCAATGGAGGTTAAGTGACTCACCCTAGTTCACATAGCTAGGAATTGTCTGAGGCCAAATTTGAACCCAGGACCTTCCGTCTCGAGGCCTGTCTCTCAATCCACTGAGCAGGTAGCTCTTTCTAGGCTATCACTCTTTGAAGTCAGTCTGCTCTTTGGGTTTTGGGGAAGAAATTCCTTTAAATTTCTGCTTGTCACACAAATCCATGCAACATCATCTAGGTAAACATGGAAGGGCAGAGTGGACTCAGGCATTTTGTTTTGCCCTATGGCCAATAATAAAATCACTGCTCTCTCTATAATTTTTAATAATTTTGCTTTCTGAATGCATTATTTGCCCAAGGAGTCTGGTCCTTATAGCTTCAATAAAGCAACTGAGTGCTTCTTGATTGTCAGAGGTTGATAAACTTGGAGTCCATCTTATATAAAGATCTGAGTGCCCTTATCAAGAGGTAGATAACTCAGAGTCTGTCTGAGAATGGGTCCATGTGCCCTCTCCTTCACCTTCTTTTGGCTTCTCATAACAATATTGCTGACTGTCCCATGAACCCGGATGACTCTTGGAAACATTATCTTTTACCCAGCTGCCCTATCTACATTCTTGTTACACTTTCCCATGGATTTTTCTCACAGACAATTGTTTTTACTTTCTGTGGTTTGTACCTTTAAAAGATGTGGTCACTATACATTAAATTGAATGCACTTGTCAGTAGCAAGTGTGACCCTTCTAACTCCAACCTTTGTAGTTCTCTCATTTTTCTCCTCACCCTTACCTGGGGAACTCTGGCCCCAGTCCTACCCCTCCCCCATCAGGGGCATTTATACTTGACTTCAAGCAGATATATGTGACTTATAACCTCTATTCTCATCCTTATGCCTTACTATCTCAAAAAATTCTATCCTTGATACTACCAAGAAACTTTTCTCTTGATCAGACCCAATTTTCAACTGGTGACTGTTTGGATCCTGTGGTAAATTCCTTCCCTCTTTCCTTTGTTTAGAATGAAATTCAACAAAGGTAGATTGAGGCATGTTTTCTCTGAAACAGATAACATTTTATTAAAAGGGCTCATATCTGCTAATAGGATGCATCTAATGACTACCTCAGTTAGCCAAAACACTTTAAAGAAAGAAATATTTAGCTCCTTAAAAATAATATTAAGGAAAATAAGAAAACAAGGTAGCTGAGAAAATAACACAATTGGTTATAGGGTGAGTTCATGACCTTATAGAGTTGAGAACAATATGAATGGTTACAAGACTGATGTGTGAGATGAGGAAGAGAGAAGAGAGAGTTCACAACAAATAGCCTCATTTTTTCCCTGGGTAGTGTGACAGAGGCTGGCACTAGAGAAAAAGTGTCAAGCTGAAGAGTATGTGAAATTGATCACCTCCATGGGGGAGAGGCCCCAGGAGTGAAATCCAGAGGAGGAGTAGACTCTGGCTGAGAGAGCAGTGAAGCTCTTGGTCTTGAGAAGCCAAAGAGAGAAGTTGGGAAAAATAATTTCTCCTGAGGGTTACCCATTTTTCCTGCTGGTGAATGGAAATCTTTCCCCCCAAAACTTCCCAATTGAAGGGACTTCTGAAGAGAAACCAGCTCCTGTTGCCCAGGGGTGAGTCAACCTGACTTTCTCTCAGGGGGCTCAGGCTGCCAAGGCCCAAGTTCCCCCCAAACACAAGGAGGGAGGGAGGGGTAAGGGTTTAGATAGATACAGGGACCCCCCTTTTCCCACTTTCCTTTTCCCATTCTTCCCTGCCCATTATTCCTTTTGTATTACCTAACTCAGTTAACATTAAAAGTTATCTGTTCCCCAAGCTGAGTGTGAGTGAATGGATCAAGAGGAGACCTTTTGGTCTCAAGTAGTGGAGGGGGGACAAGATGGACAAGAGCAAATTGGGGAGAGTAGCTTTAACTAAGGAGGGAAGGCAGAAGGGGAAAAATCTTCAAACCCCCTTTCTTCTCTCTGAGCCAACCTGTTACATCTGCTGTTTCCCCTGAACCCTACTTTGAGAAGGGGGTTCTCTCTTTCCCCCTTTCTATTCTGAAAGTCCAAGCTTCCCTTTGAGGTACAAACTTTCCCTTTTTATCTTTTTTTTTTTAATACAGGAGCCACAGGAATTTTGAGAAGGGATGAAGTTTGGAAGAGCCCTTGTGGAGAGTAGGATAGTGAGTTGATAAGGGTACTTGCCTGCAGTGCTACTGATTATTTGAAATTAAATGGCCACCTTTGGGCCTTCCTTTTTACATTCCTATCCCAGTTTCCAGGAATTAGTGCTCTTTCATCTGATTAAGTACTTTGTATAATATCCCTCCTCACTGTCATCTAAGATTTTGTGGGTGGAAATGGTTTTGACTTTAGAAATTATTAGGAAGTAATTGTAAGAAGAGGATTCCACTTTCTCCACTAGAGACCCAAAGATATTTGTTAATGTGGGAAGATATCTTTGGGAGCTCATGAAATTTTCCTGAGCAACTAAGGAATTAGAGAAGATTATGAACAACTTTGCCTCAGAAATGTTTGAGTCAAAATATGAAGGAAAATGGTCTAGCAGTATCAGATCTTGAACTGTACTGTAAAAGAGTGGTCATCAAAACAACATGGGAATGGCTAAGAGACAGGAGGAAGGATCAGTGGAACAGTCTTGGGGTAAGTGACCTCAGCAAGACGGTCTATGATAAACCCAATGATCCCAAATTTTGGGACAAAAATCCACTATTTGACAAAAACTGCTGGGAAAATTGGAAAACAATATGGGAAAGATTAGGTTTAGATCAGCATCTCACACCCTACACTAAGATAAACTCATAATGGGTGAATGACTTGAATATAAATAAAGAAACTATAAGTAAATTAGGTGAACACAGAATAGTATACTTGTCAGATCTTTGGGAAAGGAAAGATTTTAAGACCAATCAAGAGTTAGAAAAAATTTCAAAATGTAAAATGAATAATTTTAATTACATTAAATTAAAATGTTTTTGTACAAGCAAAACTGATGCAATCAAAATTAGAAGGGAAGCAACAAATTGGGAAAAAATCTATATAACAGAAACCTCTTAAAAAGGTCTAATTACTCAAATTTATAAGGAGCTAACTCAATTGTACAAAAAATCAAGCTATTCCCCAATTGATAAATGGACAAGGGACATGGATAGGCAATTTTCAGAAAAAAATCAAAACTATTAATAAGCACATGAAAAAGTTTTCAAAATCTTTTATAATTTGGAACTATGCCCAAAGGGCACTAAAATGCAGCCTGCCCTTTTATTCAGCCATACCGCTGCTCAGTTTGTACCCCAGAGAAATAATAGGGAAAAAGACTTGTACAAGAATATTCAAAGCTGTGCTCTTTGTGGTGGCAAAAAATTGGAAAATGAGGGGATGCCTTCTGATTGGGGAATGGCTAAACACATTGTGGTATATGTTGGTGATGGAATACTATTGTGCTCAAAGGAATAATGAACTGGAGGAATTCCATGTGAACTGCAATGACCTCCAGGAATTGATGCAGAATGAAAGGAGCAGAAGCAGGAAAACATTGTACACAGAGAGTGATACACTGTGGTACAATAAAATGTAATAGACTTTTCTACTAGCAGTAATGCAATGATCCAGAATAATTCTGAGGGACTTATTGGCAAGAATGCTATCCACATTCAGAGAAGAACTGTGGGAATAGAAACACAGAAGAAAAACAACTGCTTGATCACATGGGTCTATAGGGATATGATTGGGGATATAGACTCTAAATGATCACCCTAATGCAAATATATATAATATGGAAATAGGTCTTTATTAATAACACATATAAAACCCAGTGGAATTGTGTGTCAGCTATCAGAGGGGGGTGGGAGAGGGGAGGGAAGGAACATGAATCTTTTAACCATGGAAAAATATTCTAAATTAACTATGTAAAATTTTCCAAAAATCTTAAAAAAAGAAATATTTGAGTCAAGAAAAATATCCTTCAGAGAACTTGGCATGAAACTCATCTAAGACAGATCAGAGGATCATAGATTTGGAGCAGGAAGGTCCCTTTAGAATTATTAAGTCTAAAACCTTTTTTTAGACTAGAAATCCTAGAAAGGTTAAGTTCATTAAGTATCATGAAGTTATTGTTTTATCCCAAGAGTATTTGTAGATGAAACTGGGAGTAAATGAAACATGAAATAAAATAATGTGAAAATATTTGCACCCCTTTCCCCAACCTAATGGTTCTATAGAATTTTCCTAAGAGATTGATTCTTTTCCCATTGTTGAGGATTTAGTAGCTAATATGTATATATGATTAAATGATATGATTGTTGTCTTTTTTCAAACTTCCATTGAAATAATTGTAGACTTAAAAGAAATTTTATGCTCATCAGGATAGATTCTGCCATCCTATTATTAAAAGTACTTTGTAAGTAAATGTGTCAATGACACTTAAAAGTTGGAGCCAAGGTAAGAGAATGCATATAACCTAGTACACAGAAAAGGAATCCATGCTGCAGGGAAAATTTTTAAAGAAAACTTTCATGCATTTATTTTCAAGACTTCTCAAGGACAGAATAATTTATGCCAGGTATTGTGCCTACTGTGGCTGGGAATACAAATACAAATAAAAATATTTCCTGCTTTCAAAGAGTTTGCATTATAATGAGGGAGGTAATATGCATGTTTGTCAATATTTACAAGATTCCTATGAAGCATTTAAGATAAATGTGCAGTGAAAGTAAAAGCTGAGAGGACTGGGAAATGCCGATTGTAGAAAGTAGTCCTTGAACAAAATTTTGAAAGGAGTCAGGAATTCTGAAAAGGAGAAATGAGGAAGGAGAATGTTCCAGACATAGAGAATAGTCAGTGTGGAGGCATAGAAGAATATGGAGTCTAGTGTGTGCAGAAAAGCAATTACCCAGTGTGGCTTGATTATAGGAATTATGGGAGGAGTGGAATAATGTGTGATAAACCTTGAAAGATAAGAAGGACTCAGAGTCCTTTAATCAGTCTTAAATCAGACTTTAATCATCAAACAGAGGATTTTCTATTTGGTTCTAGAGTTAACAGTGACCTACTGTAGTTTATTGAGGAGGAGGGAGGTGTGATATACTCAGGTCTTCACTTTAGGAAAATCATCTTGGCAGCTGTATGGACTAGAGTGGGGAAAGAATTGCATCAGGGAAAAGAATTAGGTGGTTATTGCAAAAGTCCAGCTGAGAAAAGATAAGAGAAACAAAACAGAGTGGCAACTTTGTGAATGGGAGAGAAAACCATGCTAGAGAGATGTTGATATAGAAATGACAGGTTTTGGCAACTGATGATAGAGAATAAGTGAGACTGGAGATAAAAGGATGACATTGATTTTATCGATCTAGTTGACAGGAAGGAGTGTACCCAAAAGTAATAGTGAATAAATGAATAAAGGAAATAAATTTTATTGAGTTCCTAACATCTGAAAAGAACTATGAGATAACTTTCCACCTAATTTGTATTTGTGTTGTAGGAAAGAAACTGGCACAGAGGAGTCATTTTTGGAACGTTGGAAGGAGGAACAAGAGTGACAGCTGGAAGGAGCAAAGGGGCTTTTGGGAGATAGAAATTTGGGGGTGGTCTTTGGCTCTGAGGACTTGGGAGATTCTAGGAGCAAGGGACATTAGCTTGGGAACCCAAAACCGAGACACTTGAGACTTGCCTCAATTTTCCTGTCCCCTGGAAGACAAAGATCCCTGACATCACTGAATCATCGAAGAAAGAAGCAGAGATTCCATCAATAGCTGTTGAGGGACGTTGAACCCCAAGACCTCATGGGGGTCACCCCTGAAGACCTGTCCTGACCTGTGCCTTCCCAAGAAGGACTCTAGTGACCAGTTTTAGTGTAGGCTAGTGGAGAGATTATAGAGAAAGGAGAAAAGAAAGCAATGCTGAAGCCTGAGCCATTTGGCTCAGCTGAACCAAGAAGAGATAAACTGCTTCGGTAGTCCTGTAGGGTTTCCTGATCCCTCTGATCCAACCCTCCCTTGTTTCCTGATTAAATAAATCATCCCTTTTCTGAGTACAATGCAGTTAGATCGAAGTTGTCATAGAAGTTAAGGAAGAAAATTAAAAGGAGAGAAAGAGGGAACTGGGGTAGGCTGTCTATTCAGCTTTGGTAAAGCAAAAATCCAGAGCAAAAGCCATTCAGCTTGCCTGACAGGACTGTTTTCAGAGGAGGCTTCTTAGGTCCCAGGCAGCAGCAAAGTCCTGGGGAAAAGTCTACACCTTAACCCATAGAAGTCTACCTAATGGGACATGGCCCCTGTCCTTCTCTGTCATAACATCTTCACAGGGATACCCCTCTTGTATGTTTTAGGAGTGAGGGTGTGAGAGAGCTATACAGACTTTCTCCCAGCTTCGGTCATCTCTCTCCCCTCCTCACCATCTCTCCTTCCTTTTTCCTTCTCCAATCTCTGTTATCATCATAACAATGTGTATATATTTATCTAATTTATCTTATATATACAAAATATAGTAAAGGTTGGGAGAAAGGGGACCAGGGAAGTTCTTTTGCTGAAGGTGGGATTTGAATAGTATTTTTTGGTAAAGATATTTTATCTTACCAATTAAATGCAATAATTTTCCACATAGTTTTTTGAAGTTATTGTCCAAATAGACTTTCTCTCTCCCTTCCCTTCCCCTTCCCTAAGCTGGTAAGCAATTTGATCAGGGTTATACATGTAATATGATGAAAAACACATTTCCATATTGTTCATTTTTGTAAGAGAATACTCATATAAAACCAAAACCCCAAACTAAAACCCCAAAGAATCTAAAGTGAAAAATTATATGATTTGATCTGCATTCCAACTCTTCCAGTTCTTTCTCTGGAGGTGGACAGCATTCTTTGTTGTAAGTCCCTCAGAATTGTCCTGGATTATTGCATAACTGAGAATAGCTAAGTCTTTAACAACTGATCATTCCACAATATTGCTGTTGCTATATACTATTTCTCATGCTTTGGTTTATTTCATTCTGCATCAGTTTTCATGTAGGTCTTTCAAGTTATTTCCAGAATCATCCTGTTCATAATTTCTTCCAGCAGAATGGTATTCCATCATAATTGTATATGACAATTTGTTCAGTTATTCTCCAGTTCATGGACATCCCTTCAATTTCCAATTCTTTGCCACCACAAAAAGAGCTGCTATAACTATTTTCTGTTGAAATATACCCTTTTCCTTTTTTAAATCTCTTTCTTATATAGACCTAGTAATGGTATTATTGGATCAAAGGGCATGCATTGTCTAAAGTCCTTTGGACATAGTTCTAAATTACCCTCCAGAATGATTGGATCAGTTCACAACTCCACCAACTATATATTAGTGTCCCAATTTTGCCATTTTGCCTCCAACATTTATCACTTTACTGGCCAATATGATAGGTGTGAGGTAGTGCCACAGAGTTGTTTTAATTTGCATTTCTCTAATGAAGAGTGATATAGAACAGTTTTTCATATGATTATTCATAACTTTGATTTCTTAATCTGAAGACTGTTCATATACTTCAGCCACTTGTCATTTGGGGAATGGCATGTATTCTCATAAATTTGACTTAGTTCTCTCAATATTTGAGAAAAGAGACCTTTATCAGAGAAATATGTCAAAATTTCCCTTCCAGTTTGTTGTTTCACTTCTCATCTTGGTTACATTGGTTTTGTTTGTACAAAATCTTTTAAATTTTATGTAGTGAAAATTATTTATATCTTGTAATGTTCTCTTCTCTATTGTTTGGTCATAAATCTTCCTTTCTCCACAGATCTGACAGGCAAACTATTCTATATTTCCTTAATTTATCCATAGTATCATCCTTTATGTCTAAATCATATACCCATTTAGACCTTATTATGGTATAGGGTGTGAGATGTGAATTGAGTCTTTAAGGACAACAGAGAAGCCAGTAGGTGAAGGTGAGGAAGGAGAGCATTCCAGGCACTGGGGCCAGCCAATGCAAAGTTTTGTTCAAAGGGAAATGAGGAGAATCCCTTTTGATGGATTGATGGATTAAAGATAGGTCAAATTGTGTTGCTGATCTAAACCCCAAGGTATTAACTCCCTTTTCACACAGAGATCCAATGGGTGCCCTCTGTCCTTTTCAATTAAGATGACACAAGTAAAGCAGAGGACTTTACCAGAATAGGGCATACCACAGGAATGGAGAATAAAGGGTGATTAGGAAATTTTTGTGAAACTTAATCTTCCTGGGAGACATTTCTGGCAAAAAACCCCCCAACAACAACAACAACAACAACAACAACAACAAAACCCTTGCTGGAGGGAGATCAGTGTCTGAATCAGGGCTTTGCATTACCTGACTCTAATAGAGATCTCCCTCCTGGACCAAATCTCCACCCTCCAACCTTTCTTCTCTCAAAAGACCTGACTGCTATTGAATAAACAAACACCTTTTATTTAGGATGAGATAATTATGATGGGTTTAGGTAAGTGGTCAAACAGGAGTCCATATGCTAAATACCCAGACTGAAAGTGAGTCCTCTGGCTTTTGCCAATAGCTGGGACTAGTCTGGAAACCTTATCTATTCTTATTCTTTTATGCTGGCTATCCTGAAATAATGTTAAAGTAATAATATGTCTAAGATATAGCTGACACAGAGGAAGATGTTTCTGTCTTCAGGACTGACTCAACCCGCCCTCTTGGACAAAGTTGAAATGTCCAGTCAGTTCACCCAGATCTTGATATGGCAGAGATCAGTATCAGTTCATAAACAATATGGACATTGAGTTCAATTGGGAAATCCTTAGGGAAAATGGTGGGATTCAAATCCTGAGATCAGGAAAGAACTTGCTTCTAGTCCAAGGCTCAGAACTGAGCCTCTTGCCTGTTGGTAATTTTCTCAGAAGCTCCCTCTTTCCAACATTCCAACGCTCCTGTCTGTCACTCATGCTTCTTGCAGTGTTCCATTTCCACTATGTGTTACAATCTCCTCTTAAATTCACCCCCTTTCATGATTCAATGTTTCCAAGGTTGTTGTCATGAATATTTATACTTACCACTGAGTTAACTTATACTATTTCCTAATCTATCCCCCCCCCCAATAATAAAAAAAACCCTTTCTTACACTATGCTATGCTAGGTTCCTAACTAACTATACCTGAACTAAGACATTTTCTAGGAATATTGGGGTTTACAAAATAAATACAGAAAGGAAAAGCAAATGTTGCAACACAAGATCATGCAAATCAAAAATCAATAAACTTACTATTAGTATTCCTATCTTTCCATTCTAGACTAATTCAACAATTCTCTATCTATGCTTATCAACATTCAAAACTATCTTAACTATAAATTCTTCCATTAACACAATTTCCAGCTAATGCTGTTACAAGGAACTCCTTCAAAGTAAACTGTTCTGGTACTGTAGTTTAAATTCTATTCTTAACCAATGTACTAATCTAGTCTAATGTGTATACCAACTATTAAGCTTACTGCTAAACTGTTACACTGTTATACTAATTTTTCCTATCTATTTTATACAAGCTTCTACTTAACAATCTATCTACACAGTGTGGCACAATATATACAGACCCTATAGCTATAATTACAAACCCATATTACAAGTACAAATATATGACTATTATGTAATTCCCTATTTCCTGATGTCAATCATAGAGAAAAATTTATTGTTTTTTCTCTCTGATTTAGACCTTATGCATCTAGCTATTTATTTACACATTTTGCATTATTGCAATCATAGACTCTCCTTTATCTACACGAGGTAAAAAAAATCAATCAGTTTTGAACTGTGTTTGTGTCTTTTACGTAAGGTTACATGAGATACATCTTCCTTTTTGGAATCCCTTCTTACAAGTTGCCTGATGGTTCTCTTCATTTCTTGCAAGTTATGTGTATGTTACATGTTCCCTAATATGTGAAATATGTGTTAGTGATCTATGCCACACTATTCTTATGTAAATCTCAGTTATTTTCTGTCCATTTCTTATTTACAAGTATTTACAAAGATCAATCTCTTTGCTGTCCATGTCAGCTTTTCAAAAATTGTTTCCCTCTGTAATAATTAAAATAGTGGAAGACATAAATTGTAGTACATATAATAGTGGATGAGTAAATTGTGACCTCAGAAAATATGTTTTCACTACAGTGTCTTGTTTTTAAATCAATATATAAGGTGGTCACCAGGGAAAAATTCCCAATTATGAAATATACCCAAGTCAACTGGGTTTTATAGAGATTTTAATTAATTAATACAATGAGGAATTAAAGAAAGAGAGAAAGAGAGAAAAGGGAAATAATGAGAAAAGGATAGGCTGGCCCAGGCAGCCCTGGCCAACCAGGCCTAAGCCTTAAGAGAAAGATCAGTCAGTCCTTAATCACTCACCACCACAAAATCTGTCCAAGCAAAGATTCTAGTGACACCAGGCCAGCTTCATCTCAGCTGACTCCACCAGCTTAATGCCTGAATCTGAATGTCTCTGAATGAATCTGAGCTCCTATTTAAAGGGAATTTTCTCCTATGTCTCCTCCCTTAAGTTCTCACATCTACCAATCACAGTAGACATTTTTCAAAGGACAGACCATTCTTAGTTCACACCTGAGTAGACTAATCTTTTGAGTAATTCACACCTGATAGGCTAGAATCTCTGAGTAAGTTTTCACCTCTTTGCTCCTTGTAAGTTCACAAGTTGCCTGACCTTTATAGGTACTTAGCACCCTTTTGTATTAGTCCTAAAATAGGCATAGCTTAAGAACTTTTGTCCCACTATAAGTATGGGTTTAAGTACTTTTCATTGTTCAGAAAAGAGTTTACAACTTTATCTTCCCCTAAGGCATGCTTAAGTATGGTGAAGTAGAGTTCTTCACATTCCTGATCTAAGTAGAGTTCTCACATTTCTAATCTAAGTACCTTCACTGCCCAAATGGGGAATGGTCCCAATGGGGAATGGTCTTAACCCAACCTTATGCAGTAGGGTCTGGGAATTTTTTTAAGGTTTACAATCCTAACCTTATGAAGTAGGGTCTGAGAATTTTTAAGGTTCACAATCCCACCTGAATGATCATTGGGAGACTAACTAGTCTCCCCATTGATCATTTGACTTAATCATCTTGAAATCCTAAACGCACTTCTAACTACAGATATACACAACATTCAATTTTCTAAGAGGAAATTAGAGTAGTGAGGGAGGAAATAGAAAAAGAAAGGAGTTTTGCTAGGCGCATTGACAGAAAGCCAAATTAGGGTCAGTCCCTTTTGGCATAAATGTATACATTTACAATAAATGTTCAATCAAATTTCAGTTCAATCAACCATATCCAAAGTTCATTCTTGATCTTCTTAATGAAGTGTAGATTTTCCAGCATCTTTCTGCAACAATTCATTCTCTGGATTTTCTCTGGATTTAGGAGTTTCAAGCTTCTTTCTTGAAGATCTTTTCTCAAACAAAATCAAAATCTTGAATTTTCATAAAAATACAATCTCAAACAAAAAATAAAAATTCTTGGATTTTAAATTAAAATACAATCCCCCCTGAAGTATTTATTAAAAAACATCCAGTTCAGCTCAGAATGCAATGTTAAGTTATGGGGGTGTATGAGTCAATTATCAAAAGAATAAAAAAGCACAATCAAAAACATAAGGGAAACAAAATTCAAAATAGGTTCTTGTATAGGTCCAATTTAAAGTAATTTCTATCTCACAAGGCTTTAGGACAGAATGCAGTAATATTTCATTTATCCATTTTCCGCCAAGACTACAGGAAGTTGCCATGCCATAAGAAGAAAAAGAAACTAGAATTCTATTTTGATAGGGAAACGTCATTCCCTCATCTGAATTTTGACATTCTCAGGGATAAAGGGAGCCAGCATAATAGTAAAATTTTGTACTTGTATGAGTACTTCTCAAAGAGTGTAGATACAAGGAAGTCCTATGACTTAACATATGTCAAACATTGCAAACTCGAGTCTCACATTAGTATTTCCTGTGTGCTCTTTTTGGCACTTTTCAGATTAAGTCTGTGCTCCTTATTTTTTATCCCTTTTTCTGGAATCATACATAAACATTAATCACAGTCTCATAAACTTTTATCAATAAATGGCAGGTTCCCATAGTTTAAAGCTTTTTGGGTATGCATTGATATTATAGCAAGAATTTATATATGTATTAAACTTGTATTACTGCAAAAAATATTAATAATATGTACCTTTAGTACAAGAAATGAGAAAAATCAATTATTCTAATCAAAAGAAAATAAAAGCAATAATAAAAATTAAGGAAAAAATCAGTAATTCAATGTGTTCTTTGAAAAACAGCATCCATTTGTCTATGGATTATTATCTCCAACATATATGATAGGATAGAGTCAATCAGTCTCAGCAGAAGATGCTTTCTTCACATGTGAGCAATGAATCTAAGAGTCCTTCTCTCTGACCTTTATAGATGTTGGAGTAGTTAACAATATTTGGAATGGTCCTTCCCATGAAGTCTGAGTTGCTCCAAAACACTTGAAATTCTTAATATACACTTTGTCTCCTGGGTTCAGGTCATGAAGAGAAAAATCTAGTGATCCGACTTGTACTGCAACTCCGGATTCATGAAGTTCACATAGTTTGTGCTGTAACTCCTGTATATAGGAAGCAATAGAAGTATCTCCCCCTAATAGTGATGTATATGCAGGGGAAAAAGGTTTAGCCTGTATAGGCAGATGTCCAAAAAGCATTTCAAATGGTGAGATACGTAAGTCTCCTCTAGGCCTGCTTCTGAGATAAAATAGGGCCATAGGGAGAATTTCAGGGTATTTAAAATGTGTCTCAGTGCATAATTTTCTAATCATAGTTTTAAGTTCTTTGTTCATCCTCTCCACTTGGCCTGAGCTCTGGGGATGATATGGAACATGGAATTTGGGAGTTATCCCCAAGCAAGAATATCTCTGATTTAGGACAGAATCAGTAAAATGACTTCTTCTATCTGAATCAATATGTGATGGTAGTCCAAAACGAGGAATAATTTCTTTTAAAAGTATCTTAGCAACAAAATCTGCTGTGGCTTGGGTCTCAGGAAATGCTTCCAGCCATCTGGTTAGTTAATCAACAATGACTAGACAAAATTTATAACGTCCAGCCTTTGGCATTGTTATGAAATCTATCTGTAGATGTTCAAAAGGTGTGTAAGCCACAGGATGTCCACCAAAGGCTTTTCCACGAAATGCATATTGGTTATATGCTTGACATGTAGAGCAGGCTGAACACACTTTAGAGGCTATAGTAGTTATACCAGGGACTATCCATACTCTCTTAACAGAGTCCACGATGCCCTGGGTGCCAAAATGACCATTTTTATGAATAGATTGGAAAATCTGGTGATAGAAACTTCTAGGGAGCAGGGGTTTTCCTTCAGATGACACCCATACTCCATTAATCTGTTTTGCTTTAAATTTTTGTTTCCATTTTTCCACTTCCTTTTCATTATATGAAAGTGATAAATTTAAATAATCAGTGGTTGTTAATGTTAAAATTAATTCAGGTCCTTCTATGGCTGCTAGCTTTGCAGTAGCATCTGCTCAATCATTTCCACTAGAGACAGGGTCAGTGCCACCTGTATGGGCAGAACAATGAACTACAGCTAAGGCTTCAGGCAGCTGTAGAGCAGAAAGAACTTCATTAATAATTTCTGCATTAGCTATAGATTTTCCAGCTGAGGTTAAAAATCCTCTCTGGAAAACCAAGCAAGACTTAGAAAGAGTTACAAAATGCAAAATAAATAATCTGGAATACATCAAATTAAAAAGTTTTTGTACAAACAAAACCAATGTAACTAAAATCAGAAGGGAAGCAACAAATTGGGAAACAATCTTTATAAAAACCCCTGACAAAGGTTTAATTACTCAAATTTACAAAGAGCTAAATTAATTGTACAAAAAATCAAGCCATTCTTCAATTGATAAATGGGTAAGGGACATGAACAGGCAGTTCTCAGCCAAAGAAATCAAAACTATTAATAAGCACATGAAAAAGTGCTCTACATCTCTTATAATCAGAGAGATGCAAATCAAAACAACTCTGAGTTATCACCTCACACCTAGCAGATTGGCTAACATGACAGCTATGGAAAGTAATGAATGGTGGAGGGGATGTGGCAAAGTAGGGACACTAATTCATTGCTGGTGGAGTTGTGAATTGATCCAACAATTCTGGAGAGCAATTTGGAACTATGCCCAAAGGGTGATAAAAGACTGTCTGCCCTTTGATCCAGCTATAGCACTGCTGGGTTTGTACCCCAAAGAGATAATAAGGAAAAAGACTTGTACAAGAATATTCATAGCTGCACTCGTTGTGGTGGCCAAAAATTGGAAAACGAGGGGATGCCCATCAATTGGGGAATGGCTGAACAAATTGTGGTATATGTTGGTGATGGAATACTATTGTGCTAAAAGGAATAATAAAGTAGAGGAATTCCATGGAGACTGGAACAACCTCCAAGAAGTGATGCAGAGTGAAAGGAGCAGAACCAGGAGAACATTATACACAGAGACTGATACACTGTGGTACAATTGAAGGTAATGGACTTCTCCATTAGTGTCAATGCAATGTCCCTGAACAATCTGCAGGGATCTAAAAAATACTATCCACAAGCAGAGGATAAAGTGTGGGAGTAAAAACAACGAGGAAAAGCAACTGCCTGACTACAGGGGTGGAGGTGATAGGACTGAGGAGAGACTCTAAATGAACACTCTAATGCAAATACCAACAACATGGAAATGGGTTAGAAACAGGAACACATGTGATAACCAGTGGAATCGTGCATCAGCTATGGGAGAGGGAAAGGTGGTGGTGGGGGGGAGGGAAAGAAAATGATCTTTGTTTCCAGTGAATAATGTTTGGAAATGACCAAATAAAATAATGTTAAAAAAATCCTCTCTGGAGCCATAACATTCCAACTGAGTGACAAATGCCAAAAGCATATCTAGAATCCGTATAAATTGTTGCCTTTTTATCTTTGGCAATTATACAAGTGTGCTTCAGAGCTATGAGTTCTGCTCCTTGAGCGCTAATGTTAGAAGGTAATGAAGCTGACCACTCAGTGGCAAATTTTGAGGCTATGGCAGCTCCAGTGTAGCGTATGCCATCCCTCATAAAAGAGGAACCATCGGTAAATACAATCAGATCTGCATTGTCTAAGGGAGTGTCTAATAGATTATCTCGAGGCTTTTCTGCCATGGACACTAATGTTTCACAATTGTGTAATGGTTCTCTTGAAGTTGGTAAATCTGGAAGCAAGGTGGTAGGGTTAAGAGTAATACAAGGTTTCAAGGTAATGTTTTCGCTATTTAACAATGTTATTTCATACCTTTTAATTCTCTGATCTGAGAAAGCCTACTTTCCTCTATAAGTTCAAGCTGAGTATTTTGTTCTGCATTTTGTTGAGTAGTAGAAGGAACACTTGGTTGGTTTGACTGAGAAGTGGGTTTTTTAAGGAAATATAATATTACTGCTGTAACAATCATAATCCCAAGGGGGAGTACTGTGTCAATTATACTTTGACATAAGTCCCATGGTATGAGAAATTTTAGAGAGAAAAAGAATGCAAATCTTATAAGGTTGGTCATGGAGCTGAATAGCCAGTTGTTAAGTATGTTGTGAACTGGCTGTAACCACATATTTCTAAAGTAAACACGTGGGGAGAAGGACAAGGCCAGAACGTTCCCCAGGTTTGTCTTACTCTTAATTTAGGCAGTTGTTCTCTAAAGGAAAGGATTTAGAAACAGTTCTAGCCAGGACTTTAGGGCCCTGTAACTAAGATCTAAAACAGCTTAATTTAAGGAGAATCAAAAAGGTTTTTTACTCACCTGTTCTTGCAGCTGTAATTTTGAAGCCAAGTTAAAAAAGAAAACAAAACTGACTGATAGAGCAAGTAATAAAGCAAAGAGATAAAGGAAAGAGATTTCACAGAAATTTTTTGCGGGTTTTCTCACCAACATCATGGTCAGCCATAAACTGTAATAATTAAAATAGTTGAGGCCATAAACTGTAGTGATTAAAATTAGTGGAATTAAAGAAAAAGGAGAGATTGAGAGAAAAGGGGAATAATGAGAAAAGGATAGGCCGGCCCAGGGCAGCCCTGGCCAACCCAGGCCTAAGCCTTAAGAGAAAGATCAGTCAGTCCTTAATCACTCACCACAAGATCTGTCCAAGCAAGGATTCTAGTGACACCAGGCCAGCATCATCTCAGCTGACTCCACCAGCTTAATGCCTGAATCTGAATGTCTCTGAATGAATCTGAGCTCCTATTTAAAGGGAATTTTCTCCTATGTCTCCTCCCTTAAGTTCTCACATCTACCAATCACAGTAGACATTTTTTCAAAGGACAGACCATTCTTAGTTCACACCTGAGTAGACTAATCTTTTGAGTAATTCACACCTGATAGGCTAGAATCTCTGAGTAAGTTTTCACCTCTTTGCTCCTTGTAAGTTCACAAGTTGCCTGACCTTTATAGGTACTTAGCACCCTTTTGTATTAGTCCTAAAATAGGCATAGCTTAAGAACTTTTGTCCCACTATAAGTATGGGTTTAAGTACTTTTCATTGTTCAGAAAAGAGTTTACAACTTTATCTTCCCCTAAGGCATGCTTAAGTATGGTGAAGTAGAGTTCTTCACATTCCTGATCTAAGTAGAGTTCTCACATTTCTAATCTAAGTACCTTCACTGCCCAAATGGGGAATGGTCCCAATGGGGAATGGTCTTAACCCAACCTTATGCAGTAGGGTCTGGGAATTTTTTTAAGGTTTACAATCCTAACCTTATGAAGTAGGGTCTGAGAATTTTTAAGGTTCACACCTTGTGTCTTGTAGCTTTTCTTCTGATCTTTTCCTCTGGGCTGGTATTTTCTTTGTTACATGTTGACTGTAGTCTTATACTTGACTGATGGTCTAGTCTTCTTCTGGAACTGTTTCTGGAACTTTTGTTTCATTGTGATCTATTTCTGATCTATTTCTAATGTTTGTGGATTTTTGTCCTCAGCACTTTCTTTGTCAATTTTAGTTTCACTTTGAATTTCACTACTGGTGAAAGGCTTATTGAGTTTTTTGTGTGAACAATGGATCCAAGAATTTTTCTCTGCTACCTTGTTTGCACTTGGAATAGTTAGTAGAACTTCAAATGGACCAACCCACTTTGTTTCTGTAGTGTTTTTTTTTTTATTAAAATTCCTCACATAGACTTTGTCCCCTGGTTTGATGTTATGTAATGAATAATGGGGTGTATGGGGTGCTCAGGGAGGGGTAATATCTCTGGTATGGAGGGCTTGTCGTGCTCTTCTAGGGCAGCTCTCCAGCCACTGACCCTCACCTGACACCCAGCTCTCACTTGTGGCTCCTAGTAGCTGCTAGCATGCGGCAGCTGCCACACCCCAGGCAAAGGCTTTGACAGGCCGGCTAAACCTTGTGAGGGTAGCCATCGGGTCGATGTCGACCCCTGGTGAACTAAGGCTTTGCTCACCCAGCATGTGAAGACTGCTTCGGCAGAACAGGCGGAAGAAACCAACACGAAGGTTCAATGGCTGAGATGGCGATGCAGCAAGACACTGTGGAGTGGACCCAGGCTTCCAACGCCGAGAGAGTGGGACTGTCTCTGTGCATTGACTTTTCCACTTAAATCTTCATGCACAGGTGTCTTTGTGCACAAAAACGCACAAAGACAATCGTCATCCTCGGTTGGAGAGACAACTAACAAACAATGAATAATGCAATGGTGTAGTCTGTTGAAACACACTCTTTTCATGGAGTTCTCTTATCCTGGTTTGCAGAGCTTTATTGTAAGATGCCAATGTAGAATTTCCTCCTAGCACTGAAATGTAGGTAGGTTTGCAAGTTCTTCCTTGCCAAATTGCATGTCCATATCGCATCTCAAATGGAGAAAGATGTAAATCTCCACTTGGATGTGTTCTGAGATAGAATAGTGCTATGAGCAAAATCTCAGTCCATTTCAAGTGAGTCTCTGAACAGATTTTGCCAATTAGTGTTTAATTTCTCTGTTCAGTCTCTCT
Organism: Monodelphis domestica; assembly: GCF_027887165.1. Lineage (NCBI taxonomy): Eukaryota > Metazoa > Chordata > Mammalia > Didelphimorphia > Didelphidae > Monodelphis > Monodelphis domestica. The sequence continues at coordinate 172,713,610 of NC_077227.1, read as the reverse complement.
ACTTGACCTGAACTCTATGGGTGATATGGCATGTGGAAACTAGCCTTTATCTCCAGATTTTCATATACCTCTTTTAATATGGACTTTGTGAAGTGCGATCCTCAGTTGGAATCCATCCTGGAAGGAATTCCAAACCTAGGTATGATCTCTTTTAATAGCACCTTCACTACAAATGTTGCTTTGTTCTTCTTGGCAGGAAAAACCTCTGGTCATCTGGTCAGTCTGTCTACTATAACAAGGCCAAACCCAAACTCTTTGTCTCTTGGCATAGTGATATAATCTATTTGTATGATTTCAAATGGAATATAAGCTAGTGGTCAACCTCCCAGACCTTTGATTTTGAATATGCCTTGGTTGAATTTCATACAAATCTTGCACTTTTGACACTCTTATTGCATATGATGATATTCCTGGTGCAAGCCAAAATCATCTCACTGTGTCTATCATACTCTGGGTCCTGCGAAAGAGGTTGGCACTAGAGAAAAAGTGCCAGGCTGAAGAGTATGTGAAATTGATCACCTCAATGGGGGAGGGGCTCCAGGGGTGGAATCCAGAGGAGGAGAAGACTGGCTGGGAGAACAGTGAGGGTCTCTTGGTCTTGAGAAACTGAAGAGAGAAGTTGGGAATAAGACTTTCTCCTGAGGGTTACCTATTTTTCCTGCTGGTGACTGGAAATCTTTCCCCCCAACATTTCCCAATTCAAGAGACTTCTGAAGAGAAATCTGAGTAGACTTTACCTCAGCTCCTGTTGACCAGGGGAGAATCAACCTGACTTTCTTTCAGGGAGCTCAGGCTGACAAGGCCTGAATTCCCCCCAAATTTGAGAAGGAAGGGGAAAGGGTTTAGATAGAGACAGGGACCCCCTTTTCCCACATTCCTTTCCCCATTCTTCCCTGCCCGTTATTTCCTTTATTATTAACTGATTGAGTTGACATTAAAAGTTATCTGTTCCCCAAGCTGAGTGTGAGGGAACAGATCAAGGAGAGAACCTTTGGTCTTGAGTAGAGGAGGGGAGACAAGAGGGACAAAGGCAAATTTGAGAGAGCAACTTTAGCTAAGGAGGGAAGGCAGAAGGGGGGAAGTCTTCAAATCCCCTCACCTCTCTCTGAGCCAAATTGTTACATCTGCTGTCTCCCCTGAACCCCGCTTTGAGAAGGGAGTTCTCCTTTCTTTCCCCCTCTCCATACTGAAAGTCCAAACTTCCCTCGGGGTATAAACTTTCCTCTTTTATCTTTCTTTAATACACTTTCATAGTGTCTTTTTTCATGTATGGCATTGCATATGTGATAGTATAGTTTTCTAGGCAAATTGGGTTTGCCTGACTCTGAAAACCATATGCCCTCTCTCTCAGTTTCAGAGATACAATGTTGTTGTGCAAATAACAGTTCAGTTGCATAATATGTAGAAGGAAGTAAAGTATAAGAAAGTTGGAAAGATAGGAAAGGAGCAATGTTATAGTGAGCTTAAAAGCCAAACAGAGAATTTTATATTTGATCTTAGAAAGCCAATGGAATTAATTAATAGGCTGATTTTTGGGATTGACAAGGTTAGACTTGTGTTTTAGGAATAACATTTTGGTAGCTTAGTAGAGAATGGACTGGAGGATGGAGAGACTTGGGTCAGATAAACAAGCAAAAAAAATTACTGTTATTAAACACCTACTGTATGCCAGGATCAATGTTAAGCAGTTTATATGTATTATCTCATTTGATCCTTCCAACAACCCTGTTATGTAGGGTCTATTCTTATTCCCATTTTATAACCTAGGAAATTGAGACAGATAGAGGTTAGGTGACTTTTCCACAGCTTTCCCACAGTTAATATAAGTATAGGAGGAGAAGAGGAGACCCTGAGCAGAGTCTTGGGAGGATACTCATTATTACTGTGGTAAAGATCTCTGGATGAAGATCCAGTTAAGGAGACTGAGGGGTGGTCAGAGAGAAAGGAGAACCAGGAGGGAACAGTAGGGACTGTAGTACATGTAGTATTAATCACCCTATTTCATCTCCACATTTGTTTTCCTAAATGATGATTGAAGATGGAAGATGCTTTTCTGGAACAAGAACAATGTCATTATTCCTAGGACTCTTGAGTTGAGAATTCTGTGCTATCTCCATTGATGTCTGAGGACAGGTGGTTGTAGTTTGATTTTCCTAGCTCACATCACTCCTTATCTCTCCTTCAAGGTCTTAAGTATCCCTTTAGGGTTAGGTGGGTCTTTCAAATTCCATTGCTCAAGCCCTCATTCTGGTACCTTCTTTTCCTTCTAGTCATTGGTGCCTCAGTATTCTATAAAAAATTAATATAAATGACCATTTCAGTAATTACTGGGAAGATATAAAAAGAACATTTAAAAAAGCATTTCTCTAACATCTACTGTGTCTTCTCTAACCTATACCACTTCAGTCCCTGGGGACAGTGGACTTAGTCTTTAAGCAGTTTCTACACAACATTCACTTTGTTAAGTTCATGTTCAAAAGGGGTACAGGTGATGCAATAGTCTCCATCTCTCTCTCTTGCCTGCTTTCAAACCATTTTTACCCTGGGTTAAACTGGTCACAGCACTTTGCCTGTTATTAGGCTCCTCTGTCTACAAAATCTGTCATAGACATCAGCTCCTGGACCATTGGTTGTTTTATCTCACAACATTTTGCAGTTCACAAGTTTGGGGTTCAGCTTAATACTCCTTTACCTAAGACTAGGAAAGAATAAACACATGAAAACAAATTCATAGACATGTGTTAGTGGCCCAGGCCAGCAGATAAATACTCAGGGCTTCTCTCCTAACTTGGAGGTTAGTGTATTCCTTTCTCAAAACCAATGTGGAACATTAATATTAATTTGTACCTCTTTTTGTCTCACCCAAATAATCTTTTGATTTTAAAGCTAAAAAACATTTTATTTTAGGGATGAAGCTCCAACTGTATCTCCGTGAGGCCAAAGATAGAGTCATCTCTCCTTTTGCCTACATCTATTTTATTCGGTAAAAGCTGGGAAGGCACAGAAAAGTTCTTTGTTTTATTTGTAAACTGGGATTCTCTTAGGTCATTAAGTTAGTCAGATAGCTTCTACATTGGGAAACACATGCTCTGTTCAGGAATTCTAAATACTATGTGGTTACTCCTGGAATACTTGCCTTTTGTCCTCAGTTAGATCTGAGTCCTCCAATTAGAGAGGTTTAGGGAAAGGACATTAAAAAAAGAGCATAAATTGACAGAGTGAACAGGAAATTGGCCCTTTCTCCTGGAACCAAGTATTTTGAAGGGCATGAGTTCTGGTTTGGGGATGGCTCAGCCTGTCTACAGAGAACTGGCTGGTCATAGGGCTCATGCTTTTTTTCTCTTTATCTTCCAGCTTGCTTTTGCTTAATGATAAAATTAACATATGGTCTCAGAGAATTGTTGTTGTAACAATGTTTCTAGAGAAATATATATATAGAGAGTATAGTGGATAGGTAGATCTAGAAATCTACAGATAGATGAAGAGATAAAAAAGCAAGGATTAGATATGGAGGCATGATGTCCATGAACTCCATTTATTATGACAAAGAGAAAGACTTTATAGAAAGCAGAATGCTAAGCATTATAACATTCTTTGGGGTGTATTACTTTCCCAAAGGATAATGTTTATGAAAATGACTTCACATGAGAAAGTTACCAGGGTTGTTATTACAGACATAGGCAAGTCTAGAAACAGTGATGACTTAATCTAGTCTATGTACTTAGGGAAAGGCAGATTTTGGTACTTTTGGTCATGATGCTATAAGGACTTTTTTCCTCTTCAGACTGAGGAGGGACTCAGGATTTAATAATGACCTTTGGCTGAGGTTCCCCTTGGCATTTATTTTATAGTTCTGACATCTATGCTATTAAATAAACTATAATTATAAATTGATAATGAGATAGATGATGACCAAAAAATTCATTTTGAAAAATAAGAGATTTAATTCATTATGATTGTTTTTCAGAAATATTCAGTGAAATAGAATGTCTTCCATTTTTTGGCTTTAGAAACAGAGGGACTGGTAGGATAATAAAAAAGAATGATTTCCTAAATCTATCTTTTGCTTCTATTTATTAGTGAATAGAATATTTAATATATTTTTTAAAGGAACTCTGTAGTTGAGAAAATTTCTCCTTTATTTGAATTTTAAAAGGATACTGATAAGTGAAAGTTTTAAACTTTTATGTATTAGCAGTGTGAGGAAAGCTGTGGAACTCCATGGATTATTGAGACTGAGTAATAGGATGACCAAGTTTCTTAAATATGCTATATATTCTTGTGCCTTCACTTTGAGAAGATGTTAAAAGTCTAACTGGATCTCAACAGATATCTTTTACAGAGGCTTTCATTTTCATAGCCTAGCACTTTCTTTAGGGCATCCTTCATTTCTTTATTCCTAAGACTATAGATGAAAGGGTTCAAGAATGGGGTCACCATAGAATAAAACAGGGTCACAACCTTCTGGGTGTCTGTTTTCTGACCAGATCTTGGCCTCATATATATCACCATTGCAGAGCCATAGAAAAGGGACACTACAACAAGATGTGAACCACAGGTGGAGAAGGCCTTTCTCTGACCTCTTCCTGAAGGTATTTTCAGGACAGCTTTCAGGACCAGAGCATAGGTCCCTATAATAAAGAAGAAGGGGATCACCAGAATCATAGAACTCAAGAAGGAACAGGCAAATTCCATCATTGGAGCTGGTGTACAGGTGAGGACTAAAATTGGGGATGGATCACATAAAATGTGATCAATAATCTTGGGGCCACAAAAAGACAGCTTGGAGATGAAGATAATGGGGATGGGGAACCAAAGGAAGCCAAATATCCAACAGCTGACAATTAGGCTGGTTCGGAGATGTCTTGTCATGATGGTGTGGTAGTGTAGAGGCCGGCAGATGGCAAGATACCGATCGAATGCCATGATAGCTAGAAAAAAACATTCTACTGCTCCTAAAGAAAAGAAGAAATAGAACTGGAGGAAGCATCCAGAGAAGGAGATAACTTTTGTCTCAGAGAAGAAATTGACCAACATATTGGGGACAGTAGTACTGGCATAACAGATCTCCAGGAAAGAGAAATTGGCCAGTAGTATATACATGGGGGTATGAATTCGTTCATCACAGTACACAGCACAAATGATAGATCCATTCCCCAAGAGGGTCAGAATATAAATTGTGAAGAGTAGCATGAAGAGAAGTTTCTGAATCTCTCCAGTGTAGGTGAATCCTAAGAGGATGAAACCAGTAATGCTCTTAGAGCCGTTGTAGGTGTTGGAGAAAGTCATCTGCCTGAAAACTACACAAAAAATTAATATTACTACTTGATAGTTGGACTGGTTATTGAGGAATGTCTTTGAAAATTTGAACAAGAGCCTAGAATGAACCACTGAACAAACATAATTCCTTGATTCTTTGGTGTATTACAATATAGGAATACATTACAGCTTTTACTTCTCTCAACCTACTATCCATTTCTTGGAATGTCTTATATAAGTTTTCTCTTTGGCTTAATTGTTTTTGAAGATGTACTCATGTCTCTTAGTACTAAGAGACAGTTTTGACTTTGAAATGTACTTTATTTTTGAGCATCAAAGTAGCTATCATTCTGAAGAAGCATCCTTAGACAGTGAAGCAATGGAGGAGATCTAGGAATCTGCTGGAATCACCATCTCCTTTACTGAATTTTCTTTGTCATCAACATAACATGTAAATATTTGGTTGATTTAGTAACTTAGTTAATTCTTTGAGCAAATCATTCCAGTTGGCTATGTGATTGAATTGAGAGGTCATTTCAGCTAAAATAATATAGTATCAGGGACTAAGGAGCGGTCCACAAAGCCTGCTGCTCTCGGCCTGCGAGAGGCTGCAAGGGGGGAAAGAGAGGATAGAGATAGAGTAGAAGTTTTTATCCCGCGAAGGGCGTGAACGAGCCGACTTTAGAGATGTGAATAACCGAGTCAGTAGACAAATATTATTTGTATGAGCCACAGCTAAGCTCCGACCACTGAGTGTAATTATTCAGGCTGAAACCACCCAATGATCTCAATTTAACACCGCACTGGTCAGAGGATAAAGCTAGCTCAGATGGAAAGGAGATCAGAAACTACAGGAGGTAGATAATGCTAGGTAGCATTAGGAGAAAGAGAGGAAGTAAGGCAGGCCTGGCCTAAAGACCAGGCCTTAGTGAGAAAGATAGAGAAGAGAGAGAGACAGGGGAGAAGATGCTACTTGCCAAACCTGGGGATGCTGATCAAGTGGGCGGAGCTTAGTGGAGCTTGTTTATTTATAGTCTTGCCAGCTCAATATATATTGAACAGTTATATGATACCTCAATACATATGGATGAGTTACCTGGGGTATTCCTATTGGATAATACAACCTATGACAAGGTGAAGGTGGGGTTATACTCCTCAGGTGAGTGGGACAAAGGAAAGCAAGGTTTCTCGCCTAAACTTCAGCCATGCTGGCAATAAAATTCATTGCCATGCACAGAATGGCCACGTGCTCACTCACATTCCTTGTTTCCCCATAATGTCTATGGGCTGGGCTGCTACAAAGCCAAAGAACCACATTCATACCAAACTGACTAAATTGGAATGCTGAGCAAAGCTGAGGTATAGGAATCTGTGTCAGAGGTTAAATAACTCTCTGGAGACCCTTGTAATCTAGTAATAGAGATTATGGTTATTAGGTACTTTTCTAGCAAAAGAAATCTCCATTTCTGATTTTCATCCATTTTCTGCTTTTCTAATGTTCCATTTTAGGTTGCAGTTGTTGTTCAGGACCTTCTCAGACCCAGGCCTTGGGCTTGCTGTAGCACATGGGGAATTAAATATTGTGACTGTTTATCTCTAGATAATGAACCAAGAAATGGCAATATGAAAGGCATAATCTATATATTTTGCTTTAGTATGCCTTCCATGATGTGGGGAGGATAGAGGGACTGAATAAATTAAGTAAATTATTTCATATATATGCATAATTATATATAGGTAATCCAAATCAAAGAAAAAAACAAATAAATATGTGAATCCCACTGATAAATGAAAACAACACAATAACAATAATAATGATAAAAAGTTGTATCCCATTAGAAAAAATGACAAGATAATAATAATAAAATATCTGGATTCTATTGAAATGAGATAAGACAATAATAATAGTAACTAACATTTCTATAGTATGTTAAGCCTTTTAGTTTGTTGTCCTTTTCTCTTTGTATCCCTAACAGCTATGAACAATGCCTAGCAAATTGTAGGTACTTAATAAATGTTTACTGACTGATTGAAAAAAGAATAATGCAATTGATTGTGAATGAATAAACACTTGTAGGTGTGCCTGTGTGTATGTTTGTGTGTGTACATATATATTCATATTCATCAGTATTCACTCATGGGTATGTTGGCACAAATCTAAGTCAAGCCACAGCAGATGCAGGGACTTCCTAGAAGGATAGAAATGTGTCTGGGTAGTTATAGAGGAATCCAGACCCTGACTGGCCATTTCAACTAGGTGCTTGAAGTTCTTCTGCAACTCTTCTCTTTCTAAATAGTAGGAATAGGGAGATGGATCATCTCTTGATGTCTCAATAACATATTTTAAAAGAATGGAGGTTTATTAAATGAAGAAAGCAGGAGAATTCTATAAAAAAAGTTTACTTTAGCAAGACCTTTGCTGTTCTGGTAGTAAATAGATTGACTAAAAAATATTAAAATTTGATGCGTTTGGAGCTAGTTTATTGCCTAGATTCAAAGAGAAGCTGTTAATGATTTGATGTCAACTTGTAAGGAGGCCTCCAATGAGTTCTCCAAGGATTTGTGCTTGGCCCTGGGCTGCATAGCATCTTTATCAATACTTTTGAATCTGGCTTGAAGATTACCCAAAATTTTAAGAGTGAGAAATGCTGGATGATAGAGTCAGAATCCAAAAAGATTCTGAAAAGCTAGACTATGTGAATTGAGATGAAATTGAATAGAAATAGATTATACTCTAGTTCAGAAATTCAATTTCATATGTATAAGGGACTTCATTATTTCAATACTTCACTGGACCTATGGTCAGGTGGCCATTCCTTCCATCACTGTGGATCAGATAAGTGTATCATAAGCAGTTTAATTTCTGCTTAAAATTTCTTAAAATTTCTGCTTTTTAGTTTTTTTTCTGCTTGGAATTCTATTTTAAACAAAGGCATTTGATAATAAATAATATTACCCACTCACTTAAATTTTGATAGTGAGTTAGATATATAATATTGAAAAGATTCCAAGAATTTAATGACAATTTTTAATGAGAGAATTTCAGGCATCCTGATAGGTGTTTGTGAATACATATGGGTTTTGC